>NW_027288773.1:0-300000 GCF_037038585.1 Patagioenas fasciata | reverse complement strand
TCTTCACTGGAGCAGGCAGACACAGCCAACGCACATCAAGTGTCAAGAGACACGCTCTGCTGAGCTCAACGCTTGTGCAGATGCACATGTGCGACGAAGTCAACACACGTGCTTGTGGAGAGAAAGAAAGGGACTCCCAGGCGTGTGGAGCGACGGGGAGAAAGAGCGGGCGCTGAGGAACACAGTTTCAAACAGACTGTCTCCACACAAACAGGCACCTGTCTGCAGGTATCCTAGATCTTGATTCTTGAACTTGAGGAAACACGCGTCTGAGCAAAACTCCCAAACGCTTCCAGGAAAGACACAGGCTCTCCCACAAGCACACAAGTGTTTGCCCTCAGCTATAGATCAGGGACAAGCCTGTGAAGAGCAACCAAAGAGCTCGTCCGTCTTTCCCTCAATAGATGGGAGTAGGCGCGCTTGCGGATGTGTGCGTGTGTGTGGCCACGCGTTTGCTTAGGCATCAGTGTGTGAAAAGGTAGGTGCTTTTCTCTAGCTGCGTGTGCGTGCACGTGGTGCTGGGTGCACATCCCTGGGTGCTCGTGGAAAGGTTTCTGCATGGTTTTCGCTGAGGAATCGTGTGTGTGCACATGGACAAAGAGAAGGCGCAGCAACCAGGTTCCAGCGCCGAAGAAGGCAAAAGGCGAGGTTTCCGGCGCTATCTCCTTCTCTCCCCAGAGCTAGTCGCGCAAAGCAAGCCGCTAAGCCGGCGACCGGCAAGAGAGCTACAACGAAGCATGCCGAACGGAGAAAATAGCAGCAGCTCATCTGTTCACACCTTGTTTCTGCCATGTGCTTGAACGCCAAGACGTTCGCGCTTCTGTGAGATGAAAGACGTCCTTCTGCATATGTGGTTGCTCACACCGGTGCACTTGTTAGTGTATCCATTCAGTCCTGGGCTGCGGGGCATTCAGAAGTGGCTCTGTGGAGACGTCTGCATAGAGGCAGCTGTCAGAACACGCACACTCGATTGTTCACCAAAACATATGCAGACGCGTCCTTAGCCTGTAGATTTGGATGCACAGAGTTCCCTGTGTTCGCAAGAGACAAGGGAATCGCGTCTGTGCGCACAGAAGCAATAGCGGACCGTTTCCCTGGGAGTGAACGCGAAAGAGCCGTCTATATACTCGCAGACACGCGAACGTGCCTCAATGCGGTCACAGAGGCAGCAGCTTTTGCACAGATGCTCCTGGTGATTCTGGCACTTTCCAGGCACACTCCTGAAAGTCGCGCACACTGCTGTTCACTCGCTAAACGACCTCTTGGGAAACACGTCTCCGGTCGACGGACCGCTCAGATTGCTTCTCGTGTAACTGTGAACTGTGTCAGCGCAGGGAATCCGTCTCTGTTGAGCAGATGTCAATCCTGCCTCGCTTTTGCTTTGTTGCCTCTACCAAGATGATTTCCCGTTTCTCTCTTCACTGGAGCAGGCAGACACAGCCAACGCACATCAAGTGTCAAGAGACACGCTCTGCTGAGCTCAACGCTTGTGCAGATGCACATGTGCGACGAAGTCAACACACGTGCTTGTGGAGAGAAAGAAAGGGACTCCCAGGCGTGTGGAGCGACGGGGAGAAAGAGCGGGCGCTGAGGAACACAGTTTCAAACAGACTGTCTCCACACAAACAGGCACCTGTCTGCAGGTATCCTAGATCTTGATTCTTGAACTTGAGGAAACACGCGTCTGAGCAAAACTCCCAAACGCTTCCAGGAAAGACACAGGCTCTCCCACAAGCACACAAGTGTTTGCCCTCAGCTATAGATCAGGGACAAGCCTGTGAAGAGCAACCAAAGAGCTCGTCCGTCTTTCCCTCAGTAGATGGGAGTAGGCGCGCTTGCGGATGTGTGCGTGTGTGTGGCCACGCGTTTGCTTAGGCATCAGTGTGTGAAAAGGTAGGTGCTTTTCTCTAGCTGCGTGTGCGTGCACGTGGTGCTGGGTGCACATCCCTGGGTGCTCGTGGAAAGGTTTCTGCATGGTTTTCGCTGAGGAATCGTGTGTGTGCACATGGACAAAGAGAAGGCGCAGCAACCAGGTTCCAGCGCCGAAGAAGGCAAAAGGCGAGGTTTCCGGCGCTATCTCCTTCTCTCCCCAGAGCTAGTCGCGCAAAGCAAGCCGCTAAGCCGGCGACCGGCAAGAGAGCTACAACGAAGCATGCCGAACGGAGAAAATAGCAGCAGCTCATCTGTTCACACCTTGTTTCTGCCATGTGCTTGAACGCCAAGACGTTCGCGCTTCTGTGAGATGAAAGACGTCCTTCTGCATATGTGGTTGCTCACACCGGTGCACTTGTTAGTGTATCCATTCAGTCCTGGGCTGCGGGGCATTCAGAAGTGGCTCTGTGGAGACGTCTGCATAGAGGCAGCTGTCAGAACACGCACACTCGATTGTTCACCAAAACATATGCAGACGCGTCCTTAGCCTGTAGATTTGGATGCACAGAGTTCCCTGTGTTCGCAAGAGACAAGGGAATCGCGTCTGTGCGCACAGAAGCAATAGCGGACCGTTTCCCTCGGAGTGAACGCGAAAGAGCCGTCTATATACTCGCAGACACGCGAACGTGCCTCAATGCGGTCACAGAGGCAGCAGCTTTTGCACAGATGCTCCTGGTGATTCTGGCACTTTCCAGGCACACTCCTGAAAGTCGCGCACACTGCTGTTCACTCGCTAAACGACCTCTTGGGAAACACGTCTCCGGTCGACGGACCGCTCAGATTGCTTCTCGTGTAACTGTGAACTGTGTCAGCGCAGGGAATCCGTCTCTGTTGAGCAGATGTCAATCCTGCCTCGCCTTTGCTTTCTTGCCTCTACCAAGATGATTTCCCGTTTCTCTCTTCACTGGAGCAGGCAGACACAGCCAACGCACATCAAGTGTCAAGAGACACGCTCTGCTGAGCTCAACGCTTGTGCAGATGCACATGTGCGACGAAGTCAACACACGTGCTTGTGGAGAGAAAGAAAGGGACTCCCAGGCGTGTGGAGCGACGGGGAGAAAGAGCGGGCGCTGAGGAACACAGTTTCAAACAGACTGTCTCCACACAAACAGGCACCTGTCTGCAGGTATCCTAGATCTTGATTCTTGAACTTGAGGAAACACGCGTCTGAGCAAAACTCCCAAACGCTTCCAGGAAAGACACAGGCTCTCCCACAAGCACACAAGTGTTTGCCCTCAGCTATAGATCAGGGACAAGCCTGTGAAGAGCAACCAAAGAGCTCGTCCGTCTTTCCCTCAGTAGATGGGAGTAGGCGCGCTTGCGGATGTGTGCGTGTGTGTGGCCACGCGTTTGCTTAGGCATCAGTGTGTGAAAAGGTAGGTGCTTTTCTCTAGCTGCGTGTGCGTGCACGTGGTGCTGGGTGCACATCCCTGGGTGCTCGTGGAAAGGTTTCTGCATGGTTTTCGCTGAGGAATCGTGTGTGTGCACATGGACAAAGAGAAGGCGCAGCAACCAGGTTCCAGCGCCGAAGAAGGCAAAAGGCGAGGTTTCCGGCGCTATCTCCTTCTCTCCCCAGAGCTAGTCGCGCAAAGCAAGCCGCTAAGCCGGCGACCGGCAAGAGAGCTACAACGAAGCATGCCGAACGGAGAAAATAGCAGCAGCGCATCTGTTCACACCTTGTTTCTGCCATGTGCTTGAACGCCAAGACGTTCGCGCTTCTGTGAGATGAAAGACGTCCTTCTGCATATGTGGTTGCTCACACCGGTGCACTTGTTAGTGTATCCATTCAGTCCTGGGCTGCGGGGCATTCAGAAGTGGCTCTGTGGAGACGTCTGCATAGAGGCAGCTGTCAGAACACGCACACTCGATTGTTCACCAAAACATATGCAGACGCGTCCTTAGCCTGTAGATTTGGATGCACAGAGTTCCCTGTGTTCGCAAGAGACAAGGGAATCGCGTCTGTGCGCACAGAAGCAATAGCGGACCGTTTCCCTCGGAGTGAACGCGAAAGAGCCGTCTATATACTCGCAGACACGCGAACGTGCCTCAATGCGGTCACAGAGGCAGCAGCTTTTGCACAGATGCTCCTGGTGATTCTGGCACTTTCCAGGCACACTCCTGAAAGTCGCGCACACTGCTGTTCACTCGCTAAACGACCTCTTGGGAAACACGTCTCCGGTCGACGGACCGCTCAGATTGCTTCTCGTGTAACTGTGAACTGTGTCAGCGCAGGGAATCCGTCTCTGTTGAGCAGATGTGGATCCTGCCTCGCTTTTGCTTTGTTGCCTCTACCAAGATGATTTCCCGTTTCTCTCTTCACTGGAGCAGGCAGACACAGCCAACGCACATCAAGTGTCAAGAGACACGCTCTGCTGAGCTCAACGCTTGTGCAGATGCACATGTGCGACGAAGTCAACACACGTGCTTGTGGAGAGAAAGAAAGGGACTCCCAGGCGTGTGGAGCGACGGGGAGAAAGAGCGGGCGCTGAGGAACACAGTTTCAAACAGACTGTCTCCACACAAACAGGCACCTGTCTGCAGGTATCCTAGATCTTGATTCTTGAACTTGAGGAAACACGCGTCTGAGCAAAACTCCCAAACGCTTCCAGGAAAGACACAGGCTCTCCCACAAGCACACAAGTGTTTGCCCTCAGCTATAGATCAGGGACAAGCCTGTGAAGAGCAACCAAAGAGCTCGTCCGTCTTTCCCTCAATAGATGGGAGTAGGCGCGCTTGCGGATGTGTGCGTGTGTGTGGCCACGCGTTTGCTTAGGCATCAGTGTGTGAAAAGGTAGGTGCTTTTCTCTAGCTGCGTGTGCGTGCACGTGGTGCTGGGTGCACATCCCTGGGTGCTCGTGGAAAGGTTTCTGCATGGTTTTCGCTGAGGAATCGTGTGTGTGCACATGGACAAAGAGAAGGCGCAGCAACCAGGTTCCAGCGCCGAAGAAGGCAAAAGGCGAGGTTTCCGGCGCTATCTCCTTCTCTCCCCAGAGCTAGTCGCGCAAAGCAAGCCGCTAAGCCGGCGACCGGCAAGAGAGCTACAACGAAGCATGCCGAACGGAGAAAATAGCAGCAGCTCATCTGTTCACACCTTGTTTCTGCCATGTGCTTGAACGCCAAGACGTTCGCGCTTCTGTGAGATGAAAGACGTCCTTCTGCATATGTGGTTGCTCACACCGGTGCACTTGTTAGTGTATCCATTCAGTCCTGGGCTGCGGGGCATTCAGAAGTGGCTCTGTGGAGACGTCTGCATAGAGGCAGCTGTCAGAACACGCACACTCGATTGTTCACCAAAACATATGCAGACGCGTCCTTAGCCTGTAGATTTGGATGCACAGAGTTCCCTGTGTTCGCAAGAGACAAGGGAATCGCGTCTGTGCGCACAGAAGCAATAGCGGACCGTTTCCCTCGGAGTGAACGCGAAAGAGCCGTCTATATACTCGCAGACACGCGAACGTGCCTCAATGCGGTCACAGAGGCAGCAGCTTTTGCACAGATGCTCCTGGTGATTCTGGCACTTTCCAGGCACACTCCTGAAAGTCGCGCACACTGCTGTTCACTCGCTAAACGACCTCTTGGGAAACACGTCTCCGGTCGACGGACCGCTCAGATTGCTTCTCGTGTAACTGTGAACTGTGTCAGCGCAGGGAATCCGTCTCTGTTGAGCAGATGTCAATCCTGCCTCGCTTTTGCTTTGTTGCCTCTACCAAGATGATTTCCCGTTTCTCTCTTCACTGGAGCAGGCAGACACAGCCAACGCACATCAAGTGTCAAGAGACACGCTCTGCTGAGCTCAACGCTTGTGCAGATGCACATGTGCGACGAAGTCAACACACGTGCTTGTGGAGAGAAAGAAAGGGACTCCCAGGCGTGTGGAGCGACGGGGAGAAAGAGCGGGCGCTGAGGAACACAGTTTCAAACAGACTGTCTCCACACAAACAGGCACCTGTCTGCAGGTATCCTAGATCTTGATTCTTGAACTTGAGGAAACACGCGTCTGAGCAAAACTCCCAAACGCTTCCAGGAAAGACACAGGCTCTCCCACAAGCACACAAGTGTTTGCCCTCAGCTATAGATCAGGGACAAGCCTGTGAAGAGCAACCAAAGAGCTCGTCCGTCTTTCCCTCAATAGATGGGAGTAGGCGCGCTTGCGGATGTGTGCGTGTGTGTGGCCACGCGTTTGCTTAGGCATCAGTGTGTGAAAAGGTAGGTGCTTTTCTCTAGCTGCGTGTGCGTGCACGTGGTGCTGGGTGCACATCCCTGGGTGCTCGTGGAAAGGTTTCTGCATGGTTTTCGCTGAGGAATCGTGTGTGTGCACATGGACAAAGAGAAGGCGCAGCAACCAGGTTCCAGCGCCGAAGAAGGCAAAAGGCGAGGTTTCCGGCGCTATCTCCTTCTCTCCCCAGAGCTAGTCGCGCAAAGCAAGCCGCTAAGCCGGCGACCGGCAAGAGAGCTACAACGAAGCATGCCGAACGGAGAAAATAGCAGCAGCTCATCTGTTCACACCTTGTTTCTGCCATGTGCTTGAACGCCAAGACGTTCGCGCTTCTGTGAGATGAAAGACGTCCTTCTGCATATGTGGTTGCTCACACCGGTGCACTTGTTAGTGTATCCATTCAGTCCTGGGCTGCGGGGCATTCAGAAGTGGCTCTGTGGAGACGTCTGCATAGAGGCAGCTGTCAGAACACGCACACTCGATTGTTCACCAAAACATATGCAGACGCGTCCTTAGCCTGTAGATTTGGATGCACAGAGTTCCCTGTGTTCGCAAGAGACAAGGGAATCGCGTCTGTGCGCACAGAAGCAATAGCGGACCGTTTCCCTCGGAGTGAACGCGAAAGAGCCGTCTATATACTCGCAGACACGCGAACGTGCCTCAATGCGGTCACAGAGGCAGCAGCTTTTGCACAGATGCTCCTGGTGATTCTGGCACTTTCCAGGCACACTCCTGAAAGTCGCGCACACTGCTGTTCACTCGCTAAACGACCTCTTGGGAAACACGTCTCCGGTCGACGGACCGCTCAGATTGCTTCTCGTGTAACTGTGAACTGTGTCAGCGCAGGGAATCCGTCTCTGTTGAGCAGATGTCAATCCTGCCTCGCCTTTGCTTTCTTGCCTCTACCAAGATGATTTCCCGTTTCTCTCTTCACTGGAGCAGGCAGACACAGCCAACGCACATCAAGTGTCAAGAGACACGCTCTGCTGAGCTCAACGCTTGTGCAGATGCACATGTGCGACGAAGTCAACACACGTGCTTGTGGAGAGAAAGAAAGGGACTCCCAGGCGTGTGGAGCGACGGGGAGAAAGAGCGGGCGCTGAGGAACACAGTTTCAAACAGACTGTCTCCACACAAACAGGCACCTGTCTGCAGGTATCCTAGATCTTGATTCTTGAACTTGAGGAAACACGCGTCTGAGCAAAACTCCCAAACGCTTCCAGGAAAGACACAGGCTCTCCCACAAGCACACAAGTGTTTGCCCTCAGCTATAGATCAGGGACAAGCCTGTGAAGAGCAACCAAAGAGCTCGTCCGTCTTTCCCTCAATAGATGGGAGTAGGCGCGCTTGCGGATGTGTGCGTGTGTGTGGCCACGCGTTTGCTTAGGCATCAGTGTGTGAAAAGGTAGGTGCTTTTCTCTAGCTGCGTGTGCGTGCACGTGGTGCTGGGTGCACATCCCTGGGTGCTCGTGGAAAGGTTTCTGCATGGTTTTCGCTGAGGAATCGTGTGTGTGCACATGGACAAAGAGAAGGCGCAGCAACCAGGTTCCAGCGCCGAAGAAGGCAAAAGGCGAGGTTTCCGGCGCTATCTCCTTCTCTCCCCAGAGCTAGTCGCGCAAAGCAAGCCGCTAAGCCGGCGACCGGCAAGAGAGCTACAACGAAGCATGCCGAACGGAGAAAATAGCAGCAGCTCATCTGTTCACACCTTGTTTCTGCCATGTGCTTGAACGCCAAGACGTTCGCGCTTCTGTGAGATGAAAGACGTCCTTCTGCATATGTGGTTGCTCACACCGGTGCACTTGTTAGTGTATCCATTCAGTCCTGGGCTGCGGGGCATTCAGAAGTGGCTCTGTGGAGACGTCTGCATAGAGGCAGCTGTCAGAACACGCACACTCGATTGTTCACCAAAACATATGCAGACGCGTCCTTAGCCTGTAGATTTGGATGCACAGAGTTCCCTGTGTTCGCAAGAGACAAGGGAATCGCGTCTGTGCGCACAGAAGCAATAGCGGACCGTTTCCCTCGGAGTGAACGCGAAAGAGCCGTCTATATACTCGCAGACACGCGAACGTGCCTCAATGCGGTCACAGAGGCAGCAGCTTTTGCACAGATGCTCCTGGTGATTCTGGCACTTTCCAGGCACACTCCTGAAAGTCGCGCACACTGCTGTTCACTCGCTAAACGACCTCTTGGGAAACACGTCTCCGGTCGACGGACCGCTCAGATTGCTTCTCGTGTAACTGTGAACTGTGTCAGCGCAGGGAATCCGTCTCTGTTGAGCAGATGTCAATCCTGCCTCGCTTTTGCTTTGTTGCCTCTACCAAGATGATTTCCCGTTTCTCTCTTCACTGGAGCAGGCAGACACAGCCAACGCACATCAAGTGTCAAGAGACACGCTCTGCTGAGCTCAACGCTTGTGCAGATGCACATGTGCGACGAAGTCAACACACGTGCTTGTGGAGAGAAAGAAAGGGACTCCCAGGCGTGTGGAGCGACGGGGAGAAAGAGCGGGCGCTGAGGAACACAGTTTCAAACAGACTGTCTCCACACAAACAGGCACCTGTCTGCAGGTATCCTAGATCTTGATTCTTGAACTTGAGGAAACACGCGTCTGAGCAAAACTCCCAAACGCTTCCAGGAAAGACACAGGCTCTCCCACAAGCACACAAGTGTTTGCCCTCAGCTATAGATCAGGGACAAGCCTGTGAAGAGCAACCAAAGAGCTCGTCCGTCTTTCCCTCAATAGATGGGAGTAGGCGCGCTTGCGGATGTGTGCGTGTGTGTGGCCACGCGTTTGCTTAGGCATCAGTGTGTGAAAAGGTAGGTGCTTTTCTCTAGCTGCGTGTGCGTGCACGTGGTGCTGGGTGCACATCCCTGGGTGCTCGTGGAAAGGTTTCTGCATGGTTTTCGCTGAGGAATCGTGTGTGTGCACATGGACAAAGAGAAGGCGCAGCAACCAGGTTCCAGCGCCGAAGAAGGCAAAAGGCGAGGTTTCCGGCGCTATCTCCTTCTCTCCCCAGAGCTAGTCGCGCAAAGCAAGCCGCTAAGCCGGCGACCGGCAAGAGAGCTACAACGAAGCATGCCGAACGGAGAAAATAGCAGCAGCTCATCTGTTCACACCTTGTTTCTGCCATGTGCTTGAACGCCAAGACGTTCGCGCTTCTGTGAGATGAAAGACGTCCTTCTGCATATGTGGTTGCTCACACCGGTGCACTTGTTAGTGTATCCATTCAGTCCTGGGCTGCGGGGCATTCAGAAGTGGCTCTGTGGAGACGTCTGCATAGAGGCAGCTGTCAGAACACGCACACTCGATTGTTCACCAAAACATATGCAGACGCGTCCTTAGCCTGTAGATTTGGATGCACAGAGTTCCCTGTGTTCGCAAGAGACAAGGGAATCGCGTCTGTGCGCACAGAAGCAATAGCGGACCGTTTCCCTCGGAGTGAACGCGAAAGAGCCGTCTATATACTCGCAGACACGCGAACGTGCCTCAATGCGGTCACAGAGGCAGCAGCTTTTGCACAGATGCTCCTGGTGATTCTGGCACTTTCCAGGCACACTCCTGAAAGTCGCGCACACTGCTGTTCACTCGCTAAACGACCTCTTGGGAAACACGTCTCCGGTCGACGGACCGCTCAGATTGCTTCTCGTGTAACTGTGAACTGTGTCAGCGCAGGGAATCCGTCTCTGTTGAGCAGATGTCGATCCTGCCTCGCTTTTGCTTTGTTGCCTCTACCAAGATGATTTCCCGTTTCTCTCTTCACTGGAGCAGGCAGACACAGCCAACGCACATCAAGTGTCAAGAGACACGCTCTGCTGAGCTCAACGCTTGTGCAGATGCACATGTGCGACGAAGTCAACACACGTGCTTGTGGAGAGAAAGAAAGGGACTCCCAGGCGTGTGGAGCGACGGGGAGAAAGAGCGGGCGCTGAGGAACACAGTTTCAAACAGACTGTCTCCACACAAACAGGCACCTGTCTGCAGGTATCCTAGATCTTGATTCTTGAACTTGAGGAAACACGCGTCTGAGCAAAACTCCCAAACGCTTCCAGGAAAGACACAGGCTCTCCCACAAGCACACAAGTGTTTGCCCTCAGCTATAGATCAGGGACAAGCCTGTGAAGAGCAACCAAAGAGCTCGTCCGTCTTTCCCTCAATAGATGGGAGTAGGCGCGCTTGCGGATGTGTGCGTGTGTGTGGCCACGCGTTTGCTTAGGCATCAGTGTGTGAAAAGGTAGGTGCTTTTCTCTAGCTGCGTGTGCGTGCACGTGGTGCTGGGTGCACATCCCTGGGTGCTCGTGGAAAGGTTTCTGCATGGTTTTCGCTGAGGAATCGTGTGTGTGCACATGGACAAAGAGAAGGCGCAGCAACCAGGTTCCAGCGCCGAAGAAGGCAAAAGGCGAGGTTTCCGGCGCTATCTCCTTCTCTCCCCAGAGCTAGTCGCGCAAAGCAAGCCGCTAAGCCGGCGACCGGCAAGAGAGCTACAACGAAGCATGCCGAACGGAGAAAATAGCAGCAGCTCATCTGTTCACACCTTGTTTCTGCCATGTGCTTGAACGCCAAGACGTTCGCGCTTCTGTGAGATGAAAGACGTCCTTCTGCATATGTGGTTGCTCACACCGGTGCACTTGTTAGTGTATCCATTCAGTCCTGGGCTGCGGGGCATTCAGAAGTGGCTCTGTGGAGACGTCTGCATAGAGGCAGCTGTCAGAACACGCACACTCGATTGTTCACCAAAACATATGCAGACGCGTCCTTAGCCTGTAGATTTGGATGCACAGAGTTCCCTGTGTTCGCAAGAGACAAGGGAATCGCGTCTGTGCGCACAGAAGCAATAGCGGACCGTTTCCCTCGGAGTGAACGCGAAAGAGCCGTCTATATACTCGCAGACACGCGAACGTGCCTCAATGCGGTCACAGAGGCAGCAGCTTTTGCACAGATGCTCCTGGTGATTCTGGCACTTTCCAGGCACACTCCTGAAAGTCGCGCACACTGCTGTTCACTCGCTAAACGACCTCTTGGGAAACACGTCTCCGGTCGACGGACCGCTCAGATTGCTTCTCGTGTAACTGTGAACTGTGTCAGCGCAGGGAATCCGTCTCTGTTGAGCAGATGTCAATCCTGCCTCGCCTTTGCTTTCTTGCCTCTACCAAGATGATTTCCCGTTTCTCTCTTCACTGGAGCAGGCAGACACAGCCAACGCACATCAAGTGTCAAGAGACACGCTCTGCTGAGCTCAACGCTTGTGCAGATGCACATGTGCGACGAAGTCAACACACGTGCTTGTGGAGAGAAAGAAAGGGACTCCCAGGCGTGTGGAGCGACGGGGAGAAAGAGCGGGCGCTGAGGAACACAGTTTCAAACAGACTGTCTCCACACAAACAGGCACCTGTCTGCAGGTATCCTAGATCTTGATTCTTGAACTTGAGGAAACACGCGTCTGAGCAAAACTCCCAAACGCTTCCAGGAAAGACACAGGCTCTCCCACAAGCACACAAGTGTTTGCCCTCAGCTATAGATCAGGGACAAGCCTGTGAAGAGCAACCAAAGAGCTCGTCCGTCTTTCCCTCAATAGATGGGAGTAGGCGCGCTTGCGGATGTGTGCGTGTGTGTGGCCACGCGTTTGCTTAGGCATCAGTGTGTGAAAAGGTAGGTGCTTTTCTCTAGCTGCGTGTGCGTGCACGTGGTGCTGGGTGCACATCCCTGGGTGCTCGTGGAAAGGTTTCTGCATGGTTTTCGCTGAGGAATCGTGTGTGTGCACATGGACAAAGAGAAGGCGCAGCAACCAGGTTCCAGCGCCGAAGAAGGCAAAAGGCGAGGTTTCCGGCGCTATCTCCTTCTCTCCCCAGAGCTAGTCGCGCAAAGCAAGCCGCTAAGCCGGCGACCGGCAAGAGAGCTACAACGAAGCATGCCGAACGGAGAAAATAGCAGCAGCTCATCTGTTCACACCTTGTTTCTGCCATGTGCTTGAACGCCAAGACGTTCGCGCTTCTGTGAGATGAAAGACGTCCTTCTGCATATGTGGTTGCTCACACCGGTGCACTTGTTAGTGTATCCATTCAGTCCTGGGCTGCGGGGCATTCAGAAGTGGCTCTGTGGAGACGTCTGCATAGAGGCAGCTGTCAGAACACGCACACTCGATTGTTCACCAAAACATATGCAGACGCGTCCTTAGCCTGTAGATTTGGATGCACAGAGTTCCCTGTGTTCGCAAGAGACAAGGGAATCGCGTCTGTGCGCACAGAAGCAATAGCGGACCGTTTCCCTCGGAGTGAACGCGAAAGAGCCGTCTATATACTCGCAGACACGCGAACGTGCCTCAATGCGGTCACAGAGGCAGCAGCTTTTGCACAGATGCTCCTGGTGATTCTGGCACTTTCCAGGCACACTCCTGAAAGTCGCGCACACTGCTGTTCACTCGCTAAACGACCTCTTGGGAAACACGTCTCCGGTCGACGGACCGCTCAGATTGCTTCTCGTGTAACTGTGAACTGTGTCAGCGCAGGGAATCCGTCTCTGTTGAGCAGATGTCAATCCTGCCTCGCCTTTGCTTTCTTGCCTCTACCAAGATGATTTCCCGTTTCTCTCTTCACTGGAGCAGGCAGACACAGCCAACGCACATCAAGTGTCAAGAGACACGCTCTGCTGAGCTCAACGCTTGTGCAGATGCACATGTGCGACGAAGTCAACACACGTGCTTGTGGAGAGAAAGAAAGGGACTCCCAGGCGTGTGGAGCGACGGGAAGAAAGAGCGGGCGCTGAGGAACACAGTTTCAAACAGACTGTCTCCACACAAACAGGCACCTGTCTGCAGGTATCCTAGATCTTGATTCTTGAACTTGAGGAAACACGCGTCTGAGCAAAACTCCCAAACGCTTCCAGGAAAGACACAGGCTCTCCCACAAGCACACAAGTGTTTGCCCTCAGCTATAGATCAGGGACAAGCCTGTGAAGAGCAACCAAAGAGCTCGTCCGTCTTTCCCTCAGTAGATGGGAGTAGGCGCGCTTGCGGATGTGTGCGTGTGTGTGGCCACGCGTTTGCTTAGGCATCAGTGTGTGAAAAGGTAGGTGCTTTTCTCTAGCTGCGTGTGCGTGCACGTGGTGCTGGGTGCACATCCCTGGGTGCTCGTGGAAAGGTTTCTGCATGGTTTTCGCTGAGGAATCGTGTGTGTGCACATGGACAAAGAGAAGGCGCAGCAACCAGGTTCCAGCGCCGAAGAAGGCAAAAGGCGAGGTTTCCGGCGCTATCTCCTTCTCTCCCCAGAGCTAGTCGCGCAAAGCAAGCCGCTAAGCCGGCGACCGGCAAGAGAGCTACAACGAAGCATGCCGAACGGAGAAAATAGCAGCAGCTCATCTGTTCACACCTTGTTTCTGCCATGTGCTTGAACGCCAAGACGTTCGCGCTTCTGTGAGATGAAAGACGTCCTTCTGCATATGTGGTTGCTCACACCGGTGCACTTGTTAGTGTATCCATTCAGTCCTGGGCTGCGGGGCATTCAGAAGTGGCTCTGTGGAGACGTCTGCATAGAGGCAGCTGTCAGAACACGCACACTCGATTGTTCACCAAAACATATGCAGACGCGTCCTTAGCCTGTAGATTTGGATGCACAGAGTTCCCTGTGTTCGCAAGAGACAAGGGAATCGCGTCTGTGCGCACAGAAGCAATAGCGGACCGTTTCCCTCGGAGTGAACGCGAAAGAGCCGTCTATATACTCGCAGACACGCGAACGTGCCTCAATGCGGTCACAGAGGCAGCAGCTTTTGCACAGATGCTCCTGGTGATTCTGGCACTTTCCAGGCACACTCCTGAAAGTCGCGCACACTGCTGTTCACTCGCTAAACGACCTCTTGGGAAACACGTCTCCGGTCGACGGACCGCTCAGATTGCTTCTCGTGTAACTGTGAACTGTGTCAGCGCAGGGAATCCGTCTCTGTTGAGCAGATGTCAATCCTGCCTCGCTTTTGCTTTGTTGCCTCTACCAAGATGATTTCCCGTTTCTCTCTTCACTGGAGCAGGCAGACACAGCCAACGCACATCAAGTGTCAAGAGACACGCTCTGCTGAGCTCAACGCTTGTGCAGATGCACATGTGCGACGAAGTCAACACACGTGCTTGTGGAGAGAAAGAAAGGGACTCCCAGGCGTGTGGAGCGACGGGAAGAAAGAGCGGGCGCTGAGGAACACAGTTTCAAACAGACTGTCTCCACACAAACAGGCACCTGTCTGCAGGTATCCTAGATCTTGATTCTTGAACTTGAGGAAACACGCGTCTGAGCAAAACTCCCAAACGCTTCCAGGAAAGACACAGGCTCTCCCACAAGCACACAAGTGTTTGCCCTCAGCTATAGATCAGGGACAAGCCTGTGAAGAGCAACCAAAGAGCTCGTCCGTCTTTCCCTCAGTAGATGGGAGTAGGCGCGCTTGCGGATGTGTGCGTGTGTGTGGCCACGCGTTTGCTTAGGCATCAGTGTGTGAAAAGGTAGGTGCTTTTCTCTAGCTGCGTGTGCGTGCACGTGGTGCTGGGTGCACATCCCTGGGTGCTCGTGGAAAGGTTTCTGCATGGTTTTCGCTGAGGAATCGTGTGTGTGCACATGGACAAAGAGAAGGCGCAGCAACCAGGTTCCAGCGCCGAAGAAGGCAAAAGGCGAGGTTTCCGGCGCTATCTCCTTCTCTCCCCAGAGCTAGTCGCGCAAAGCAAGCCGCTAAGCCGGCGACCGGCAAGAGAGCTACAACGAAGCATGCCGAACGGAGAAAATAGCAGCAGCTCATCTGTTCACACCTTGTTTCTGCCATGTGCTTGAACGCCAAGACGTTCGCGCTTCTGTGAGATGAAAGACGTCCTTCTGCATATGTGGTTGCTCACACCGGTGCACTTGTTAGTGTATCCATTCAGTCCTGGGCTGCGGGGCATTCAGAAGTGGCTCTGTGGAGACGTCTGCATAGAGGCAGCTGTCAGAACACGCACACTCGATTGTTCACCAAAACATATGCAGACGCGTCCTTAGCCTGTAGATTTGGATGCACAGAGTTCCCTGTGTTCGCAAGAGACAAGGGAATCGCGTCTGTGCGCACAGAAGCAATAGCGGACCGTTTCCCTCGGAGTGAACGCGAAAGAGCCGTCTATATACTCGCAGACACGCGAACGTGCCTCAATGCGGTCACAGAGGCAGCAGCTTTTGCACAGATGCTCCTGGTGATTCTGGCACTTTCCAGGCACACTCCTGAAAGTCGCGCACACTGCTGTTCACTCGCTAAACGACCTCTTGGGAAACACGTCTCCGGTCGACGGACCGCTCAGATTGCTTCTCGTGTAACTGTGAACTGTGTCAGCGCAGGGAATCCGTCTCTGTTGAGCAGATGTCAATCCTGCCTCGCCTTTGCTTTCTTGCCTCTACCAAGATGATTTCCCGTTTCTCTCTTCACTGGAGCAGGCAGACACAGCCAACGCACATCAAGTGTCAAGAGACACGCTCTGCTGAGCTCAACGCTTGTGCAGATGCACATGTGCGACGAAGTCAACACACGTGCTTGTGGAGAGAAAGAAAGGGACTCCCAGGCGTGTGGAGCGACGGGGAGAAAGAGCGGGCGCTGAGGAACACAGTTTCAAACAGACTGTCTCCACACAAACAGGCACCTGTCTGCAGGTATCCTAGATCTTGATTCTTGAACTTGAGGAAACACGCGTCTGAGCAAAACTCCCAAACGCTTCCAGGAAAGACACAGGCTCTCCCACAAGCACACAAGTGTTTGCCCTCAGCTATAGATCAGGGACAAGCCTGTGAAGAGCAACCAAAGAGCTCGTCCGTCTTTCCCTCAATAGATGGGAGTAGGCGCGCTTGCGGATGTGTGCGTGTGTGTGGCCACGCGTTTGCTTAGGCATCAGTGTGTGAAAAGGTAGGTGCTTTTCTCTAGCTGCGTGTGCGTGCACGTGGTGCTGGGTGCACATCCCTGGGTGCTCGTGGAAAGGTTTCTGCATGGTTTTCGCTGAGGAATCGTGTGTGTGCACATGGACAAAGAGAAGGCGCAGCAACCAGGTTCCAGCGCCGAAGAAGGCAAAAGGCGAGGTTTCCGGCGCTATCTCCTTCTCTCCCCAGAGCTAGTCGCGCAAAGCAAGCCGCTAAGCCGGCGACCGGCAAGAGAGCTACAACGAAGCATGCCGAACGGAGAAAATAGCAGCAGCTCATCTGTTCACACCTTGTTTCTGCCATGTGCTTGAACGCCAAGACGTTCGCGCTTCTGTGAGATGAAAGACGTCCTTCTGCATATGTGGTTGCTCACACCGGTGCACTTGTTAGTGTATCCATTCAGTCCTGGGCTGCTGGGCATTCAGAAGTGGCTCTGTGGAGACGTCTGCATAGAGGCAGCTGTCAGAACACGCACACTCGATTGTTCACCAAAACATATGCAGACGCGTCCTTAGCCTGTAGATTTGGATGCACAGAGTTCCCTGTGTTCGCAAGAGACAAGGGAATCGCGTCTGTGCGCACAGAAGCAATAGCGGACCGTTTCCCTCGGAGTGAACGCGAAAGAGCCGTCTATATACTCGCAGACACGCGAACGTGCCTCAATGCGGTCACAGAGGCAGCAGCTTTTGCACAGATGCTCCTGGTGATTCTGGCACTTTCCAGGCACACTCCTGAAAGTCGCGCACACTGCTGTTCACTCGCTAAACGACCTCTTGGGAAACACGTCTCCGGTCGACGGACCGCTCAGATTGCTTCTCGTGTAACTGTGAACTGTGTCAGCGCAGGGAATCCGTCTCTGTTGAGCAGATGTCAATCCTGCCTCGCTTTTGCTTTGTTGCCTCTACCAAGATGATTTCCCGTTTCTCTCTTCACTGGAGCAGGCAGACACAGCCAACGCACATCAAGTGTCAAGAGACACGCTCTGCTGAGCTCAACGCTTGTGCAGATGCACATGTGCGACGAAGTCAACACACGTGCTTGTGGAGAGAAAGAAAGGGACTCCCAGGCGTGTGGAGCGACGGGGAGAAAGAGCGGGCGCTGAGGAACACAGTTTCAAACAGACTGTCTCCACACAAACAGGCACCTGTCTGCAGGTATCCTAGATCTTGATTCTTGAACTTGAGGAAACACGCGTCTGAGCAAAACTCCCAAACGCTTCCAGGAAAGACACAGGCTCTCCCACAAGCACACAAGTGTTTGCCCTCAGCTATAGATCAGGGACAAGCCTGTGAAGAGCAACCAAAGAGCTCGTCCGTCTTTCCCTCAATAGATGGGAGTGGGCGCGCTTGCGGATGTGTGCATGTGTGTGGCCACGCGTTTGCTTAGGCATCAGTGTGTGAAAAGGTAGGTGCTTTTCTCTAGCTGCGTGTGCGTGCACGTGGTGCTGGGTGCACATCCCTGGGTGCTCGTGGAAAGGTTTCTGCATGGTTTTCGCTGAGGAATCGTGTGTGTGCACATGGACAAAGAGAAGGCGCAGCAACCAGGTTCCAGCGCCGAAGAAGGCAAAAGGCGAGGTTTCCGGCGCTATCTCCTTCTCTCCCCAGAGCTAGTCGCGCAAAGCAAGCCGCTAAGCCGGCGACCGGCAAGAGAGCTACAACGAAGCATGCCGAACGGAGAAAATAGCAGCAGCTCATCTGTTCACACCTTGTTTCTGCCATGTGCTTGAACGCCAAGACGTTCGCGCTTCTGTGAGATGAAAGACGTCCTTCTGCATATGTGGTTGCTCACACCGGTGCACTTGTTAGTGTATCCATTCAGTCCTGGGCTGCGGGGCATTCAGAAGTGGCTCTGTGGAGACGTCTGCATAGAGGCAGCTGTCAGAACACGCACACTCGATTGTTCACCAAAACATATGCAGACGCGTCCTTAGCCTGTAGATTTGGATGCACAGAGTTCCCTGTGTTCGCAAGAGACAAGGGAATCGCGTCTGTGCGCACAGAAGCAATAGCGGACCGTTTCCCTCGGAGTGAACGCGAAAGAGCCGTCTATATACTCGCAGACACGCGAACGTGCCTCAATGCGGTCACAGAGGCAGCAGCTTTTGCACAGATGCTCCTGGTGATTCTGGCACTTTCCAGGCACACTCCTGAAAGTCGCGCACACTGCTGTTCACTCGCTAAACGACCTCTTGGGAAACACGTCTCCGGTCGACGGACCGCTCAGATTGCTTCTCGTGTAACTGTGAACTGTGTCAGCGCAGGGAATCCGTCTCTGTTGAGCAGATGTCAATCCTGCCTCGCTTTTGCTTTGTTGCCTCTACCAAGATGATTTCCCGTTTCTCTCTTCACTGGAGCAGGCAGACACAGCCAACGCACATCAAGTGTCAAGAGACACGCTCTGCTGAGCTCAACGCTTGTGCAGATGCACATGTGCGACGAAGTCAACACACGTGCTTGTGGAGAGAAAGAAAGGGACTCCCAGGCGTGTGGAGCGACGGGGAGAAAGAGCGGGCGCTGAGGAACACAGTTTCAAACAGACTGTCTCCACACAAACAGGCACCTGTCTGCAGGTATCCTAGATCTTGATTCTTGAACTTGAGGAAACACGCGTCTGAGCAAAACTCCCAAACGCTTCCAGGAAAGACACAGGCTCTCCCACAAGCACACAAGTGTTTGCCCTCAGCTATAGATCAGGGACAAGCCTGTGAAGAGCAACCAAAGAGCTCGTCCGTCTTTCCCTCAATAGATGGGAGTAGGCGCGCTTGCGGATGTGTGCGTGTGTGTGGCCACGCGTTTGCTTAGGCATCAGAGTGTGAAAAGGTAGGTGCTTTTCTCTAGCTGCGTGTGCGTGCACGTGGTGCTGGGTGCACATCCCTGGGTGCTCGTGGAAAGGTTTCTGCATGGTTTTCGCTGAGGAATCGTGTGTGTGCACATGGACAAAGAGAAGGCGCAGCAACCAGGTTCCAGCGCCGAAGAAGGCAAAAGGCGAGGTTTCCGGCGCTATCTCCTTCTCTCCCCAGAGCTAGTCGCGCAAAGCAAGCCGCTAAGCCGGCGACCGGCAAGAGAGCTACAACGAAGCATGCCGAACGGAGAAAATAGCAGCAGCTCATCTGTTCACACCTTGTTTCTGCCATGTGCTTGAACGCCAAGACGTTCGCGCTTCTGTGAGATGAAAGACGTCCTTCTGCATATGTGGTTGCTCACACCGGTGCACTTGTTAGTGTATCCATTCAGTCCTGGGCTGCGGGGCATTCAGAAGTGGCTCTGTGGAGACGTCTGCATAGAGGCAGCTGTCAGAACACGCACACTCGATTGTTCACCAAAACATATGCAGACGCGTCCTTAGCCTGTAGATTTGGATGCACAGAGTTCCCTGTGTTCGCAAGAGACAAGGGAATCGCGTCTGTGCGCACAGAAGCAATAGCGGACCGTTTCCCTCGGAGTGAACGCTAAAGAGCCGTCTATATACTCGCAGACACGCGAACGTGCCTCAATGCGGTCACAGAGGCAGCAGCTTTTGCACAGATGCTCCTGGTGATTCTGGCACTTTCCAGGCACACTCCTGAAAGTCGCGCACACTGCTGTTCACTCGCTAAACGACCTCTTGGGGAAACACGTCTCCGGTCGACGGACCGCTCAGATTGCTTCTCGTGTAACTGTGAACTGTGTCAGCGCAGGGAATCCGTCTCTGTTGAGCAGATGTCAATCCTGCCTCGCCTTTGCTTTCTTGCCTCTACCAAGATGATTTCCCGTTTCTCTCTTCACTGGAGCAGGCAGACACAGCCAACGCACATCAAGTGTCAAGAGACACGCTCTGCTGAGCTCAACGCTTGTGCAGATGCACATGTGCGACGAAGTCAACACACGTGCTTGTGGAGAGAAAGAAAGGGACTCCCAGGCGTGTGGAGCGACGGGGAGAAAGAGCGGGCGCTGAGGAACACAGTTTCAAACAGACTGTCTCCACACAAACAGGCACCTGTCTGCAGGTATCCTAGATCTTGATTCTTGAACTTGAGGAAACACGCGTCTGAGCAAAACTCCCAAACGCTTCCAGGAAAGACACAGGCTCTCCCACAAGCACACAAGTGTTTGCCCTCAGCTATAGATCAGGGACAAGCCTGTGAAGAGCAACCAAAGAGCTCGTCCGTCTTTCCCTCAATAGATGGGAGTAGGCGCGCTTGCGGATGTGTGCGTGTGTGTGGCCACGCGTTTGCTTAGGCATCAGTGTGTGAAAAGGTAGGTGCTTTTCTCTAGCTGCGTGTGCGTGCACGTGGTGCTGGGTGCACATCCCTGGGTGCTCGTGGAAAGGTTTCTGCATGGTTTTCGCTGAGGAATCGTGTGTGTGCACATGGACAAAGAGAAGGCGCAGCAACCAGGTTCCAGCGCCGAAGAAGGCAAAAGGCGAGGTTTCCGGCGCTATCTCCTTCTCTCCCCAGAGCTAGTCGCGCAAAGCAAGCCGCTAAGCCGGCGACCGGCAAGAGAGCTACAACGAAGCATGCCGAACGGAGAAAATAGCAGCAGCTCATCTGTTCACACCTTGTTTCTGCCATGTGCTTGAACGCCAAGACGTTCGCGCTTCTGTGAGATGAAAGACGTCCTTCTGCATATGTGGTTGCTCACACCGGTGCACTTGTTAGTGTATCCATTCAGTCCTGGGCTGCGGGGCATTCAGAAGTGGCTCTGTGGAGACGTCTGCATAGAGGCAGCTGTCAGAACACGCACACTCGATTGTTCACCAAAACATATGCAGACGCGTCCTTAGCCTGTAGATTTGGATGCACAGAGTTCCCTGTGTTCGCAAGAGACAAGGGAATCGCGTCTGTGCGCACAGAAGCAATAGCGGACCGTTTCCCTCGGAGTGAACGCGAAAGAGCCGTCTATATACTCGCAGACACGCGAACGTGCCTCAATGCGGTCACAGAGGCAGCAGCTTTTGCACAGATGCTCCTGGTGATTCTGGCACTTTCCAGGCACACTCCTGAAAGTCGCGCACACTGCTGTTCACTCGCTAAACGACCTCTTGGGAAACACGTCTCCGGTCGACGGACCGCTCAGATTGCTTCTCGTGTAACTGTGAACTGTGTCAGCGCAGGGAATCCGTCTCTGTTGAGCAGATGTCAATCCTGCCTCGCCTTTGCTTTCTTGCCTCTACCAAGATGATTTCCCGTTTCTCTCTTCACTGGAGCAGGCAGACACAGCCAACGCACATCAAGTGTCAAGAGACACGCTCTGCTGAGCTCAACGCTTGTGCAGATGCACATGTGCGACGAAGTCAACACACGTGCTTGTGGAGAGAAAGAAAGGGACTCCCAGGCGTGTGGAGCGACGGGAAGAAAGAGCGGGCGCTGAGGAACACAGTTTCAAACAGACTGTCTCCACACAAACAGGCACCTGTCTGCAGGTATCCTAGATCTTGATTCTTGAACTTGAGGAAACACGCGTCTGAGCAAAACTCCCAAACGCTTCCAGGAAAGACACAGGCTCTCCCACAAGCACACAAGTGTTTGCCCTCAGCTATAGATCAGGGACAAGCCTGTGAAGAGCAACCAAAGAGCTCGTCCGTCTTTCCCTCAGTAGATGGGAGTAGGCGCGCTTGCGGATGTGTGCGTGTGTGTGGCCACGCGTTTGCTTAGGCATCAGTGTGTGAAAAGGTAGGTGCTTTTCTCTAGCTGCGTGTGCGTGCACGTGGTGCTGGGTGCACATCCCTGGGTGCTCGTGGAAAGGTTTCTGCATGGTTTTCGCTGAGGAATCGTGTGTGTGCACATGGACAAAGAGAAGGCGCAGCAACCAGGTTCCAGCGCCGAAGAAGGCAAAAGGCGAGGTTTCCGGCGCTATCTCCTTCTCTCCCCAGAGCTAGTCGCGCAAAGCAAGCCGCTAAGCCGGCGACCGGCAAGAGAGCTACAACGAAGCATGCCGAACGGAGAAAATAGCAGCAGCTCATCTGTTCACACCTTGTTTCTGCCATGTGCTTGAACGCCAAGACGTTCGCGCTTCTGTGAGATGAAAGACGTCCTTCTGCATATGTGGTTGCTCACACCGGTGCACTTGTTAGTGTATCCATTCAGTCCTGGGCTGCGGGGCATTCAGAAGTGGCTCTGTGGAGACGTCTGCATAGAGGCAGCTGTCAGAACACGCACACTCGATTGTTCACCAAAACATATGCAGACGCGTCCTTAGCCTGTAGATTTGGATGCACAGAGTTCCCTGTGTTCGCAAGAGACAAGGGAATCGCGTCTGTGCGCACAGAAGCAATAGCGGACCGTTTCCCTCGGAGTGAACGCGAAAGAGCCGTCTATATACTCGCAGACACGCGAACGTGCCTCAATGCGGTCACAGAGGCAGCAGCTTTTGCACAGATGCTCCTGGTGATTCTGGCACTTTCCAGGCACACTCCTGAAAGTCGCGCACACTGCTGTTCACTCGCTAAACGACCTCTTGGGAAACACGTCTCCGGTCGACGGACCGCTCAGATTGCTTCTCGTGTAACTGTGAACTGTGTCAGCGCAGGGAATCCGTCTCTGTTGAGCAGATGTCAATCCTGCCTCGCCTTTGCTTTCTTGCCTCTACCAAGATGATTTCCCGTTTCTCTCTTCACTGGAGCAGGCAGACACAGCCAACGCACATCAAGTGTCAAGAGACACGCTCTGCTGAGCTCAACGCTTGTGCAGATGCACATGTGCGACGAAGTCAACACACGTGCTTGTGGAGAGAAAGAAAGGGACTCCCAGGCGTGTGGAGCGACGGGGAGAAAGAGCGGGCGCTGAGGAACACAGTTTCAAACAGACTGTCTCCACACAAACAGGCACCTGTCTGCAGGTATCCTAGATCTTGATTCTTGAACTTGAGGAAACACGCGTCTGAGCAAAACTCCCAAACGCTTCCAGGAAAGACACAGGCTCTCCCACAAGCACACAAGTGTTTGCCCTCAGCTATAGATCAGGGACAAGCCTGTGAAGAGCAACCAAAGAGCTCGTCCGTCTTTCCCTCAATAGATGGGAGTAGGCGCGCTTGCGGATGTGTGCGTGTGTGTGGCCACGCGTTTGCTTAGGCATCAGTGTGTGAAAAGGTAGGTGCTTTTCTCTAGCTGCGTGTGCGTGCACGTGGTGCTGGGTGCACATCCCTGGGTGCTCGTGGAAAGGTTTCTGCATGGTTTTCGCTGAGGAATCGTGTGTGTGCACATGGACAAAGAGAAGGCGCAGCAACCAGGTTCCAGCGCCGAAGAAGGCAAAAGGCGAGGTTTCCGGCGCTATCTCCTTCTCTCCCCAGAGCTAGTCGCGCAAAGCAAGCCGCTAAGCCGGCGACCGGCAAGAGAGCTACAACGAAGCATGCCGAACGGAGAAAATAGCAGCAGCTCATCTGTTCACACCTTGTTTCTGCCATGTGCTTGAACGCCAAGACGTTCGCGCTTCTGTGAGATGAAAGACGTCCTTCTGCATATGTGGTTGCTCACACCGGTGCACTTGTTAGTGTATCCATTCAGTCCTGGGCTGCTGGGCATTCAGAAGTGGCTCTGTGGAGACGTCTGCATAGAGGCAGCTGTCAGAACACGCACACTCGATTGTTCACCAAAACATATGCAGACGCGTCCTTAGCCTGTAGATTTGGATGCACAGAGTTCCCTGTGTTCGCAAGAGACAAGGGAATCGCGTCTGTGCGCACAGAAGCAATAGCGGACCGTTTCCCTCGGAGTGAACGCGAAAGAGCCGTCTATATACTCGCAGACACGCGAACGTGCCTCAATGCGGTCACAGAGGCAGCAGCTTTTGCACAGATGCTCCTGGTGATTCTGGCACTTTCCAGGCACACTCCTGAAAGTCGCGCACACTGCTGTTCACTCGCTAAACGACCTCTTGGGAAACACGTCTCCGGTCGACGGACCGCTCAGATTGCTTCTCGTGTAACTGTGAACTGTGTCAGCGCAGGGAATCCGTCTCTGTTGAGCAGATGTCAATCCTGCCTCGCTTTTGCTTTGTTGCCTCTACCAAGATGATTTCCCGTTTCTCTCTTCACTGGAGCAGGCAGACACAGCCAACGCACATCAAGTGTCAAGAGACACGCTCTGCTGAGCTCAACGCTTGTGCAGATGCACATGTGCGACGAAGTCAACACACGTGCTTGTGGAGAGAAAGAAAGGGACTCCCAGGCGTGTGGAGCGACGGGGAGAAAGAGCGGGCGCTGAGGAACACAGTTTCAAACAGACTGTCTCCACACAAACAGGCACCTGTCTGCAGGTATCCTAGATCTTGATTCTTGAACTTGAGGAAACACGCGTCTGAGCAAAACTCCCAAACGCTTCCAGGAAAGACACAGGCTCTCCCACAAGCACACAAGTGTTTGCCCTCAGCTATAGATCAGGGACAAGCCTGTGAAGAGCAACCAAAGAGCTCGTCCGTCTTTCCCTCAATAGATGGGAGTGGGCGCGCTTGCGGATGTGTGCATGTGTGTGGCCACGCGTTTGCTTAGGCATCAGTGTGTGAAAAGGTAGGTGCTTTTCTCTAGCTGCGTGTGCGTGCACGTGGTGCTGGGTGCACATCCCTGGGTGCTCGTGGAAAGGTTTCTGCATGGTTTTCGCTGAGGAA
Organism: Patagioenas fasciata; assembly: GCF_037038585.1. Lineage (NCBI taxonomy): Eukaryota > Metazoa > Chordata > Aves > Columbiformes > Columbidae > Patagioenas > Patagioenas fasciata. The sequence continues at coordinate 275,368 of NW_027288773.1, read as the reverse complement.
TCGTGTGTGTGCACATGGACAAAGAGAAGGCGCAGCAACCAGGTTCCAGCGCCGAAGAAGGCAAAAGGCGAGGTTTCCGGCGCTATCTCCTTCTCTCCCCAGAGCTAGTCGCGCAAAGCAAGCCGCTAAGCCGGCGACCGGCAAGAGAGCTACAACGAAGCATGCCGAACGGAGAAAATAGCAGCAGCTCATCTGTTCACACCTTGTTTCTGCCATGTGCTTGAACGCCAAGACGTTCGCGCTTCTGTGAGATGAAAGACGTCCTTCTGCATATGTGGTTGCTCACACCGGTGCACTTGTTAGTGTATCCATTCAGTCCTGGGCTGCGGGGCATTCAGAAGTGGCTCTGTGGAGACGTCTGCATAGAGGCAGCTGTCAGAACACGCACACTCGATTGTTCACCAAAACATATGCAGACGCGTCCTTAGCCTGTAGATTTGGATGCACAGAGTTCCCTGTGTTCGCAAGAGACAAGGGAATCGCGTCTGTGCGCACAGAAGCAATAGCGGACCGTTTCCCTCGGAGTGAACGCGAAAGAGCCGTCTATATACTCGCAGACACGCGAACGTGCCTCAATGCGGTCACAGAGGCAGCAGCTTTTGCACAGATGCTCCTGGTGATTCTGGCACTTTCCAGGCACACTCCTGAAAGTCGCGCACACTGCTGTTCACTCGCTAAACGACCTCTTGGGAAACACGTCTCCGGTCGACGGACCGCTCAGATTGCTTCTCGTGTAACTGTGAACTGTGTCAGCGCAGGGAATCCGTCTCTGTTGAGCAGATGTCAATCCTGCCTCGCTTTTGCTTTGTTGCCTCTACCAAGATGATTTCCCGTTTCTCTCTTCACTGGAGCAGGCAGACACAGCCAACGCACATCAAGTGTCAAGAGACACGCTCTGCTGAGCTCAACGCTTGTGCAGATGCACATGTGCGACGAAGTCAACACACGTGCTTGTGGAGAGAAAGAAAGGGACTCCCAGGCGTGTGGAGCGACGGGGAGAAAGAGCGGGCGCTGAGGAACACAGTTTCAAACAGACTGTCTCCACACAAACAGGCACCTGTCTGCAGGTATCCTAGATCTTGATTCTTGAACTTGAGGAAACACGCGTCTGAGCAAAACTCCCAAACGCTTCCAGGAAAGACACAGGCTCTCCCACAAGCACACAAGTGTTTGCCCTCAGCTATAGATCAGGGACAAGCCTGTGAAGAGCAACCAAAGAGCTCGTCCGTCTTTCCCTCAATAGATGGGAGTAGGCGCGCTTGCGGATGTGTGCGTGTGTGTGGCCACGCGTTTGCTTAGGCATCAGAGTGTGAAAAGGTAGGTGCTTTTCTCTAGCTGCGTGTGCGTGCACGTGGTGCTGGGTGCACATCCCTGGGTGCTCGTGGAAAGGTTTCTGCATGGTTTTCGCTGAGGAATCGTGTGTGTGCACATGGACAAAGAGAAGGCGCAGCAACCAGGTTCCAGCGCCGAAGAAGGCAAAAGGCGAGGTTTCCGGCGCTATCTCCTTCTCTCCCCAGAGCTAGTCGCGCAAAGCAAGCCGCTAAGCCGGCGACCGGCAAGAGAGCTACAACGAAGCATGCCGAACGGAGAAAATAGCAGCAGCTCATCTGTTCACACCTTGTTTCTGCCATGTGCTTGAACGCCAAGACGTTCGCGCTTCTGTGAGATGAAAGACGTCCTTCTGCATATGTGGTTGCTCACACCGGTGCACTTGTTAGTGTATCCATTCAGTCCTGGGCTGCGGGGCATTCAGAAGTGGCTCTGTGGAGACGTCTGCATAGAGGCAGCTGTCAGAACACGCACACTCGATTGTTCACCAAAACATATGCAGACGCGTCCTTAGCCTGTAGATTTGGATGCACAGAGTTCCCTGTGTTCGCAAGAGACAAGGGAATCGCGTCTGTGCGCACAGAAGCAATAGCGGACCGTTTCCCTCGGAGTGAACGCTAAAGAGCCGTCTATATACTCGCAGACACGCGAACGTGCCTCAATGCGGTCACAGAGGCAGCAGCTTTTGCACAGATGCTCCTGGTGATTCTGGCACTTTCCAGGCACACTCCTGAAAGTCGCGCACACTGCTGTTCACTCGCTAAACGACCTCTTGGGGAAACACGTCTCCGGTCGACGGACCGCTCAGATTGCTTCTCGTGTAACTGTGAACTGTGTCAGCGCAGGGAATCCGTCTCTGTTGAGCAGATGTCAATCCTGCCTCGCCTTTGCTTTCTTGCCTCTACCAAGATGATTTCCCGTTTCTCTCTTCACTGGAGCAGGCAGACACAGCCAACGCACATCAAGTGTCAAGAGACACGCTCTGCTGAGCTCAACGCTTGTGCAGATGCACATGTGCGACGAAGTCAACACACGTGCTTGTGGAGAGAAAGAAAGGGACTCCCAGGCGTGTGGAGCGACGGGGAGAAAGAGCGGGCGCTGAGGAACACAGTTTCAAACAGACTGTCTCCACACAAACAGGCACCTGTCTGCAGGTATCCTAGATCTTGATTCTTGAACTTGAGGAAACACGCGTCTGAGCAAAACTCCCAAACGCTTCCAGGAAAGACACAGGCTCTCCCACAAGCACACAAGTGTTTGCCCTCAGCTATAGATCAGGGACAAGCCTGTGAAGAGCAACCAAAGAGCTCGTCCGTCTTTCCCTCAATAGATGGGAGTAGGCGCGCTTGCGGATGTGTGCGTGTGTGTGGCCACGCGTTTGCTTAGGCATCAGTGTGTGAAAAGGTAGGTGCTTTTCTCTAGCTGCGTGTGCGTGCACGTGGTGCTGGGTGCACATCCCTGGGTGCTCGTGGAAAGGTTTCTGCATGGTTTTCGCTGAGGAATCGTGTGTGTGCACATGGACAAAGAGAAGGCGCAGCAACCAGGTTCCAGCGCCGAAGAAGGCAAAAGGCGAGGTTTCCGGCGCTATCTCCTTCTCTCCCCAGAGCTAGTCGCGCAAAGCAAGCCGCTAAGCCGGCGACCGGCAAGAGAGCTACAACGAAGCATGCCGAACGGAGAAAATAGCAGCAGCTCATCTGTTCACACCTTGTTTCTGCCATGTGCTTGAACGCCAAGACGTTCGCGCTTCTGTGAGATGAAAGACGTCCTTCTGCATATGTGGTTGCTCACACCGGTGCACTTGTTAGTGTATCCATTCAGTCCTGGGCTGCGGGGCATTCAGAAGTGGCTCTGTGGAGACGTCTGCATAGAGGCAGCTGTCAGAACACGCACACTCGATTGTTCACCAAAACATATGCAGACGCGTCCTTAGCCTGTAGATTTGGATGCACAGAGTTCCCTGTGTTCGCAAGAGACAAGGGAATCGCGTCTGTGCGCACAGAAGCAATAGCGGACCGTTTCCCTCGGAGTGAACGCGAAAGAGCCGTCTATATACTCGCAGACACGCGAACGTGCCTCAATGCGGTCACAGAGGCAGCAGCTTTTGCACAGATGCTCCTGGTGATTCTGGCACTTTCCAGGCACACTCCTGAAAGTCGCGCACACTGCTGTTCACTCGCTAAACGACCTCTTGGGAAACACGTCTCCGGTCGACGGACCGCTCAGATTGCTTCTCGTGTAACTGTGAACTGTGTCAGCGCAGGGAATCCGTCTCTGTTGAGCAGATGTCAATCCTGCCTCGCCTTTGCTTTCTTGCCTCTACCAAGATGATTTCCCGTTTCTCTCTTCACTGGAGCAGGCAGACACAGCCAACGCACATCAAGTGTCAAGAGACACGCTCTGCTGAGCTCAACGCTTGTGCAGATGCACATGTGCGACGAAGTCAACACACGTGCTTGTGGAGAGAAAGAAAGGGACTCCCAGGCGTGTGGAGCGACGGGAAGAAAGAGCGGGCGCTGAGGAACACAGTTTCAAACAGACTGTCTCCACACAAACAGGCACCTGTCTGCAGGTATCCTAGATCTTGATTCTTGAACTTGAGGAAACACGCGTCTGAGCAAAACTCCCAAACGCTTCCAGGAAAGACACAGGCTCTCCCACAAGCACACAAGTGTTTGCCCTCAGCTATAGATCAGGGACAAGCCTGTGAAGAGCAACCAAAGAGCTCGTCCGTCTTTCCCTCAGTAGATGGGAGTAGGCGCGCTTGCGGATGTGTGCGTGTGTGTGGCCACGCGTTTGCTTAGGCATCAGAGTGTGAAAAGGTAGGTGCTTTTCTCTAGCTGCGTGTGCGTGCACGTGGTGCTGGGTGCACATCCCTGGGTGCTCGTGGAAAGGTTTCTGCATGGTTTTCGCTGAGGAATCGTGTGTGTGCACATGGACAAAGAGAAGGCGCAGCAACCAGGTTCCAGCGCCGAAGAAGGCAAAAGGCGAGGTTTCCGGCGCTATCTCCTTCTCTCCCCAGAGCTAGTCGCGCAAAGCAAGCCGCTAAGCCGGCGACCGGCAAGAGAGCTACAACGAAGCATGCCGAACGGAGAAAATAGCAGCAGCTCATCTGTTCACACCTTGTTTCTGCCATGTGCTTGAACGCCAAGACGTTCGCGCTTCTGTGAGATGAAAGACGTCCTTCTGCATATGTGGTTGCTCACACCGGTGCACTTGTTAGTGTATCCATTCAGTCCTGGGCTGCGGGGCATTCAGAAGTGGCTCTGTGGAGACGTCTGCATAGAGGCAGCTGTCAGAACACGCACACTCGATTGTTCACCAAAACATATGCAGACGCGTCCTTAGCCTGTAGATTTGGATGCACAGAGTTCCCTGTGTTCGCAAGAGACAAGGGAATCGCGTCTGTGCGCACAGAAGCAATAGCGGACCGTTTCCCTCGGAGTGAACGCGAAAGAGCCGTCTATATACTCGCAGACACGCGAACGTGCCTCAATGCGGTCACAGAGGCAGCAGCTTTTGCACAGATGCTCCTGGTGATTCTGGCACTTTCCAGGCACACTCCTGAAAGTCGCGCACACTGCTGTTCACTCGCTAAACGACCTCTTGGGAAACACGTCTCCGGTCGACGGACCGCTCAGATTGCTTCTCGTGTAACTGTGAACTGTGTCAGCGCAGGGAATCCGTCTCTGTTGAGCAGATGTCAATCCTGCCTCGCCTTTGCTTTCTTGCCTCTACCAAGATGATTTCCCGTTTCTCTCTTCACTGGAGCAGGCAGACACAGCCAACGCACATCAAGTGTCAAGAGACACGCTCTGCTGAGCTCAACGCTTGTGCAGATGCACATGTGCGACGAAGTCAACACACGTGCTTGTGGAGAGAAAGAAAGGGACTCCCAGGCGTGTGGAGCGACGGGGAGAAAGAGCGGGCGCTGAGGAACACAGTTTCAAACAGACTGTCTCCACACAAACAGGCACCTGTCTGCAGGTATCCTAGATCTTGATTCTTGAACTTGAGGAAACACGCGTCTGAGCAAAACTCCCAAACGCTTCCAGGAAAGACACAGGCTCTCCCACAAGCACACAAGTGTTTGCCCTCAGCTATAGATCAGGGACAAGCCTGTGAAGAGCAACCAAAGAGCTCGTCCGTCTTTCCCTCAATAGATGGGAGTGGGCGCGCTTGCGGATGTGTGCGTGTGTGTGGCCACGCGTTTGCTTAGGCATCAGTGTGTGAAAAGGTAGGTGCTTTTCTCTAGCTGCGTGTGCGTGCACGTGGTGCTGGGTGCACATCCCTGGGTGCTCGTGGAAAGGTTTCTGCATGGTTTTCGCTGAGGAATCGTGTGTGTGCACATGGACAAAGAGAAGGCGCAGCAACCAGGTTCCAGCGCCGAAGAAGGCAAAAGGCGAGGTTTCCGGCGCTATCTCCTTCTCTCCCCAGAGCTAGTCGCGCAAAGCAAGCCGCTAAGCCGGCGACCGGCAAGAGAGCTACAACGAAGCATGCCGAACGGAGAAAATAGCAGCAGCTCATCTGTTCACACCTTGTTTCTGCCATGTGCTTGAACGCCAAGACGTTCGCGCTTCTGTGAGATGAAAGACGTCCTTCTGCATATGTGGTTGCTCACACCGGTGCACTTGTTAGTGTATCCATTCAGTCCTGGGCTGCGGGGCATTCAGAAGTGGCTCTGTGGAGACGTCTGCATAGAGGCAGCTGTCAGAACACGCACACTCGATTGTTCACCAAAACATATGCAGACGCGTCCTTAGCCTGTAGATTTGGATGCACAGAGTTCCCTGTGTTCGCAAGAGACAAGGGAATCGCGTCTGTGCGCACAGAAGCAATAGCGGACCGTTTCCCTCGGAGTGAACGCGAAAGAGCCGTCTATATACTCGCAGACACGCGAACGTGCCTCAATGCGGTCACAGAGGCAGCAGCTTTTGCACAGATGCTCCTGGTGATTCTGGCACTTTCCAGGCACACTCCTGAAAGTCGCGCACACTGCTGTTCACTCGCTAAACGACCTCTTGGGAAACACGTCTCCGGTCGACGGACCGCTCAGATTGCTTCTCGTGTAACTGTGAACTGTGTCAGCGCAGGGAATCCGTCTCTGTTGAGCAGATGTCAATCCTGCCTCGCTTTTGCTTTGTTGCCTCTACCAAGATGATTTCCCGTTTCTCTCTTCACTGGAGCAGGCAGACACAGCCAACGCACATCAAGTGTCAAGAGACACGCTCTGCTGAGCTCAACGCTTGTGCAGATGCACATGTGCGACGAAGTCAACACACGTGCTTGTGGAGAGAAAGAAAGGGACTCCCAGGCGTGTGGAGCGACGGGGAGAAAGAGCGGGCGCTGAGGAACACAGTTTCAAACAGACTGTCTCCACACAAACAGGCACCTGTCTGCAGGTATCCTAGATCTTGATTCTTGAACTTGAGGAAACACGCGTCTGAGCAAAACTCCCAAACGCTTCCAGGAAAGACACAGGCTCTCCCACAAGCACACAAGTGTTTGCCCTCAGCTATAGATCAGGGACAAGCCTGTGAAGAGCAACCAAAGAGCTCGTCCGTCTTTCCCTCAATAGATGGGAGTAGGCGCGCTTGCGGATGTGTGCGTGTGTGTGGCCACGCGTTTGCTTAGGCATCAGTGTGTGAAAAGGTAGGTGCTTTTCTCTAGCTGCGTGTGCGTGCACGTGGTGCTGGGTGCACATCCCTGGGTGCTCGTGGAAAGGTTTCTGCATGGTTTTCGCTGAGGAATCGTGTGTGTGCACATGGACAAAGAGAAGGCGCAGCAACCAGGTTCCAGCGCCGAAGAAGGCAAAAGGCGAGGTTTCCGGCGCTATCTCCTTCTCTCCCCAGAGCTAGTCGCGCAAAGCAAGCCGCTAAGCCGGCGACCGGCAAGAGAGCTACAACGAAGCATGCCGAACGGAGAAAATAGCAGCAGCTCATCTGTTCACACCTTGTTTCTGCCATGTGCTTGAACGCCAAGACGTTCGCGCTTCTGTGAGATGAAAGACGTCCTTCTGCATATGTGGTTGCTCACACCGGTGCACTTGTTAGTGTATCCATTCAGTCCTGGGCTGCGGGGCATTCAGAAGTGGCTCTGTGGAGACGTCTGCATAGAGGCAGCTGTCAGAACACGCACACTCGATTGTTCACCAAAACATATGCAGACGCGTCCTTAGCCTGTAGATTTGGATGCACAGAGTTCCCTGTGTTCGCAAGAGACAAGGGAATCGCGTCTGTGCGCACAGAAGCAATAGCGGACCGTTTCCCTCGGAGTGAACGCGAAAGAGCCGTCTATATACTCGCAGACACGCGAACGTGCCTCAATGCGGTCACAGAGGCAGCAGCTTTTGCACAGATGCTCCTGGTGATTCTGGCACTTTCCAGGCACACTCCTGAAAGTCGCGCACACTGCTGTTCACTCGCTAAACGACCTCTTGGGAAACACGTCTCCGGTCGACGGACCGCTCAGATTGCTTCTCGTGTAACTGTGAACTGTGTCAGCGCAGGGAATCCGTCTCTGTTGAGCAGATGTCAATCCTGCCTCGCTTTTGCTTTGTTGCCTCTACCAAGATGATTTCCCGTTTCTCTCTTCACTGGAGCAGGCAGACACAGCCAACGCACATCAAGTGTCAAGAGACACGCTCTGCTGAGCTCAACGCTTGTGCAGATGCACATGTGCGACGAAGTCAACACACGTGCTTGTGGAGAGAAAGAAAGGGACTCCCAGGCGTGTGGAGCGACGGGGAGAAAGAGCGGGCGCTGAGGAACACAGTTTCAAACAGACTGTCTCCACACAAACAGGCACCTGTCTGCAGGTATCCTAGATCTTGATTCTTGAACTTGAGGAAACACGCGTCTGAGCAAAACTCCCAAACGCTTCCAGGAAAGACACAGGCTCTCCCACAAGCACACAAGTGTTTGCCCTCAGCTATAGATCAGGGACAAGCCTGTGAAGAGCAACCAAAGAGCTCGTCCGTCTTTCCCTCAATAGATGGGAGTAGGCGCGCTTGCGGATGTGTGCGTGTGTGTGGCCACGCGTTTGCTTAGGCATCAGTGTGTGAAAAGGTAGGTGCTTTTCTCTAGCTGCGTGTGCGTGCACGTGGTGCTGGGTGCACATCCCTGGGTGCTCGTGGAAAGGTTTCTGCATGGTTTTCGCTGAGGAATCGTGTGTGTGCACATGGACAAAGAGAAGGCGCAGCAACCAGGTTCCAGCGCCGAAGAAGGCAAAAGGCGAGGTTTCCGGCGCTATCTCCTTCTCTCCCCAGAGCTAGTCGCGCAAAGCAAGCCGCTAAGCCGGCGACCGGCAAGAGAGCTACAACGAAGCATGCCGAACGGAGAAAATAGCAGCAGCTCATCTGTTCACACCTTGTTTCTGCCATGTGCTTGAACGCCAAGACGTTCGCGCTTCTGTGAGATGAAAGACGTCCTTCTGCATATGTGGTTGCTCACACCGGTGCACTTGTTAGTGTATCCATTCAGTCCTGGGCTGCGGGGCATTCAGAAGTGGCTCTGTGGAGACGTCTGCATAGAGGCAGCTGTCAGAACACGCACACTCGATTGTTCACCAAAACATATGCAGACGCGTCCTTAGCCTGTAGATTTGGATGCACAGAGTTCCCTGTGTTCGCAAGAGACAAGGGAATCGCGTCTGTGCGCACAGAAGCAATAGCGGACCGTTTCCCTCGGAGTGAACGCGAAAGAGCCGTCTATATACTCGCAGACACGCGAACGTGCCTCAATGCGGTCACAGAGGCAGCAGCTTTTGCACAGATGCTCCTGGTGATTCTGGCACTTTCCAGGCACACTCCTGAAAGTCGCGCACACTGCTGTTCACTCGCTAAACGACCTCTTGGGAAACACGTCTCCGGTCGACGGACCGCTCAGATTGCTTCTCGTGTAACTGTGAACTGTGTCAGCGCAGGGAATCCGTCTCTGTTGAGCAGATGTCAATCCTGCCTCGCCTTTGCTTTCTTGCCTCTACCAAGATGATTTCCCGTTTCTCTCTTCACTGGAGCAGGCAGACACAGCCAACGCACATCAAGTGTCAAGAGACACGCTCTGCTGAGCTCAACGCTTGTGCAGATGCACATGTGCGACGAAGTCAACACACGTGCTTGTGGAGAGAAAGAAAGGGACTCCCAGGCGTGTGGAGCGACGGGGAGAAAGAGCGGGCGCTGAGGAACACAGTTTCAAACAGACTGTCTCCACACAAACAGGCACCTGTCTGCAGGTATCCTAGATCTTGATTCTTGAACTTGAGGAAACACGCGTCTGAGCAAAACTCCCAAACGCTTCCAGGAAAGACACAGGCTCTCCCACAAGCACACAAGTGTTTGCCCTCAGCTATAGATCAGGGACAAGCCTGTGAAGAGCAACCAAAGAGCTCGTCCGTCTTTCCCTCAATAGATGGGAGTAGGCGCGCTTGCGGATGTGTGCGTGTGTGTGGCCACGCGTTTGCTTAGGCATCAGTGTGTGAAAAGGTAGGTGCTTTTCTCTAGCTGCGTGTGCGTGCACGTGGTGCTGGGTGCACATCCCTGGGTGCTCGTGGAAAGGTTTCTGCATGGTTTTCGCTGAGGAATCGTGTGTGTGCACATGGACAAAGAGAAGGCGCAGCAACCAGGTTCCAGCGCCGAAGAAGGCAAAAGGCGAGGTTTCCGGCGCTATCTCCTTCTCTCCCCAGAGCTAGTCGCGCAAAGCAAGCCGCTAAGCCGGCGACCGGCAAGAGAGCTACAACGAAGCATGCCGAACGGAGAAAATAGCAGCAGCTCATCTGTTCACACCTTGTTTCTGCCATGTGCTTGAACGCCAAGACGTTCGCGCTTCTGTGAGATGAAAGACGTCCTTCTGCATATGTGGTTGCTCACACCGGTGCACTTGTTAGTGTATCCATTCAGTCCTGGGCTGCTGGGCATTCAGAAGTGGCTCTGTGGAGACGTCTGCATAGAGGCAGCTGTCAGAACACGCACACTCGATTGTTCACCAAAACATATGCAGACGCGTCCTTAGCCTGTAGATTTGGATGCACAGAGTTCCCTGTGTTCGCAAGAGACAAGGGAATCGCGTCTGTGCGCACAGAAGCAATAGCGGACCGTTTCCCTCGGAGTGAACGCGAAAGAGCCGTCTATATACTCGCAGACACGCGAACGTGCCTCAATGCGGTCACAGAGGCAGCAGCTTTTGCACAGATGCTCCTGGTGATTCTGGCACTTTCCAGGCACACTCCTGAAAGTCGCGCACACTGCTGTTCACTCGCTAAACGACCTCTTGGGAAACACGTCTCCGGTCGACGGACCGCTCAGATTGCTTCTCGTGTAACTGTGAACTGTGTCAGCGCAGGGAATCCGTCTCTGTTCAGCAGATGTCAATCCTGCCTCGCCTTTGCTTTGTTGCCTCTACCAAGATGATTTCCCGTTTCTCTCTTCACTGGAGCAGGCAGACACAGCCAACGCACATCAAGTGTCAAGAGACACGCTCTACTGAGCTCAACGCTTGTGCAGATGCACATGTGCGACGAAGTCAACACACGTGCTTGTGGAGAGAAAGAAAGGGACTCCCAGGCGTGTGGAGCGACGGGGAGAAAGAGCGGGCGCTGAGGAACACAGTTTCAAACAGACTGTCTCCACACAAACAGGCACCTGTCTGCAGGTATCCTAGATCTTGATTCTTGAACTTGAGGAAACACGCGTCTGAGCAAAACTCCCAAACGCTTCCAGGAAAGACACAGGCTCTCCCACAAGCACACAAGTGTTTGCCCTCAGCTATAGATCAGGGACAAGCCTGTGAAGAGCAACCAAAGAGCTCGTCCGTCTTTCCCTCAATAGATGGGAGTAGGCGCGCTTGCGGATGTGTGCGTGTGTGTGGCCACGCGTTTGCTTAGGCATCAGTGTGTGAAAAGGTAGGTGCTTTTCTCTAGCTGCGTGTGCGTGCACGTGGTGCTGGGTGCACATCCCTGGGTGCTCGTGGAAAGGTTTCTGCATGGTTTTCGCTGAGGAATCGTGTGTGTGCACATGGACAAAGAGAAGGCGCAGCAACCAGGTTCCAGCGCCGAAGAAGGCAAAAGGCGAGGTTTCCGGCGCTATCTCCTTCTCTCCCCAGAGCTAGTCGCGCAAAGCAAGCCGCTAAGCCGGCGACCGGCAAGAGAGCTACAACGAAGCATGCCGAACGGAGAAAATAGCAGCAGCTCATCTGTTCACACCTTGTTTCTGCCATGTGCTTGAACGCCAAGACGTTCGCGCTTCTGTGAGATGAAAGACGTCCTTCTGCATATGTGGTTGCTCACACCGGTGCACTTGTTAGTGTATCCATTCAGTCCTGGGCTGCTGGGCATTCAGAAGTGGCTCTGTGGAGACGTCTGCATAGAGGCAGCTGTCAGAACACGCACACTCGATTGTTCACCAAAACATATGCAGACGCGTCCTTAGCCTGTAGATTTGGATGCACAGAGTTCCCTGTGTTCGCAAGAGACAAGGGAATCGCGTCTGTGCGCACAGAAGCAATAGCGGACCGTTTCCCTCGGAGTGAACGCGAAAGAGCCGTCTATATACTCGCAGACACGCGAACGTGCCTCAATGCGGTCACAGAGGCAGCAGCTTTTGCACAGATGCTCCTGGTGATTCTGGCACTTTCCAGGCACACTCCTGAAAGTCGCGCACACTGCTGTTCACTCGCTAAACGACCTCTTGGGAAACACGTCTCCGGTCGACGGACCGCTCAGATTGCTTCTCGTGTAACTGTGAACTGTGTCAGCGCAGGGAATCCGTCTCTGTTCAGCAGATGTCAATCCTGCCTCGCCTTTGCTTTGTTGCCTCTACCAAGATGATTTCCCGTTTCTCTCTTCACTGGAGCAGGCAGACACAGCCAACGCACATCAAGTGTCAAGAGACACGCTCTACTGAGCTCAACGCTTGTGCAGATGCACATGTGCGACGAAGTCAACACACGTGCTTGTGGAGAGAAAGAAAGGGACTCCCAGGCGTGTGGAGCGACGGGGAGAAAGAGCGGGCGCTGAGGAACACAGTTTCAAACAGACTGTCTCCACACAAACAGGCACCTGTCTGCAGGTATCCTAGATCTTGATTCTTGAACTTGAGGAAACACGCGTCTGAGCAAAACTCCCAAACGCTTCCAGGAAAGACACAGGCTCTCCCACAAGCACACAAGTGTTTGCCCTCAGCTATAGATCAGGGACAAGCCTGTGAAGAGCAACCAAAGAGCTCGTCCGTCTTTCCCTCAATAGATGGGAGTAGGCGCGCTTGCGGATGTGTGCGTGTGTGTGGCCACGCGTTTGCTTAGGCATCAGAGTGTGAAAAGGTAGGTGCTTTTCTCTAGCTGCGTGTGCGTGCACGTGGTGCTGGGTGCACATCCCTGGGTGCTCGTGGAAAGGTTTCTGCATGGTTTTCGCTGAGGAATCGTGTGTGTGCACATGGACAAAGAGAAGGCGCAGCAACCAGGTTCCAGCGCCGAAGAAGGCAAAAGGCGAGGTTTCCGGCGCTATCTCCTTCTCTCCCCAGAGCTAGTCGCGCAAAGCAAGCCGCTAAGCCGGCGACCGGCAAGAGAGCTACAACGAAGCATGCCGAACGGAGAAAATAGCAGCAGCTCATCTGTTCACACCTTGTTTCTGCCATGTGCTTGAACGCCAAGACGTTCGCGCTTCTGTGAGATGAAAGACGTCCTTCTGCATATGTGGTTGCTCACACCGGTGCACTTGTTAGTGTATCCATTCAGTCCTGGGCTGCGGGGCATTCAGAAGTGGCTCTGTGGAGACGTCTGCATAGAGGCAGCTGTCAGAACACGCACACTCGATTGTTCACCAAAACATATGCAGACGCGTCCTTAGCCTGTAGATTTGGATGCACAGAGTTCCCTGTGTTCGCAAGAGACAAGGGAATCGCGTCTGTGCGCACAGAAGCAATAGCGGACCGTTTCCCTCGGAGTGAACGCGAAAGAGCCGTCTATATACTCGCAGACACGCGAACGTGCCTCAATGCGGTCACAGAGGCAGCAGCTTTTGCACAGATGCTCCTGGTGATTCTGGCACTTTCCAGGCACACTCCTGAAAGTCGCGCACACTGCTGTTCACTCGCTAAACGACCTCTTGGGAAACACGTCTCCGGTCGACGGACCGCTCAGATTGCTTCTCGTGTAACTGTGAACTGTGTCAGCGCAGGGAATCCGTCTCTGTTGAGCAGATGTCAATCCTGCCTCGCTTTTGCTTTGTTGCCTCTACCAAGATGATTTCCCGTTTCTCTCTTCACTGGAGCAGGCAGACACAGCCAACGCACATCAAGTGTCAAGAGACACGCTCTGCTGAGCTCAACGCTTGTGCAGATGCACATGTGCGACGAAGTCAACACACGTGCTTGTGGAGAGAAAGAAAGGGACTCCCAGGCGTGTGGAGCGACGGGGAGAAAGAGCGGGCGCTGAGGAACACAGTTTCAAACAGACTGTCTCCACACAAACAGGCACCTGTCTGCAGGTATCCTAGATCTTGATTCTTGAACTTGAGGAAACACGCGTCTGAGCAAAACTCCCAAACGCTTCCAGGAAAGACACAGGCTCTCCCACAAGCACACAAGTGTTTGCCCTCAGCTATAGATCAGGGACAAGCCTGTGAAGAGCAACCAAAGAGCTCGTCCGTCTTTCCCTCAATAGATGGGAGTAGGCGCGCTTGCGGATGTGTGCGTGTGTGTGGCCACGCGTTTGCTTAGGCATCAGTGTGTGAAAAGGTAGGTGCTTTTCTCTAGCTGCGTGTGCGTGCACGTGGTGCTGGGTGCACATCCCTGGGTGCTCGTGGAAAGGTTTCTGCATGGTTTTCGCTGAGGAATCGTGTGTGTGCACATGGACAAAGAGAAGGCGCAGCAACCAGGTTCCAGCGCCGAAGAAGGCAAAAGGCGAGGTTTCCGGCGCTATCTCCTTCTCTCCCCAGAGCTAGTCGCGCAAAGCAAGCCGCTAAGCCGGCGACCGGCAAGAGAGCTACAACGAAGCATGCCGAACGGAGAAAATAGCAGCAGCTCATCTGTTCACACCTTGTTTCTGCCATGTGCTTGAACGCCAAGACGTTCGCGCTTCTGTGAGATGAAAGACGTCCTTCTGCATATGTGGTTGCTCACACCGGTGCACTTGTTAGTGTATCCATTCAGTCCTGGGCTGCGGGGCATTCAGAAGTGGCTCTGTGGAGACGTCTGCATAGAGGCAGCTGTCAGAACACGCACACTCGATTGTTCACCAAAACATATGCAGACGCGTCCTTAGCCTGTAGATTTGGATGCACAGAGTTCCCTGTGTTCGCAAGAGACAAGGGAATCGCGTCTGTGCGCACAGAAGCAATAGCGGACCGTTTCCCTCGGAGTGAACGCGAAAGAGCCGTCTATATACTCGCAGACACGCGAACGTGCCTCAATGCGGTCACAGAGGCAGCAGCTTTTGCACAGATGCTCCTGGTGATTCTGGCACTTTCCAGGCACACTCCTGAAAGTCGCGCACACTGCTGTTCACTCGCTAAACGACCTCTTGGGAAACACGTCTCCGGTCGACGGACCGCTCAGATTGCTTCTCGTGTAACTGTGAACTGTGTCAGCGCAGGGAATCCGTCTCTGTTGAGCAGATGTCAATCCTGCCTCGCTTTTGCTTTGTTGCCTCTACCAAGATGATTTCCCGTTTCTCTCTTCACTGGAGCACGCAGACACAGCCAACGCACATCAAGTGTCAAGAGACACGCTCTGCTGAGCTCAACGCTTGTGCAGATGCACATGTGCGACGAAGTCAACACACGTGCTTGTGGAGAGAAAGAAAGGGACTCCCAGGCGTGTGGAGCGACGGGGAGAAAGAGCGGGCGCTGAGGAACACAGTTTCAAACAGACTGTCTCCACACAAACAGGCACCTGTCTGCAGGTATCCTAGATCTTGATTCTTGAACTTGAGGAAACACGCGTCTGAGCAAAACTCCCAAACGCTTCCAGGAAAGACACAGGCTCTCCCACAAGCACACAAGTGTTTGCCCTCAGCTATAGATCAGGGACAAGCCTGTGAAGAGCAACCAAAGAGCTCGTCCGTCTTTCCCTCAGTAGATGGGAGTAGGCGCGCTTGCGGATGTGTGCGTGTGTGTGGCCACGCGTTTGCTTAGGCATCAGTGTGTGAAAAGGTAGGTGCTTTTCTCTAGCTGCGTGTGCGTGCACGTGGTGCTGGGTGCACATCCCTGGGTGCTCGTGGAAAGGTTTCTGCATGGTTTTCGCTGAGGAATCGTGTGTGTGCACATGGACAAAGAGAAGGCGCAGCAACCAGGTTCCAGCGCCGAAGAAGGCAAAAGGCGAGGTTTCCGGCGCTATCTCCTTCTCTCCCCAGAGCTAGTCGCGCAAAGCAAGCCGCTAAGCCGGCGACCGGCAAGAGAGCTACAACGAAGCATGCCGAACGGAGAAAATAGCAGCAGCTCATCTGTTCACACCTTGTTTCTGCCATGTGCTTGAACGCCAAGACGTTCGCGCTTCTGTGAGATGAAAGACGTCCTTCTGCATATGTGGTTGCTCACACCGGTGCACTTGTTAGTGTATCCATTCAGTCCTGGGCTGCGGGGCATTCAGAAGTGGCTCTGTGGAGACGTCTGCATAGAGGCAGCTGTCAGAACACGCACACTCGATTGTTCACCAAAACATATGCAGACGCGTCCTTAGCCTGTAGATTTGGATGCACAGAGTTCCCTGTGTTCGCAAGAGACAAGGGAATCGCGTCTGTGCGCACAGAAGCAATAGCGGACCGTTTCCCTCGGAGTGAACGCGAAAGAGCCGTCTATATACTCGCAGACACGCGAACGTGCCTCAATGCGGTCACAGAGGCAGCAGCTTTTGCACAGATGCTCCTGGTGATTCTGGCACTTTCCAGGCACACTCCTGAAAGTCGCGCACACTGCTGTTCACTCGCTAAACGACCTCTTGGGAAACACGTCTCCGGTCGACGGACCGCTCAGATTGCTTCTCGTGTAACTGTGAACTGTGTCAGCGCAGGGAATCCGTCTCTGTTGAGCAGATGTGGATCCTGCCTCGCTTTTGCTTTGTTGCCTCTACCAAGATGATTTCCCGTTTCTCTCTTCACTGGAGCAGGCAGACACAGCCAACGCACATCAAGTGTCAAGAGACACGCTCTGCTGAGCTCAACGCTTGTGCAGATGCACATGTGCGACGAAGTCAACACACGTGCTTGTGGAGAGAAAGAAAGGGACTCCCAGGCGTGTGGAGCGACGGGGAGAAAGAGCGGGCGCTGAGGAACACAGTTTCAAACAGACTGTCTCCACACAAACAGGCACCTGTCTGCAGGTATCCTAGATCTTGATTCTTGAACTTGAGGAAACACGCGTCTGAGCAAAACTCCCAAACGCTTCCAGGAAAGACACAGGCTCTCCCACAAGCACACAAGTGTTTGCCCTCAGCTATAGATCAGGGACAAGCCTGTGAAGAGCAACCAAAGAGCTCGTCCGTCTTTCCCTCAATAGATGGGAGTAGGCGCGCTTGCGGATGTGTGCGTGTGTGTGGCCACGCGTTTGCTTAGGCATCAGTGTGTGAAAAGGTAGGTGCTTTTCTCTAGCTGCGTGTGCGTGCACGTGGTGCTGGGTGCACATCCCTGGGTGCTCGTGGAAAGGTTTCTGCATGGTTTTCGCTGAGGAATCGTGTGTGTGCACATGGACAAAGAGAAGGCGCAGCAACCAGGTTCCAGCGCCGAAGAAGGCAAAAGGCGAGGTTTCCGGCGCTATCTCCTTCTCTCCCCAGAGCTAGTCGCGCAAAGCAAGCCGCTAAGCCGGCGACCGGCAAGAGAGCTACAACGAAGCATGCCGAACGGAGAAAATAGCAGCAGCTCATCTGTTCACACCTTGTTTCTGCCATGTGCTTGAACGCCAAGACGTTCGCGCTTCTGTGAGATGAAAGACGTCCTTCTGCATATGTGGTTGCTCACACCGGTGCACTTGTTAGTGTATCCATTCAGTCCTGGGCTGCGGGGCATTCAGAAGTGGCTCTGTGGAGACGTCTGCATAGAGGCAGCTGTCAGAACACGCACACTCGATTGTTCACCAAAACATATGCAGACGCGTCCTTAGCCTGTAGATTTGGATGCACAGAGTTCCCTGTGTTCGCAAGAGACAAGGGAATCGCGTCTGTGCGCACAGAAGCAATAGCGGACCGTTTCCCTCGGAGTGAACGCGAAAGAGCCGTCTATATACTCGCAGACACGCGAACGTGCCTCAATGCGGTCACAGAGGCAGCAGCTTTTGCACAGATGCTCCTGGTGATTCTGGCACTTTCCAGGCACACTCCTGAAAGTCGCGCACACTGCTGTTCACTCGCTAAACGACCTCTTGGGAAACACGTCTCCGGTCGACGGACCGCTCAGATTGCTTCTCGTGTAACTGTGAACTGTGTCAGCGCAGGGAATCCGTCTCTGTTGAGCAGATGTGGATCCTGCCTCGCTTTTGCTTTGTTGCCTCTACCAAGATGATTTCCCGTTTCTCTCTTCACTGGAGCACGCAGACACAGCCAACGCACATCAAGTGTCAAGAGACACGCTCTGCTGAGCTCAACGCTTGTGCAGATGCACATGTGCGACGAAGTCAACACACGTGCTTGTGGAGAGAAAGAAAGGGACTCCCAGGCGTGTGGAGCGACGGGGAGAAAGAGCGGGCGCTGAGGAACACAGTTTCAAACAGACTGTCTCCACACAAACAGGCACCTGTCTGCAGGTATCCTAGATCTTGATTCTTGAACTTGAGGAAACACGCGTCTGAGCAAAACTCCCAAACGCTTCCAGGAAAGACACAGGCTCTCCCACAAGCACACAAGTGTTTGCCCTCAGCTATAGATCAGGGACAAGCCTGTGAAGAGCAACCAAAGAGCTCGTCCGTCTTTCCCTCAATAGATGGGAGTAGGCGCGCTTGCGGATGTGTGCGTGTGTGTGGCCACGCGTTTGCTTAGGCATCAGTGTGTGAAAAGGTAGGTGCTTTTCTCTAGCTGCGTGTGCGTGCACGTGGTGCTGGGTGCACATCCCTGGGTGCTCGTGGAAAGGTTTCTGCATGGTTTTCGCTGAGGAATCGTGTGTGTGCACATGGACAAAGAGAAGGCGCAGCAACCAGGTTCCAGCGCCGAAGAAGGCAAAAGGCGAGGTTTCCGGCGCTATCTCCTTCTCTCCCCAGAGCTAGTCGCGCAAAGCAAGCCGCTAAGCCGGCGACCGGCAAGAGAGCTACAACGAAGCATGCCGAACGGAGAAAATAGCAGCAGCTCATCTGTTCACACCTTGTTTCTGCCATGTGCTTGAACGCCAAGACGTTCGCGCTTCTGTGAGATGAAAGACGTCCTTCTGCATATGTGGTTGCTCACACCGGTGCACTTGTTAGTGTATCCATTCAGTCCTGGGCTGCGGGGCATTCAGAAGTGGCTCTGTGGAGACGTCTGCATAGAGGCAGCTGTCAGAACACGCACACTCGATTGTTCACCAAAACATATGCAGACGCGTCCTTAGCCTGTAGATTTGGATGCACAGAGTTCCCTGTGTTCGCAAGAGACAAGGGAATCGCGTCTGTGCGCACAGAAGCAATAGCGGACCGTTTCCCTCGGAGTGAACGCGAAAGAGCCGTCTATATACTCGCAGACACGCGAACGTGCCTCAATGCGGTCACAGAGGCAGCAGCTTTTGCACAGATGCTCCTGGTGATTCTGGCACTTTCCAGGCACACTCCTGAAAGTCGCGCACACTGCTGTTCACTCGCTAAACGACCTCTTGGGAAACACGTCTCCGGTCGACGGACCGCTCAGATTGCTTCTCGTGTAACTGTGAACTGTGTCAGCGCAGGGAATCCGTCTCTGTTAAGCAGATGTGGATCCTGCCTCGCTTTTGCTTTGTTGCCTCTACCAAGATGATTTCCCGTTTCTCTCTTCACTGGAGCAGGCAGACACAGCCAACGCACATCAAGTGTCAAGAGACACGCTCTGCTGAGCTCAACGCTTGTGCAGATGCACATGTGCGACGAAGTCAACACACGTGCTTGTGGAGAGAAAGAAAGGGACTCCCAGGCGTGTGGAGCGACGGGGAGAAAGAGCGGGCGCTGAGGAACACAGTTTCAAACAGACTGTCTCCACACAAACAGGCACCTGTCTGCAGGTATCCTAGATCTTGATTCTTGAACTTGAGGAAACACGCGTCTGAGCAAAACTCCCAAACGCTTCCAGGAAAGACACAGGCTCTCCCACAAGCACACAAGTGTTTGCCCTCAGCTATAGATCAGGGACAAGCCTGTGAAGAGCAACCAAAGAGCTCGTCCGTCTTTCCCTCAATAGATGGGAGTAGGCGCGCTTGCGGATGTGTGCGTGTGTGTGGCCACGCGTTTGCTTAGGCATCAGTGTGTGAAAAGGTAGGTGCTTTTCTCTAGCTGCGTGTGCGTGCACGTGGTGCTGGGTGCACATCCCTGGGTGCTCGTGGAAAGGTTTCTGCATGGTTTTCGCTGAGGAATCGTGTGTGTGCACATGGACAAAGAGAAGGCGCAGCAACCAGGTTCCAGCGCCGAAGAAGGCAAAAGGCGAGGTTTCCGGCGCTATCTCCTTCTCTCCCCAGAGCTAGTCGCGCAAAGCAAGCCGCTAAGCCGGCGACCGGCAAGAGAGCTACAACGAAGCATGCCGAACGGAGAAAATAGCAGCAGCTCATCTGTTCACACCTTGTTTCTGCCATGTGCTTGAACGCCAAGACGTTCGCGCTTCTGTGAGATGAAAGACGTCCTTCTGCATATGTGGTTGCTCACACCGGTGCACTTGTTAGTGTATCCATTCAGTCCTGGGCTGCGGGGCATTCAGAAGTGGCTCTGTGGAGACGTCTGCATAGAGGCAGCTGTCAGAACACGCACACTCGATTGTTCACCAAAACATATGCAGACGCGTCCTTAGCCTGTAGATTTGGATGCACAGAGTTCCCTGTGTTCGCAAGAGACAAGGGAATCGCGTCTGTGCGCACAGAAGCAATAGCGGACCGTTTCCCTCGGAGTGAACGCGAAAGAGCCGTCTATATACTCGCAGACACGCGAACGTGCCTCAATGCGGTCACAGAGGCAGCAGCTTTTGCACAGATGCTCCTGGTGATTCTGGCACTTTCCAGGCACACTCCTGAAAGTCGCGCACACTGCTGTTCACTCGCTAAACGACCTCTTGGGAAACACGTCTCCGGTCGACGGACCGCTCAGATTGCTTCTCGTGTAACTGTGAACTGTGTCAGCGCAGGGAATCCGTCTCTGTTGAGCAGATGTCAATCCTGCCTCGCCTTTGCTTTCTTGCCTCTACCAAGATGATTTCCCGTTTCTCTCTTCACTGGAGCAGGCAGACACAGCCAACGCACATCAAGTGTCAAGAGACACGCTCTGCTGAGCTCAACGCTTGTGCAGATGCACATGTGCGACGAAGTCAACACACGTGCTTGTGGAGAGAAAGAAAGGGACTCCCAGGCGTGTGGAGCGACGGGGAGAAAGAGCGGGCGCTGAGGAACACAGTTTCAAACAGACTGTCTCCACACAAACAGGCACCTGTCTGCAGGTATCCTAGATCTTGATTCTTGAACTTGAGGAAACACGCGTCTGAGCAAAACTCCCAAACGCTTCCAGGAAAGACACAGGCTCTCCCACAAGCACACAAGTGTTTGCCCTCAGCTATAGATCAGGGACAAGCCTGTGAAGAGCAACCAAAGAGCTCGTCCGTCTTTCCCTCAATAGATGGGAGTAGGCGCGCTTGCGGATGTGTGCGTGTGTGTGGCCACGCGTTTGCTTAGGCATCAGTGTGTGAAAAGGTAGGTGCTTTTCTCTAGCTGCGTGTGCGTGCACGTGGTGCTGGGTGCACATCCCTGGGTGCTCGTGGAAAGGTTTCTGCATGGTTTTCGCTGAGGAATCGTGTGTGTGCACATGGACAAAGAGAAGGCGCAGCAACCAGGTTCCAGCGCCGAAGAAGGCAAAAGGCGAGGTTTCCGGCGCTATCTCCTTCTCTCCCCAGAGCTAGTCGCGCAAAGCAAGCCGCTAAGCCGGCGACCGGCAAGAGAGCTACAACGAAGCATGCCGAACGGAGAAAATAGCAGCAGCTCATCTGTTCACACCTTGTTTCTGCCATGTGCTTGAACGCCAAGACGTTCGCGCTTCTGTGAGATGAAAGACGTCCTTCTGCATATGTGGTTGCTCACACCGGTGCACTTGTTAGTGTATCCATTCAGTCCTGGGCTGCGGGGCATTCAGAAGTGGCTCTGTGGAGACGTCTGCATAGAGGCAGCTGTCAGAACACGCACACTCGATTGTTCACCAAAACATATGCAGACGCGTCCTTAGCCTGTAGATTTGGATGCACAGAGTTCCCTGTGTTCGCAAGAGACAAGGGAATCGCGTCTGTGCGCACAGAAGCAATAGCGGACCGTTTCCCTCGGAGTGAACGCGAAAGAGCCGTCTATATACTCGCAGACACGCGAACGTGCCTCAATGCGGTCACAGAGGCAGCAGCTTTTGCACAGATGCTCCTGGTGATTCTGGCACTTTCCAGGCACACTCCTGAAAGTCGCGCACACTGCTGTTCACTCGCTAAACGACCTCTTGGGAAACACGTCTCCGGTCGACGGACCGCTCAGATTGCTTCTCGTGTAACTGTGAACTGTGTCAGCGCAGGGAATCCGTCTCTGTTGAGCAGATGTCAATCCTGCCTCGCTTTTGCTTTGTTGCCTCTACCAAGATGATTTCCCGTTTCTCTCTTCACTGGAGCAGGCAGACACAGCCAACGCACATCAAGTGTCAAGAGACACGCTCTGCTGAGCTCAACGCTTGTGCAGATGCACATGTGCGACGAAGTCAACACACGTGCTTGTGGAGAGAAAGAAAGGGACTCCCAGGCGTGTGGAGCGACGGGGAGAAAGAGCGGGCGCTGAGGAACACAGTTTCAAACAGACTGTCTCCACACAAACAGGCACCTGTCTGCAGGTATCCTAGATCTTGATTCTTGAACTTGAGGAAACACGCGTCTGAGCAAAACTCCCAAACGCTTCCAGGAAAGACACAGGCTCTCCCACAAGCACACAAGTGTTTGCCCTCAGCTATAGATCAGGGACAAGCCTGTGAAGAGCAACCAAAGAGCTCGTCCGTCTTTCCCTCAATAGATGGGAGTAGGCGCGCTTGCGGATGTGTGCGTGTGTGTGGCCACGCGTTTGCTTAGGCATCAGTGTGTGAAAAGGTAGGTGCTTTTCTCTAGCTGCGTGTGCGTGCACGTGGTGCTGGGTGCACATCCCTGGGTGCTCGTGGAAAGGTTTCTGCATGGTTTTCGCTGAGGAATCGTGTGTGTGCACATGGACAAAGAGAAGGCGCAGCAACCAGGTTCCAGCGCCGAAGAAGGCAAAAGGCGAGGTTTCCGGCGCTATCTCCTTCTCTCCCCAGAGCTAGTCGCGCAAAGCAAGCCGCTAAGCCGGCGACCGGCAAGAGAGCTACAACGAAGCATGCCGAACGGAGAAAATAGCAGCAGCTCATCTGTTCACACCTTGTTTCTGCCATGTGCTTGAACGCCAAGACGTTCGCGCTTCTGTGAGATGAAAGACGTCCTTCTGCATATGTGGTTGCTCACACCGGTGCACTTGTTAGTGTATCCATTCAGTCCTGGGCTGCGGGGCATTCAGAAGTGGCTCTGTGGAGACGTCTGCATAGAGGCAGCTGTCAGAACACGCACACTCGATTGTTCACCAAAACATATGCAGACGCGTCCTTAGCCTGTAGATTTGGATGCACAGAGTTCCCTGTGTTCGCAAGAGACAAGGGAATCGCGTCTGTGCGCACAGAAGCAATAGCGGACCGTTTCCCTCGGAGTGAACGCGAAAGAGCCGTCTATATACTCGCAGACACGCGAACGTGCCTCAATGCGGTCACAGAGGCAGCAGCTTTTGCACAGATGCTCCTGGTGATTCTGGCACTTTCCAGGCACACTCCTGAAAGTCGCGCACACTGCTGTTCACTCGCTAAACGACCTCTTGGGAAACACGTCTCCGGTCGACGGACCGCTCAGATTGCTTCTCGTGTAACTGTGAACTGTGTCAGCGCAGGGAATCCGTCTCTGTTGAGCAGATGTCAATCCTGCCTCGCTTTTGCTTTGTTGCCTCTACCAAGATGATTTCCCGTTTCTCTCTTCACTGGAGCAGGCAGACACAGCCAACGCACATCAAGTGTCAAGAGACACGCTCTGCTGAGCTCAACGCTTGTGCAGATGCACATGTGCGACGAAGTCAACACACGTGCTTGTGGAGAGAAAGAAAGGGACTCCCAGGCGTGTGGAGCGACGGGGAGAAAGAGCGGGCGCTGAGGAACACAGTTTCAAACAGACTGTCTCCACACAAACAGGCACCTGTCTGCAGGTATCCTAGATCTTGATTCTTGAACTTGAGGAAACACGCGTCTGAGCAAAACTCCCAAACGCTTCCAGGAAAGACACAGGCTCT
This sequence comes from Patagioenas fasciata, assembly GCF_037038585.1. Taxonomy (NCBI): domain Eukaryota; kingdom Metazoa; phylum Chordata; class Aves; order Columbiformes; family Columbidae; genus Patagioenas; species Patagioenas fasciata. Next base: position 251,576 of record NW_027288773.1, on the reverse strand, counting down.
CCCACAAGCACACAAGTGTTTGCCCTCAGCTATAGATCAGGGACAAGCCTGTGAAGAGCAACCAAAGAGCTCGTCCGTCTTTCCCTCAATAGATGGGAGTAGGCGCGCTTGCGGATGTGTGCGTGTGTGTGGCCACGCGTTTGCTTAGGCATCAGTGTGTGAAAAGGTAGGTGCTTTTCTCTAGCTGCGTGTGCGTGCACGTGGTGCTGGGTGCACATCCCTGGGTGCTCGTGGAAAGGTTTCTGCATGGTTTTCGCTGAGGAATCGTGTGTGTGCACATGGACAAAGAGAAGGCGCAGCAACCAGGTTCCAGCGCCGAAGAAGGCAAAAGGCGAGGTTTCCGGCGCTATCTCCTTCTCTCCCCAGAGCTAGTCGCGCAAAGCAAGCCGCTAAGCCGGCGACCGGCAAGAGAGCTACAACGAAGCATGCCGAACGGAGAAAATAGCAGCAGCTCATCTGTTCACACCTTGTTTCTGCCATGTGCTTGAACGCCAAGACGTTCGCGCTTCTGTGAGATGAAAGACGTCCTTCTGCATATGTGGTTGCTCACACCGGTGCACTTGTTAGTGTATCCATTCAGTCCTGGGCTGCGGGGCATTCAGAAGTGGCTCTGTGGAGACGTCTGCATAGAGGCAGCTGTCAGAACACGCACACTCGATTGTTCACCAAAACATATGCAGACGCGTCCTTAGCCTGTAGATTTGGATGCACAGAGTTCCCTGTGTTCGCAAGAGACAAGGGAATCGCGTCTGTGCGCACAGAAGCAATAGCGGACCGTTTCCCTCGGAGTGAACGCGAAAGAGCCGTCTATATACTCGCAGACACGCGAACGTGCCTCAATGCGGTCACAGAGGCAGCAGCTTTTGCACAGATGCTCCTGGTGATTCTGGCACTTTCCAGGCACACTCCTGAAAGTCGCGCACACTGCTGTTCACTCGCTAAACGACCTCTTGGGAAACACGTCTCCGGTCGACGGACCGCTCAGATTGCTTCTCGTGTAACTGTGAACTGTGTCAGCGCAGGGAATCCGTCTCTGTTGAGCAGATGTCAATCCTGCCTCGCTTTTGCTTTGTTGCCTCTACCAAGATGATTTCCCGTTTCTCTCTTCACTGGAGCAGGCAGACACAGCCAACGCACATCAAGTGTCAAGAGACACGCTCTGCTGAGCTCAACGCTTGTGCAGATGCACATGTGCGACGAAGTCAACACACGTGCTTGTGGAGAGAAAGAAAGGGACTCCCAGGCGTGTGGAGCGACGGGGAGAAAGAGCGGGCGCTGAGGAACACAGTTTCAAACAGACTGTCTCCACACAAACAGGCACCTGTCTGCAGGTATCCTAGATCTTGATTCTTGAACTTGAGGAAACACGCGTCTGAGCAAAACTCCCAAACGCTTCCAGGAAAGACACAGGCTCTCCCACAAGCACACAAGTGTTTGCCCTCAGCTATAGATCAGGGACAAGCCTGTGAAGAGCAACCAAAGAGCTCGTCCGTCTTTCCCTCAATAGATGGGAGTAGGCGCGCTTGCGGATGTGTGCGTGTGTGTGGCCACGCGTTTGCTTAGGCATCAGTGTGTGAAAAGGTAGGTGCTTTTCTCTAGCTGCGTGTGCGTGCACGTGGTGCTGGGTGCACATCCCTGGGTGCTCGTGGAAAGGTTTCTGCATGGTTTTCGCTGAGGAATCGTGTGTGTGCACATGGACAAAGAGAAGGCGCAGCAACCAGGTTCCAGCGCCGAAGAAGGCAAAAGGCGAGGTTTCCGGCGCTATCTCCTTCTCTCCCCAGAGCTAGTCGCGCAAAGCAAGCCGCTAAGCCGGCGACCGGCAAGAGAGCTACAACGAAGCATGCCGAACGGAGAAAATAGCAGCAGCTCATCTGTTCACACCTTGTTTCTGCCATGTGCTTGAACGCCAAGACGTTCGCGCTTCTGTGAGATGAAAGACGTCCTTCTGCATATGTGGTTGCTCACACCGGTGCACTTGTTAGTGTATCCATTCAGTCCTGGGCTGCGGGGCATTCAGAAGTGGCTCTGTGGAGACGTCTGCATAGAGGCAGCTGTCAGAACACGCACACTCGATTGTTCACCAAAACATATGCAGACGCGTCCTTAGCCTGTAGATTTGGATGCACAGAGTTCCCTGTGTTCGCAAGAGACAAGGGAATCGCGTCTGTGCGCACAGAAGCAATAGCGGACCGTTTCCCTCGGAGTGAACGCGAAAGAGCCGTCTATATACTCGCAGACACGCGAACGTGCCTCAATGCGGTCACAGAGGCAGCAGCTTTTGCACAGATGCTCCTGGTGATTCTGGCACTTTCCAGGCACACTCCTGAAAGTCGCGCACACTGCTGTTCACTCGCTAAACGACCTCTTGGGAAACACGTCTCCGGTCGACGGACCGCTCAGATTGCTTCTCGTGTAACTGTGAACTGTGTCAGCGCAGGGAATCCGTCTCTGTTGAGCAGATGTCAATCCTGCCTCGCTTTTGCTTTGTTGCCTCTACCAAGATGATTTCCCGTTTCTCTCTTCACTGGAGCAGGCAGACACAGCCAACGCACATCAAGTGTCAAGAGACACGCTCTGCTGAGCTCAACGCTTGTGCAGATGCACATGTGCGACGAAGTCAACACACGTGCTTGTGGAGAGAAAGAAAGGGACTCCCAGGCGTGTGGAGCGACGGGGAGAAAGAGCGGGCGCTGAGGAACACAGTTTCAAACAGACTGTCTCCACACAAACAGGCACCTGTCTGCAGGTATCCTAGATCTTGATTCTTGAACTTGAGGAAACACGCGTCTGAGCAAAACTCCCAAACGCTTCCAGGAAAGACACAGGCTCTCCCACAAGCACACAAGTGTTTGCCCTCAGCTATAGATCAGGGACAAGCCTGTGAAGAGCAACCAAAGAGCTCGTCCGTCTTTCCCTCAATAGATGGGAGTAGGCGCGCTTGCGGATGTGTGCGTGTGTGTGGCCACGCGTTTGCTTAGGCATCAGTGTGTGAAAAGGTAGGTGCTTTTCTCTAGCTGCGTGTGCGTGCACGTGGTGCTGGGTGCACATCCCTGGGTGCTCGTGGAAAGGTTTCTGCATGGTTTTCGCTGAGGAATCGTGTGTGTGCACATGGACAAAGAGAAGGCGCAGCAACCAGGTTCCAGCGCCGAAGGCGGCAAAAGGCGAGGTTTCCGGCGCTATCTCCTTCTCTCCCCAGAGCTAGTCGCGCAAAGCAAGCCGCTAAGCCGGCGACCGGCAAGAGAGCTACAACGAAGCATGCCGAACGGAGAAAATAGCAGCAGCTCATCTGTTCACACCTTGTTTCTGCCATGTGCTTGAACGCCAAGACGTTCGCGCTTCTGTGAGATGAAAGACGTCCTTCTGCATATGTGGTTGCTCACACCGGTGCACTTGTTAGTGTATCCATTCAGTCCTGGGCTGCGGGGCATTCAGAAGTGGCTCTGTGGAGACGTCTGCATAGAGGCAGCTGTCAGAACACGCACACTCGATTGTTCACCAAAACATATGCAGACGCGTCCTTAGCCTGTAGATTTGGATGCACAGAGTTCCCTGTGTTCGCAAGAGACAAGGGAATCGCGTCTGTGCGCACAGAAGCAATAGCGGACCGTTTCCCTCGGAGTGAACGCGAAAGAGCCGTCTATATACTCGCAGACACGCGAACGTGCCTCAATGCGGTCACAGAGGCAGCAGCTTTTGCACAGATGCTCCTGGTGATTCTGGCACTTTCCAGGCACACTCCTGAAAGTCGCGCACACTGCTGTTCACTCGCTAAACGACCTCTTGGGAAACACGTCTCCGGTCGACGGACCGCTCAGATTGCTTCTCGTGTAACTGTGAACTGTGTCAGCGCAGGGAATCCGTCTCTGTTGAGCAGATGTGGATCCTGCCTCGCTTTTGCTTTGTTGCCTCTACCAAGATGATTTCCCGTTTCTCTCTTCACTGGAGCAGGCAGACACAGCCAACGCACATCAAGTGTCAAGAGACACGCTCTGCTGAGCTCAACGCTTGTGCAGATGCACATGTGCGACGAAGTCAACACACGTGCTTGTGGAGAGAAAGAAAGGGACTCCCAGGCGTGTGGAGCGACGGGGAGAAAGAGCGGGCGCTGAGGAACACAGTTTCAAACAGACTGTCTCCACACAAACAGGCACCTGTCTGCAGGTATCCTAGATCTTGATTCTTGAACTTGAGGAAACACGCGTCTGAGCAAAACTCCCAAACGCTTCCAGGAAAGACACAGGCTCTCCCACAAGCACACAAGTGTTTGCCCTCAGCTATAGATCAGGGACAAGCCTGTGAAGAGCAACCAAAGAGCTCGTCCGTCTTTCCCTCAATAGATGGGAGTAGGCGCGCTTGCGGATGTGTGCGTGTGTGTGGCCACGCGTTTGCTTAGGCATCAGTGTGTGAAAAGGTAGGTGCTTTTCTCTAGCTGCGTGTGCGTGCACGTGGTGCTGGGTGCACATCCCTGGGTGCTCGTGGAAAGGTTTCTGCATGGTTTTCGCTGAGGAATCGTGTGTGTGCACATGGACAAAGAGAAGGCGCAGCAACCAGGTTCCAGCGCCGAAGAAGGCAAAAGGCGAGGTTTCCGGCGCTATCTCCTTCTCTCCCCAGAGCTAGTCGCGCAAAGCAAGCCGCTAAGCCGGCGACCGGCAAGAGAGCTACAACGAAGCATGCCGAACGGAGAAAATAGCAGCAGCTCATCTGTTCACACCTTGTTTCTGCCATGTGCTTGAACGCCAAGACGTTCGCGCTTCTGTGAGATGAAAGACGTCCTTCTGCATATGTGGTTGCTCACACCGGTGCACTTGTTAGTGTATCCATTCAGTCCTGGGCTGCGGGGCATTCAGAAGTGGCTCTGTGGAGACGTCTGCATAGAGGCAGCTGTCAGAACACGCACACTCGATTGTTCACCAAAACATATGCAGACGCGTCCTTAGCCTGTAGATTTGGATGCACAGAGTTCCCTGTGTTCGCAAGAGACAAGGGAATCGCGTCTGTGCGCACAGAAGCAATAGCGGACCGTTTCCCTCGGAGTGAACGCGAAAGAGCCGTCTATATACTCGCAGACACGCGAACGTGCCTCAATGCGGTCACAGAGGCAGCAGCTTTTGCACAGATGCTCCTGGTGATTCTGGCACTTTCCAGGCACACTCCTGAAAGTCGCGCACACTGCTGTTCACTCGCTAAACGACCTCTTGGGAAACACGTCTCCGGTCGACGGACCGCTCAGATTGCTTCTCGTGTAACTGTGAACTGTGTCAGCGCAGGGAATCCGTCTCTGTTGAGCAGATGTCAATCCTGCCTCGCTTTTGCTTTGTTGCCTCTACCAAGATGATTTCCCGTTTCTCTCTTCACTGGAGCAGGCAGACACAGCCAACGCACATCAAGTGTCAAGAGACACGCTCTGCTGAGCTCAACGCTTGTGCAGATGCACATGTGCGACGAAGTCAACACACGTGCTTGTGGAGAGAAAGAAAGGGACTCCCAGGCGTGTGGAGCGACGGGGAGAAAGAGCGGGCGCTGAGGAACACAGTTTCAAACAGACTGTCTCCACACAAACAGGCACCTGTCTGCAGGTATCCTAGATCTTGATTCTTGAACTTGAGGAAACACGCGTCTGAGCAAAACTCCCAAACGCTTCCAGGAAAGACACAGGCTCTCCCACAAGCACACAAGTGTTTGCCCTCAGCTATAGATCAGGGACAAGCCTGTGAAGAGCAACCAAAGAGCTCGTCCGTCTTTCCCTCAATAGATGGGAGTAGGCGCGCTTGCGGATGTGTGCGTGTGTGTGGCCACGCGTTTGCTTAGGCATCAGTGTGTGAAAAGGTAGGTGCTTTTCTCTAGCTGCGTGTGCGTGCACGTGGTGCTGGGTGCACATCCCTGGGTGCTCGTGGAAAGGTTTCTGCATGGTTTTCGCTGAGGAATCGTGTGTGTGCACATGGACAAAGAGAAGGCGCAGCAACCAGGTTCCAGCGCCGAAGGCGGCAAAAGGCGAGGTTTCCGGCGCTATCTCCTTCTCTCCCCAGAGCTAGTCGCGCAAAGCAAGCCGCTAAGCCGGCGACCGGCAAGAGAGCTACAACGAAGCATGCCGAACGGAGAAAATAGCAGCAGCTCATCTGTTCACACCTTGTTTCTGCCATGTGCTTGAACGCCAAGACGTTCGCGCTTCTGTGAGATGAAAGACGTCCTTCTGCATATGTGGTTGCTCACACCGGTGCACTTGTTAGTGTATCCATTCAGTCCTGGGCTGCGGGGCATTCAGAAGTGGCTCTGTGGAGACGTCTGCATAGAGGCAGCTGTCAGAACACGCACACTCGATTGTTCACCAAAACATATGCAGACGCGTCCTTAGCCTGTAGATTTGGATGCACAGAGTTCCCTGTGTTCGCAAGAGACAAGGGAATCGCGTCTGTGCGCACAGAAGCAATAGCGGACCGTTTCCCTCGGAGTGAACGCGAAAGAGCCGTCTATATACTCGCAGACACGCGAACGTGCCTCAATGCGGTCACAGAGGCAGCAGCTTTTGCACAGATGCTCCTGGTGATTCTGGCACTTTCCAGGCACACTCCTGAAAGTCGCGCACACTGCTGTTCACTCGCTAAACGACCTCTTGGGAAACACGTCTCCGGTCGACGGACCGCTCAGATTGCTTCTCGTGTAACTGTGAACTGTGTCAGCGCAGGGAATCCGTCTCTGTTAAGCAGATGTGGATCCTGCCTCGCTTTTGCTTTGTTGCCTCTACCAAGATGATTTCCCGTTTCTCTCTTCACTGGAGCAGGCAGACACAGCCAACGCACATCAAGTGTCAAGAGACACGCTCTGCTGAGCTCAACGCTTGTGCAGATGCACATGTGCGACGAAGTCAACACACGTGCTTGTGGAGAGAAAGAAAGGGACTCCCAGGCGTGTGGAGCGACGGGGAGAAAGAGCGGGCGCTGAGGAACACAGTTTCAAACAGACTGTCTCCACACAAACAGGCACCTGTCTGCAGGTATCCTAGATCTTGATTCTTGAACTTGAGGAAACACGCGTCTGAGCAAAACTCCCAAACGCTTCCAGGAAAGACACAGGCTCTCCCACAAGCACACAAGTGTTTGCCCTCAGCTATAGATCAGGGACAAGCCTGTGAAGAGCAACCAAAGAGCTCGTCCGTCTTTCCCTCAATAGATGGGAGTAGGCGCGCTTGCGGATGTGTGCGTGTGTGTGGCCACGCGTTTGCTTAGGCATCAGTGTGTGAAAAGGTAGGTGCTTTTCTCTAGCTGCGTGTGCGTGCACGTGGTGCTGGGTGCACATCCCTGGGTGCTCGTGGAAAGGTTTCTGCATGGTTTTCGCTGAGGAATCGTGTGTGTGCACATGGACAAAGAGAAGGCGCAGCAACCAGGTTCCAGCGCCGAAGAAGGCAAAAGGCGAGGTTTCCGGCGCTATCTCCTTCTCTCCCCAGAGCTAGTCGCGCAAAGCAAGCCGCTAAGCCGGCGACCGGCAAGAGAGCTACAACGAAGCATGCCGAACGGAGAAAATAGCAGCAGCTCATCTGTTCACACCTTGTTTCTGCCATGTGCTTGAACGCCAAGACGTTCGCGCTTCTGTGAGATGAAAGACGTCCTTCTGCATATGTGGTTGCTCACACCGGTGCACTTGTTAGTGTATCCATTCAGTCCTGGGCTGCGGGGCATTCAGAAGTGGCTCTGTGGAGACGTCTGCATAGAGGCAGCTGTCAGAACACGCACACTCGATTGTTCACCAAAACATATGCAGACGCGTCCTTAGCCTGTAGATTTGGATGCACAGAGTTCCCTGTGTTCGCAAGAGACAAGGGAATCGCGTCTGTGCGCACAGAAGCAATAGCGGACCGTTTCCCTCGGAGTGAACGCGAAAGAGCCGTCTATATACTCGCAGACACGCGAACGTGCCTCAATGCGGTCACAGAGGCAGCAGCTTTTGCACAGATGCTCCTGGTGATTCTGGCACTTTCCAGGCACACTCCTGAAAGTCGCGCACACTGCTGTTCACTCGCTAAACGACCTCTTGGGAAACACGTCTCCGGTCGACGGACCGCTCAGATTGCTTCTCGTGTAACTGTGAACTGTGTCAGCGCAGGGAATCCGTCTCTGTTGAGCAGATGTGGATCCTGCCTCGCTTTTGCTTTGTTGCCTCTACCAAGATGATTTCCCGTTTCTCTCTTCACTGGAGCAGGCAGACACAGCCAACGCACATCAAGTGTCAAGAGACACGCTCTGCTGAGCTCAACGCTTGTGCAGATGCACATGTGCGACGAAGTCAACACACGTGCTTGTGGAGAGAAAGAAAGGGACTCCCAGGCGTGTGGAGCGACGGGGAGAAAGAGCGGGCGCTGAGGAACACAGTTTCAAACAGACTGTCTCCACACAAACAGGCACCTGTCTGCAGGTATCCTAGATCTTGATTCTTGAACTTGAGGAAACACGCGTCTGAGCAAAACTCCCAAACGCTTCCAGGAAAGACACAGGCTCTCCCACAAGCACACAAGTGTTTGCCCTCAGCTATAGATCAGGGACAAGCCTGTGAAGAGCAACCAAAGAGCTCGTCCGTCTTTCCCTCAATAGATGGGAGTAGGCGCGCTTGCGGATGTGTGCGTGTGTGTGGCCACGCGTTTGCTTAGGCATCAGTGTGTGAAAAGGTAGGTGCTTTTCTCTAGCTGCGTGTGCGTGCACGTGGTGCTGGGTGCACATCCCTGGGTGCTCGTGGAAAGGTTTCTGCATGGTTTTCGCTGAGGAATCGTGTGTGTGCACATGGACAAAGAGAAGGCGCAGCAACCAGGTTCCAGCGCCGAAGAAGGCAAAAGGCGAGGTTTCCGGCGCTATCTCCTTCTCTCCCCAGAGCTAGTCGCGCAAAGCAAGCCGCTAAGCCGGCGACCGGCAAGAGAGCTACAACGAAGCATGCCGAACGGAGAAAATAGCAGCAGCTCATCTGTTCACACCTTGTTTCTGCCATGTGCTTGAACGCCAAGACGTTCGCGCTTCTGTGAGATGAAAGACGTCCTTCTGCATATGTGGTTGCTCACACCGGTGCACTTGTTAGTGTATCCATTCAGTCCTGGGCTGCGGGGCATTCAGAAGTGGCTCTGTGGAGACGTCTGCATAGAGGCAGCTGTCAGAACACGCACACTCGATTGTTCACCAAAACATATGCAGACGCGTCCTTAGCCTGTAGATTTGGATGCACAGAGTTCCCTGTGTTCGCAAGAGACAAGGGAATCGCGTCTGTGCGCACAGAAGCAATAGCGGACCGTTTCCCTCGGAGTGAACGCGAAAGAGCCGTCTATATACTCGCAGACACGCGAACGTGCCTCAATGCGGTCACAGAGGCAGCAGCTTTTGCACAGATGCTCCTGGTGATTCTGGCACTTTCCAGGCACACTCCTGAAAGTCGCGCACACTGCTGTTCACTCGCTAAACGACCTCTTGGGAAACACGTCTCCGGTCGACGGACCGCTCAGATTGCTTCTCGTGTAACTGTGAACTGTGTCAGCGCAGGGAATCCGTCTCTGTTAAGCAGATGTGGATCCTGCCTCGCTTTTGCTTTGTTGCCTCTACCAAGATGATTTCCCGTTTCTCTCTTCACTGGAGCAGGCAGACACAGCCAACGCACATCAAGTGTCAAGAGACACGCTCTGCTGAGCTCAACGCTTGTGCAGATGCACATGTGCGACGAAGTCAACACACGTGCTTGTGGAGAGAAAGAAAGGGACTCCCAGGCGTGTGGAGCGACGGGGAGAAAGAGCGGGCGCTGAGGAACACAGTTTCAAACAGACTGTCTCCACACAAACAGGCACCTGTCTGCAGGTATCCTAGATCTTGATTCTTGAACTTGAGGAAACACGCGTCTGAGCAAAACTCCCAAACGCTTCCAGGAAAGACACAGGCTCTCCCACAAGCACACAAGTGTTTGCCCTCAGCTATAGATCAGGGACAAGCCTGTGAAGAGCAACCAAAGAGCTCGTCCGTCTTTCCCTCAATAGATGGGAGTAGGCGCGCTTGCGGATGTGTGCGTGTGTGTGGCCACGCGTTTGCTTAGGCATCAGTGTGTGAAAAGGTAGGTGCTTTTCTCTAGCTGCGTGTGCGTGCACGTGGTGCTGGGTGCACATCCCTGGGTGCTCGTGGAAAGGTTTCTGCATGGTTTTCGCTGAGGAATCGTGTGTGTGCACATGGACAAAGAGAAGGCGCAGCAACCAGGTTCCAGCGCCGAAGAAGGCAAAAGGCGAGGTTTCCGGCGCTATCTCCTTCTCTCCCCAGAGCTAGTCGCGCAAAGCAAGCCGCTAAGCCGGCGACCGGCAAGAGAGCTACAACGAAGCATGCCGAACGGAGAAAATAGCAGCAGCTCATCTGTTCACACCTTGTTTCTGCCATGTGCTTGAACGCCAAGACGTTCGCGCTTCTGTGAGATGAAAGACGTCCTTCTGCATATGTGGTTGCTCACACCGGTGCACTTGTTAGTGTATCCATTCAGTCCTGGGCTGCGGGGCATTCAGAAGTGGCTCTGTGGAGACGTCTGCATAGAGGCAGCTGTCAGAACACGCACACTCGATTGTTCACCAAAACATATGCAGACGCGTCCTTAGCCTGTAGATTTGGATGCACAGAGTTCCCTGTGTTCGCAAGAGACAAGGGAATCGCGTCTGTGCGCACAGAAGCAATAGCGGACCGTTTCCCTCGGAGTGAACGCGAAAGAGCCGTCTATATACTCGCAGAAACGCGAACGTGCCTCAATGCGGTCACAGAGGCAGCAGCTTTTGCACAGATGCTCCTGGTGATTCTGGCACTTTCCAGGCACACTCCTGAAAGTCGCGCACACTGCTGTTCACTCGCTAAACGACCTCTTGGGAAACACGTCTCCGGTCGACGGACCGCTCAGATTGCTTCTCGTGTAACTGTGAACTGTGTCAGCGCAGGGAATCCGTCTCTGTTAAGCAGATGTGGATCCTGCCTCGCTTTTGCTTTGTTGCCTCTACCAAGATGATTTCCCGTTTCTCTCTTCACTGGAGCAGGCAGACACAGCCAACGCACATCAAGTGTCAAGAGACACGCTCTGCTGAGCTCAACGCTTGTGCAGATGCACATGTGCGACGAAGTCAACACACGTGCTTGTGGAGAGAAAGAAAGGGACTCCCAGGCGTGTGGAGCGACGGGGAGAAAGAGCGGGCGCTGAGGAACACAGTTTCAAACAGACTGTCTCCACACAAACAGGCACCTGTCTGCAGGTATCCTAGATCTTGATTCTTGAACTTGAGGAAACACGCGTCTGAGCAAAACTCCCAAACGCTTCCAGGAAAGACACAGGCTCTCCCACAAGCACACAAGTGTTTGCCCTCAGCTATAGATCAGGGACAAGCCTGTGAAGAGCAACCAAAGAGCTCGTCCGTCTTTCCCTCAATAGATGGGAGTAGGCGCGCTTGCGGATGTGTGCGTGTGTGTGGCCACGCGTTTGCTTAGGCATCAGTGTGTGAAAAGGTAGGTGCTTTTCTCTAGCTGCGTGTGCGTGCACGTGGTGCTGGGTGCACATCCCTGGGTGCTCGTGGAAAGGTTTCTGCATGGTTTTCGCTGAGGAATCGTGTGTGTGCACATGGACAAAGAGAAGGCGCAGCAACCAGGTTCCAGCGCCGAAGAAGGCAAAAGGCGAGGTTTCCGGCGCTATCTCCTTCTCTCCCCAGAGCTAGTCGCGCAAAGCAAGCCGCTAAGCCGGCGACCGGCAAGAGAGCTACAACGAAGCATGCCGAACGGAGAAAATAGCAGCAGCTCATCTGTTCACACCTTGTTTCTGCCATGTGCTTGAACGCCAAGACGTTCGCGCTTCTGTGAGATGAAAGACGTCCTTCTGCATATGTGGTTGCTCACACCGGTGCACTTGTTAGTGTATCCATTCAGTCCTGGGCTGCGGGGCATTCAGAAGTGGCTCTGTGGAGACGTCTGCATAGAGGCAGCTGTCAGAACACGCACACTCGATTGTTCACCAAAACATATGCAGACGCGTCCTTAGCCTGTAGATTTGGATGCACAGAGTTCCCTGTGTTCGCAAGAGACAAGGGAATCGCGTCTGTGCGCACAGAAGCAATAGCGGACCGTTTCCCTCGGAGTGAACGCGAAAGAGCCGTCTATATACTCGCAGACACGCGAACGTGCCTCAATGCGGTCACAGAGGCAGCAGCTTTTGCACAGATGCTCCTGGTGATTCTGGCACTTTCCAGGCACACTCCTGAAAGTCGCGCACACTGCTGTTCACTCGCTAAACGACCTCTTGGGAAACACGTCTCCGGTCGACGGACCGCTCAGATTGCTTCTCGTGTAACTGTGAACTGTGTCAGCGCAGGGAATCCGTCTCTGTTGAGCAGATGTGGATCCTGCCTCGCTTTTGCTTTGTTGCCTCTACCAAGATGATTTCCCGTTTCTCTCTTCACTGGAGCAGGCAGACACAGCCAACGCACATCAAGTGTCAAGAGACACGCTCTGCTGAGCTCAACGCTTGTGCAGATGCACATGTGCGACGAAGTCAACACACGTGCTTGTGGAGAGAAAGAAAGGGACTCCCAGGCGTGTGGAGCGACGGGGAGAAAGAGCGGGCGCTGAGGAACACAGTTTCAAACAGACTGTCTCCACACAAACAGGCACCTGTCTGCAGGTATCCTAGATCTTGATTCTTGAACTTGAGGAAACACGCGTCTGAGCAAAACTCCCAAACGCTTCCAGGAAAGACACAGGCTCTCCCACAAGCACACAAGTGTTTGCCCTCAGCTATAGATCAGGGACAAGCCTGTGAAGAGCAACCAAAGAGCTCGTCCGTCTTTCCCTCAATAGATGGGAGTAGGCGCGCTTGCGGATGTGTGCGTGTGTGTGGCCACGCGTTTGCTTAGGCATCAGTGTGTGAAAAGGTAGGTGCTTTTCTCTAGCTGCGTGTGCGTGCACGTGGTGCTGGGTGCACATCCCTGGGTGCTCGTGGAAAGGTTTCTGCATGGTTTTCGCTGAGGAATCGTGTGTGTGCACATGGACAAAGAGAAGGCGCAGCAACCAGGTTCCAGCGCCGAAGAAGGCAAAAGGCGAGGTTTCCGGCGCTATCTCCTTCTCTCCCCAGAGCTAGTCGCGCAAAGCAAGCCGCTAAGCCGGCGACCGGCAAGAGAGCTACAACGAAGCATGCCGAACGGAGAAAATAGCAGCAGCTCATCTGTTCACACCTTGTTTCTGCCATGTGCTTGAACGCCAAGACGTTCGCGCTTCTGTGAGATGAAAGACGTCCTTCTGCATATGTGGTTGCTCACACCGGTGCACTTGTTAGTGTATCCATTCAGTCCTGGGCTGCGGGGCATTCAGAAGTGGCTCTGTGGAGACGTCTGCATAGAGGCAGCTGTCAGAACACGCACACTCGATTGTTCACCAAAACATATGCAGACGCGTCCTTAGCCTGTAGATTTGGATGCACAGAGTTCCCTGTGTTCGCAAGAGACAAGGGAATCGCGTCTGTGCGCACAGAAGCAATAGCGGACCGTTTCCCTCGGAGTGAACGCGAAAGAGCCGTCTATATACTCGCAGACACGCGAACGTGCCTCAATGCGGTCACAGAGGCAGCAGCTTTTGCACAGATGCTCCTGGTGATTCTGGCACTTTCCAGGCACACTCCTGAAAGTCGCGCACACTGCTGTTCACTCGCTAAACGACCTCTTGGGAAACACGTCTCCGGTCGACGGACCGCTCAGATTGCTTCTCGTGTAACTGTGAACTGTGTCAGCGCAGGGAATCCGTCTCTGTTAAGCAGATGTGGATCCTGCCTCGCTTTTGCTTTGTTGCCTCTACCAAGATGATTTCCCGTTTCTCTCTTCACTGGAGCAGGCAGACACAGCCAACGCACATCAAGTGTCAAGAGACACGCTCTGCTGAGCTCAACGCTTGTGCAGATGCACATGTGCGACGAAGTCAACACACGTGCTTGTGGAGAGAAAGAAAGGGACTCCCAGGCGTGTGGAGCGACGGGGAGAAAGAGCGGGCGCTGAGGAACACAGTTTCAAACAGACTGTCTCCACACAAACAGGCACCTGTCTGCAGGTATCCTAGATCTTGATTCTTGAACTTGAGGAAACACGCGTCTGAGCAAAACTCCCAAACGCTTCCAGGAAAGACACAGGCTCTCCCACAAGCACACAAGTGTTTGCCCTCAGCTATAGATCAGGGACAAGCCTGTGAAGAGCAACCAAAGAGCTCGTCCGTCTTTCCCTCAATAGATGGGAGTAGGCGCGCTTGCGGATGTGTGCGTGTGTGTGGCCACGCGTTTGCTTAGGCATCAGTGTGTGAAAAGGTAGGTGCTTTTCTCTAGCTGCGTGTGCGTGCACGTGGTGCTGGGTGCACATCCCTGGGTGCTCGTGGAAAGGTTTCTGCATGGTTTTCGCTGAGGAATCGTGTGTGTGCACATGGACAAAGAGAAGGCGCAGCAACCAGGTTCCAGCGCCGAAGAAGGCAAAAGGCGAGGTTTCCGGCGCTATCTCCTTCTCTCCCCAGAGCTAGTCGCGCAAAGCAAGCCGCTAAGCCGGCGACCGGCAAGAGAGCTACAACGAAGCATGCCGAACGGAGAAAATAGCAGCAGCTCATCTGTTCACACCTTGTTTCTGCCATGTGCTTGAACGCCAAGACGTTCGCGCTTCTGTGAGATGAAAGACGTCCTTCTGCATATGTGGTTGCTCACACCGGTGCACTTGTTAGTGTATCCATTCAGTCCTGGGCTGCGGGGCATTCAGAAGTGGCTCTGTGGAGACGTCTGCATAGAGGCAGCTGTCAGAACACGCACACTCGATTGTTCACCAAAACATATGCAGACGCGTCCTTAGCCTGTAGATTTGGATGCACAGAGTTCCCTGTGTTCGCAAGAGACAAGGGAATCGCGTCTGTGCGCACAGAAGCAATAGCGGACCGTTTCCCTCGGAGTGAACGCGAAAGAGCCGTCTATATACTCGCAGACACGCGAACGTGCCTCAATGCGGTCACAGAGGCAGCAGCTTTTGCACAGATGCTCCTGGTGATTCTGGCACTTTCCAGGCACACTCCTGAAAGTCGCGCACACTGCTGTTCACTCGCTAAACGACCTCTTGGGAAACACGTCTCCGGTCGACGGACCGCTCAGATTGCTTCTCGTGTAACTGTGAACTGTGTCAGCGCAGGGAATCCGTCTCTGTTGAGCAGATGTCAATCCTGCCTCGCTTTTGCTTTGTTGCCTCTACCAAGATGATTTCCCGTTTCTCTCTTCACTGGAGCAGGCAGACACAGCCAACGCACATCAAGTGTCAAGAGACACGCTCTGCTGAGCTCAACGCTTGTGCAGATGCCCATGTGCGACGAAGTCAACACACGTGCTTGTGGAGAGAAAGAAAGGGACTCCCAGGCGTGTGGAGCGACGGGGAGAAAGAGCGGGCGCTGAGGAACACAGTTTCAAACAGACTGTCTCCACACAAACAGGCACCTGTCTGCAGGTATCCTAGATCTTGATTCTTGAACTTGAGGAAACACGCGTCTGAGCAAAACTCCCAAACGCTTCCAGGAAAGACACAGGCTCTCCCACAAGCACACAAGTGTTTGCCCTCAGCTATAGATCAGGGACAAGCCTGTGAAGAGCAACCAAAGAGCTCGTCCGTCTTTCCCTCAATAGATGGGAGTAGGCGCGCTTGCGGATGTGTGCGTGTGTGTGGCCACGCGTTTGCTTAGGCATCAGTGTGTGAAAAGGTAGGTGCTTTTCTCTAGCTGCGTGTGCGTGCACGTGGTGCTGGGTGCACATCCCTGGGTGCTCGTGGAAAGGTTTCTGCATGGTTTTCGCTGAGGAATCGTGTGTGTGCACATGGACAAAGAGAAGGCGCAGCAACCAGGTTCCAGCGCCGAAGAAGGCAAAAGGCGAGGTTTCCGGCGCTATCTCCTTCTCTCCCCAGAGCTAGTCGCGCAAAGCAAGCCGCTAAGCCGGCGACCGGCAAGAGAGCTACAACGAAGCATGCCGAACGGAGAAAATAGCAGCAGCTCATCTGTTCACACCTTGTTTCTGCCATGTGCTTGAACGCCAAGACGTTCGCGCTTCTGTGAGATGAAAGACGTCCTTCTGCATATGTGGTTGCTCACACCGGTGCACTTGTTAGTGTATCCATTCAGTCCTGGGCTGCGGGGCATTCAGAAGTGGCTCTGTGGAGACGTCTGCATAGAGGCAGCTGTCAGAACACGCACACTCGATTGTTCACCAAAACATATGCAGACGCGTCCTTAGCCTGTAGATTTGGATGCACAGAGTTCCCTGTGTTCGCAAGAGACAAGGGAATCGCGTCTGTGCGCACAGAAGCAATAGCGGACCGTTTCCCTCGGAGTGAACGCGAAAGAGCCGTCTATATACTCGCAGACACGCGAACGTGCCTCAATGCGGTCACAGAGGCAGCAGCTTTTGCACAGATGCTCCTGGTGATTCTGGCACTTTCCAGGCACACTCCTGAAAGTCGCGCACACTGCTGTTCACTCGCTAAACGACCTCTTGGGAAACACGTCTCCGGTCGACGGACCGCTCAGATTGCTTCTCGTGTAACTGTGAACTGTGTCAGCGCAGGGAATCCGTCTCTGTTGAGCAGATGTGGATCCTGCCTCGCTTTTGCTTTGTTGCCTCTACCAAGATGATTTCCCGTTTCTCTCTTCACTGGAGCAGGCAGACACAGCCAACGCACATCAAGTGTCAAGAGACACGCTCTGCTGAGCTCAACGCTTGTGCAGATGCACATGTGCGACGAAGTCAACACACGTGCTTGTGGAGAGAAAGAAAGGGACTCCCAGGCGTGTGGAGCGACGGGGAGAAAGAGCGGGCGCTGAGGAACACAGTTTCAAACAGACTGTCTCCACACAAACAGGCACCTGTCTGCAGGTATCCTAGATCTTGATTCTTGAACTTGAGGAAACACGCGTCTGAGCAAAACTCCCAAACGCTTCCAGGAAAGACACAGGCTCTCCCACAAGCACACAAGTGTTTGCCCTCAGCTATAGATCAGGGACAAGCCTGTGAAGAGCAACCAAAGAGCTCGTCCGTCTTTCCCTCAATAGATGGGAGTAGGCGCGCTTGCGGATGTGTGCGTGTGTGTGGCCACGCGTTTGCTTAGGCATCAGTGTGTGAAAAGGTAGGTGCTTTTCTCTAGCTGCGTGTGCGTGCACGTGGTGCTGGGTGCACATCCCTGGGTGCTCGTGGAAAGGTTTCTGCATGGTTTTCGCTGAGGAATCGTGTGTGTGCACATGGACAAAGAGAAGGCGCAGCAACCAGGTTCCAGCGCCGAAGAAGGCAAAAGGCGAGGTTTCCGGCGCTATCTCCTTCTCTCCCCAGAGCTAGTCGCGCAAAGCAAGCCGCTAAGCCGGCGACCGGCAAGAGAGCTACAACGAAGCATGCCGAACGGAGAAAATAGCAGCAGCTCATCTGTTCACACCTTGTTTCTGCCATGTGCTTGAACGCCAAGACGTTCGCGCTTCTGTGAGATGAAAGACGTCCTTCTGCATATGTGGTTGCTCACACCGGTGCACTTGTTAGTGTATCCATTCAGTCCTGGGCTGCGGGGCATTCAGAAGTGGCTCTGTGGAGACGTCTGCATAGAGGCAGCTGTCAGAACACGCACACTCGATTGTTCACCAAAACATATGCAGACGCGTCCTTAGCCTGTAGATTTGGATGCACAGAGTTCCCTGTGTTCGCAAGAGACAAGGGAATCGCGTCTGTGCGCACAGAAGCAATAGCGGACCGTTTCCCTCGGAGTGAACGCGAAAGAGCCGTCTATATACTCGCAGACACGCGAACGTGCCTCAATGCGGTCACAGAGGCAGCAGCTTTTGCACAGATGCTCCTGGTGATTCTGGCACTTTCCAGGCACACTCCTGAAAGTCGCGCACACTGCTGTTCACTCGCTAAACGACCTCTTGGGAAACACGTCTCCGGTCGACGGACCGCTCAGATTGCTTCTCGTGTAACTGTGAACTGTGTCAGCGCAGGGAATCCGTCTCTGTTGAGCAGATGTCAATCCTGCCTCGCTTTTGCTTTGTTGCCTCTACCAAGATGATTTCCCGTTTCTCTCTTCACTGGAGCAGGCAGACACAGCCAACGCACATCAAGTGTCAAGAGACACGCTCTGCTGAGCTCAACGCTTGTGCAGATGCACATGTGCGACGAAGTCAACACACGTGCTTGTGGAGAGAAAGAAAGGGACTCCCAGGCGTGTGGAGCGACGGGGAGAAAGAGCGGGCGCTGAGGAACACAGTTTCAAACAGACTGTCTCCACACAAACAGGCACCTGTCTGCAGGTATCCTAGATCTTGATTCTTGAACTTGAGGAAACACGCGTCTGAGCAAAACTCCCAAACGCTTCCAGGAAAGACACAGGCTCTCCCACAAGCACACAAGTGTTTGCCCTCAGCTATAGATCAGGGACAAGCCTGTGAAGAGCAACCAAAGAGCTCGTCCGTCTTTCCCTCAATAGATGGGAGTAGGCGCGCTTGCGGATGTGTGCGTGTGTGTGGCCACGCGTTTGCTTAGGCATCAGTGTGTGAAAAGGTAGGTGCTTTTCTCTAGCTGCGTGTGCGTGCACGTGGTGCTGGGTGCACATCCCTGGGTGCTCGTGGAAAGGTTTCTGCATGGTTTTCGCTGAGGAATCGTGTGTGTGCACATGGACAAAGAGAAGGCGCAGCAACCAGGTTCCAGCGCCGAAGAAGGCAAAAGGCGAGGTTTCCGGCGCTATCTCCTTCTCTCCCCAGAGCTAGTCGCGCAAAGCAAGCCGCTAAGCCGGCGACCGGCAAGAGAGCTACAACGAAGCATGCCGAACGGAGAAAATAGCAGCAGCTCATCTGTTCACACCTTGTTTCTGCCATGTGCTTGAACGCCAAGACGTTCGCGCTTCTGTGAGATGAAAGACGTCCTTCTGCATATGTGGTTGCTCACACCGGTGCACTTGTTAGTGTATCCATTCAGTCCTGGGCTGCGGGGCATTCAGAAGTGGCTCTGTGGAGACGTCTGCATAGAGGCAGCTGTCAGAACACGCACACTCGATTGTTCACCAAAACATATGCAGACGCGTCCTTAGCCTGTAGATTTGGATGCACAGAGTTCCCTGTGTTCGCAAGAGACAAGGGAATCGCGTCTGTGCGCACAGAAGCAATAGCGGACCGTTTCCCTCGGAGTGAACGCGAAAGAGCCGTCTATATACTCGCAGACACGCGAACGTGCCTCAATGCGGTCACAGAGGCAGCAGCTTTTGCACAGATGCTCCTGGTGATTCTGGCACTTTCCAGGCACACTCCTGAAAGTCGCGCACACTGCTGTTCACTCGCTAAACGACCTCTTGGGAAACACGTCTCCGGTCGACGGACCGCTCAGATTGCTTCTCGTGTAACTGTGAACTGTGTCAGCGCAGGGAATCCGTCTCTGTTGAGCAGATGTCAATCCTGCCTCGCTTTTGCTTTGTTGCCTCTACCAAGATGATTTCCCGTTTCTCTCTTCACTGGAGCAGGCAGACACAGCCAACGCACATCAAGTGTCAAGAGACACGCTCTGCTGAGCTCAACGCTTGTGCAGATGCACATGTGCGACGAAGTCAACACACGTGCTTGTGGAGAGAAAGAAAGGGACTCCCAGGCGTGTGGAGCGACGGGGAGAAAGAGCGGGCGCTGAGGAACACAGTTTCAAACAGACTGTCTCCACACAAACAGGCACCTGTCTGCAGGTATCCTAGATCTTGATTCTTGAACTTGAGGAAACACGCGTCTGAGCAAAACTCCCAAACGCTTCCAGGAAAGACACAGGCTCTCCCACAAGCACACAAGTGTTTGCCCTCAGCTATAGATCAGGGACAAGCCTGTGAAGAGCAACCAAAGAGCTCGTCCGTCTTTCCCTCAATAGATGGGAGTAGGCGCGCTTGCGGATGTGTGCGTGTGTGTGGCCACGCGTTTGCTTAGGCATCAGTGTGTGAAAAGGTAGGTGCTTTTCTCTAGCTGCGTGTGCGTGCACGTGGTGCTGGGTGCACATCCCTGGGTGCTCGTGGAAAGGTTTCTGCATGGTTTTCGCTGAGGAATCGTGTGTGTGCACATGGACAAAGAGAAGGCGCAGCAACCAGGTTCCAGCGCCGAAGAAGGCAAAAGGCGAGGTTTCCGGCGCTATCTCCTTCTCTCCCCAGAGCTAGTCGCGCAAAGCAAGCCGCTAAGCCGGCGACCGGCAAGAGAGCTACAACGAAGCATGCCGAACGGAGAAAATAGCAGCAGCTCATCTGTTCACACCTTGTTTCTGCCTTGTGCTTGAACGCCAAGACGTTCGCGCTTCTGTGAGATGAAAGACGTCCTTCTGCATATGTGGTTGCTCACACCGGTGCACTTGTTAGTGTATCCATTCAGTCCTGGGCTGCGGGGCATTCAGAAGTGGCTCTGTGGAGACGTCTGCATAGAGGCAGCTGTCAGAACACGCACACTCGATTGTTCACCAAAACATATGCAGACGCGTCCTTAGCCTGTAGATTTGGATGCACAGAGTTCCCTGTGTTCGCAAGAGACAAGGGAATCGCGTCTGTGCGCACAGAAGCAATAGCGGACCGTTTCCCTCGGAGTGAACGCGAAAGAGCCGTCTATATACTCGCAGACACGCGAACGTGCCTCAATGCGGTCACAGAGGCAGCAGCTTTTGCACAGATGCTCCTGGTGATTCTGGCACTTTCCAGGCACACTCCTGAAAGTCGCGCACACTGCTGTTCACTCGCTAAACGACCTCTTGGGAAACACGTCTCCGGTCGACGGACCGCTCAGATTGCTTCTCGTGTAACTGTGAACTGTGTCAGCGCAGGGAATCCGTCTCTGTTGAGCAGATGTCAATCCTGCCTCGCTTTTGCTTTGTTGCCTCTACCAAGATGATTTCCCGTTTCTCTCTTCACTGGAGCAGGCAGACACAGCCAACGCACATCAAGTGTCAAGAGACACGCTCTGCTGAGCTCAACGCTTGTGCAGATGCACATGTGCGACGAAGTCAACACACGTGCTTGTGGAGAGAAAGAAAGGGACTCCCAGGCGTGTGGAGCGACGGGGAGAAAGAGCGGGCGCTGAGGAACACAGTTTCAAACAGACTGTCTCCACACAAACAGGCACCTGTCTGCAGGTATCCTAGATCTTGATTCTTGAACTTGAGGAAACACGCGTCTGAGCAAAACTCCCAAACGCTTCCAGGAAAGACACAGGCTCTCCCACAAGCACACAAGTGTTTGCCCTCAGCTATAGATCAGGGACAAGCCTGTGAAGAGCAACCAAAGAGCTCGTCCGTCTTTCCCTCAATAGATGGGAGTAGGCGCGCTTGCGGATGTGTGCGTGTGTGTGGCCACGCGTTTGCTTAGGCATCAGTGTGTGAAAAGGTAGGTGCTTTTCTCTAGCTGCGTGTGCGTGCACGTGGTGCTGGGTGCACATCCCTGGGTGCTCGTGGAAAGGTTTCTGCATGGTTTTCGCTGAGGAATCGTGTGTGTGCACATGGACAAAGAGAAGGCGCAGCAACCAGGTTCCAGCGCCGAAGAAGGCAAAAGGCGAGGTTTCCGGCGCTATCTCCTTCTCTCCCCAGAGCTAGTCGCGCAAAGCAAGCCGCTAAGCCGGCGACCGGCAAGAGAGCTACAACGAAGCATGCCGAACGGAGAAAATAGCAGCAGCTCATCTGTTCACACCTTGTTTCTGCCATGTGCTTGAACGCCAAGACGTTCGCGCTTCTGTGAGATGAAAGACGTCCTTCTGCATATGTGGTTGCTCACACCGGTGCACTTGTTAGTGTATCCATTCAGTCCTGGGCTGCGGGGCATTCAGAAGTGGCTCTGTGGAGACGTCTGCATAGAGGCAGCTGTCAGAACACGCACACTCGATTGTTCACCAAAACATATGCAGACGCGTCCTTAGCCTGTAGATTTGGATGCACAGAGTTCCCTGTGTTCGCAAGAGACAAGGGAATCGCGTCTGTGCGCACAGAAGCAATAGCGGACCGTTTCCCTCGGAGTGAACGCGAAAGAGCCGTCTATATACTCGCAGACACGCGAACGTGCCTCAATGCGGTCACAGAGGCAGCAGCTTTTGCACAGATGCTCCTGGTGATTCTGGCACTTTCCAGGCACACTCCTGAAAGTCGCGCACACTGCTGTTCACTCGCTAAACGACCTCTTGGGAAACACGTCTCCGGTCGACGGACCGCTCAGATTGCTTCTCGTGTAACTGTGAACTGTGTCAGCGCAGGGAATCCGTCTCTGTTGAGCAGATGTCGATCCTGCCTCGCTTTTGCTTTGTTGCCTCTACCAAGATGATTTCCCGTTTCTCTCTTCACTGGAGCAGGCAGACACAGCCAACGCACATCAAGTGTCAAGAGACACGCTCTGCTGAGCTCAACGCTTGTGCAGATGCACATGTGCGACGAAGTCAACACACGTGCTTGTGGAGAGAAAGAAAGGGACTCCCAGGCGTGTGGAGCGACGGGGAGAAAGAGCGGGCGCTGAGGAACACAGTTTCAAACAGACTGTCTCCACACAAACAGGCACCTGTCTGCAGGTATCCTAGATCTTGATTCTTGAACTTGAGGAAACACGCGTCTGAGCAAAACTCCCAAACGCTTCCAGGAAAGACACAGGCTCTCCCACAAGCACACAAGTGTTTGCCCTCAGCTATAGATCAGGGACAAGCCTGTGAAGAGCAACCAAAGAGCTCGTCCGTCTTTCCCTCAATAGATGGGAGTAGGCGCGCTTGCGGATGTGTGCGTGTGTGTGGCCACGCGTTTGCTTAGGCATCAGTGTGTGAAAAGGTAGGTGCTTTTCTCTAGCTGCGTGTGCGTGCACGTGGTGCTGGGTGCACATCCCTGGGTGCTCGTGGAAAGGTTTCTGCATGGTTTTCGCTGAGGAATCGTGTGTGTGCACATGGACAAAGAGAAGGCGCAGCAACCAGGTTCCAGCGCCGAAGAAGGCAAAAGGCGAGGTTTCCGGCGCTATCTCCTTCTCTCCCCAGAGCTAGTCGCGCAAAGCAAGCCGCTAAGCCGGCGACCGGCAAGAGAGCTACAACGAAGCATGCCGAACGGAGAAAATAGCAGCAGCTCATCTGTTCACACCTTGTTTCTGCCATGTGCTTGAACGCCAAGACGTTCGCGCTTCTGTGAGATGAAAGACGTCCTTCTGCATATGTGGTTGCTCACACCGGTGCACTTGTTAGTGTATCCATTCAGTCCTGGGCTGCGGGGCATTCAGAAGTGGCTCTGTGGAGACGTCTGCATAGAGGCAGCTGTCAGAACACGCACACTCGATTGTTCACCAAAACATATGCAGACGCGTCCTTAGCCTGTAGATTTGGATGCACAGAGTTCCCTGTGTTCGCAAGAGACAAGGGAATCGCGTCTGTGCGCACAGAAGCAATAGCGGACCGTTTCCCTCGGAGTGAACGCGAAAGAGCCGTCTATATACTCGCAGACACGCGAACGTGCCTCAATGCGGTCACAGAGGCAGCAGCTTTTGCACAGATGCTCCTGGTGATTCTGGCACTTTCCAGGCACACTCCTGAAAGTCGCGCACACTGCTGTTCACTCGCTAAACGACCTCTTGGGAAACACGTCTCCGGTCGACGGACCGCTCAGATTGCTTCTCGTGTAACTGTGAACTGTGTCAGCGCAGGGAATCCGTCTCTGTTGAGCAGATGTGGATCCTGCCTCGCTTTTGCTTTGTTGCCTCTACCAAGATGATTTCCCGTTTCTCTCTTCACTGGAGCAGGCAGACACAGCCAACGCACATCAAGTGTCAAGAGACACGCTCTGCTGAGCTCAACGCTTGTGCAGATGCACATGTGCGACGAAGTCAACACACGTGCTTGTGGAGAGAAAGAAAGGGACTCCCAGGCGTGTGGAGCGACGGGGAGAAAGAGCGGGCGCTGAGGAACACAGTTTCAAACAGACTGTCTCCACACAAACAGGCACCTGTCTGCAGGTATCCTAGATCTTGATTCTTGAACTTGAGGAAACACGCGTCTGAGCAAAACTCCCAAACGCTTCCAGGAAAGACACAGGCTCTCCCACAAGCACACAAGTGTTTGCCCTCAGCTATAGATCAGGGACAAGCCTGTGAAGAGCAACCAAAGAGCTCGTCCGTCTTTCCCTCAATAGATGGGAGTAGGCGCGCTTGCGGATGTGTGCGTGTGTGTGGCCACGCGTTTGCTTAGGCATCAGTGTGTGAAAAGGTAGGTGCTTTTCTCTAGCTGCGTGTGCGTGCACGTGGTGCTGGGTGCACATCCCTGGGTGCTCGTGGAAAGGTTTCTGCATGGTTTTCGCTGAGGAATCGTGTGTGTGCACATGGACAAAGAGAAGGCGCAGCAACCAGGTTCCAGCGCCGAAGAAGGCAAAAGGCGAGGTTTCCGGCGCTATCTCCTTCTCTCCCCAGAGCTAGTCGCGCAAAGCAAGCCGCTAAGCCGGCGACCGGCAAGAGAGCTACAACGAAGCATGCCGAACGGAGAAAATAGCAGCAGCTCATCTGTTCACACCTTGTTTCTGCCTTGTGCTTGAACGCCAAGACGTTCGCGCTTCTGTGAGATGAAAGACGTCCTTCTGCATATGTGGTTGCTCACACCGGTGCACTTGTTAGTGTATCCATTCAGTCCTGGGCTGCGGGGCATTCAGAAGTGGCTCTGTGGAGACGTCTGCATAGAGGCAGCTGTCAGAACACGCACACTCGATTGTTCACCAAAACATATGCAGACGCGTCCTTAGCCTGTAGATTTGGATGCACAGAGTTCCCTGTGTTCGCAAGAGACAAGGGAATCGCGTCTGTGCGCACAGAAGCAATAGCGGACCGTTTCCCTCGGAGTGAACGCGAAAGAGCCGTCTATATACTCGCAGACACGCGAACGTGCCTCAATGCGGTCACAGAGGCAGCAGCTTTTGCACAGATGCTCCTGGTGATTCTGGCACTTTCCAGGCACACTCCTGAAAGTCGCGCACACTGCTGTTCACTCGCTAAACGACCTCTTGGGAAACACGTCTCCGGTCGACGGACCGCTCAGATTGCTTCTCGTGTAACTGTGAACTGTGTCAGCGCAGGGAATCCGTCTCTGTTGAGCAGATGTCAATCCTGCCTCGCTTTTGCTTTGTTGCCTCTACCAAGATGATTTCCCGTTTCTCTCTTCACTGGAGCAGGCAGACACAGCCAACGCACATCAAGTGTCAAGAGACACGCTCTGCTGAGCTCAACGCTTGTGCAGATGCCCATGTGCGACGAAGTCAACACACGTGCTTGTGGAGAGAAAGAAAGGGACTCCCAGGCGTGTGGAGCGACGGGGAGAAAGAGCGGGCGCTGAGGAACACAGTTTCAAACAGACTGTCTCCACACAAACAGGCACCTGTCTGCAGGTATCCTAGATCTTGATTCTTGAACTTGAGGAAACACGCGTCTGAGCAAAACTCCCAAACGCTTCCAGGAAAGACACAGGCTCTCCCACAAGCACACAAGTGTTTGCCCTCAGCTATAGATCAGGGACAAGCCTGTGAAGAGCAACCAAAGAGCTCGTCCGTCTTTCCCTCAATAGATGGGAGTAGGCGCGCTTGCGGATGTGTGCGTGTGTGTGGCCACGCGTTTGCTTAGGCATCAGTGTGTGAAAAGGTAGGTGCTTTTCTCTAGCTGCGTGTGCGTGCACGTGGTGCTGGGTGCACATCCCTGGGTGCTCGTGGAAAGGTTTCTGCATGGTTTTCGCTGAGGAATCGTGTGTGTGCACATGGACAAAGAGAAGGCGCAGCAACCAGGTTCCAGCGCCGAAGAAGGCAAAAGGCGAGGTTTCCGGCGCTATCTCCTTCTCTCCCCAGAGCTAGTCGCGCAAAGCAAGCCGCTAAGCCGGCGACCGGCAAGAGAGCTACAACGAAGCATGCCGAACGGAGAAAATAGCAGCAGCTCATCTGTTCACACCTTGTTTCTGCCATGTGCTTGAACGCCAAGACGTTCGCGCTTCTGTGAGATGAAAGACGTCCTTCTGCATATGTGGTTGCTCACACCGGTGCACTTGTTAGTGTATCCATTCAGTCCTGGGCTGCGGGGCATTCAGAAGTGGCTCTGTGGAGACGTCTGCATAGAGGCAGCTGTCAGAACACGCACACTCGATTGTTCACCAAAACATATGCAGACGCGTCCTTAGCCTGTAGATTTGGATGCACAGAGTTCCCTGTGTTCGCAAGAGACAAGGGAATCGCGTCTGTGCGCACAGAAGCAATAGCGGACCGTTTCCCTCGGAGTGAACGCGAAAGAGCCGTCTATATACTCGCAGACACGCGAACGTGCCTCAATGCGGTCACAGAGGCAGCAGCTTTTGCACAGATGCTCCTGGTGATTCTGGCACTTTCCAGGCACACTCCTGAAAGTCGCGCACACTGCTGTTCACTCGCTAAACGACCTCTTGGGAAACACGTCTCCGGTCGACGGACCGCTCAGATTGCTTCTCGTGTAACTGTGAACTGTGTCAGCGCAGGGAATCCGTCTCTGTTGAGCAGATGTCAATCCTGCCTCGCTTTTGCTTTGTTGCCTCTACCAAGATGATTTCCCGTTTCTCTCTTCACTGGAGCAGGCAGACACAGCCAACGCACATCAAGTGTCAAGAGACACGCTCTGCTGAGCTCAACGCTTGTGCAGATGCACATGTGCGACGAAGTCAACACACGTGCTTGTGGAGAGAAAGAAAGGGACTCCCAGGCGTGTGGAGCGACGGGGAGAAAGAGCGGGCGCTGAGGAACACAGTTTCAAACAGACTGTCTCCACACAAACAGGCACCTGTCTGCAGGTATCCTAGATCTTGATTCTTGAACTTGAGGAAACACGCGTCTGAGCAAAACTCCCAAACGCTTCCAGGAAAGACACAGGCTCTCCCACAAGCACACAAGTGTTTGCCCTCAGCTATAGATCAGGGACAAGCCTGTGAAGAGCAACCAAAGAGCTCGTCCGTCTTTCCCTCAATAGATGGGAGTAGGCGCGCTTGCGGATGTGTGCGTGTGTGTGGCCACGCGTTTGCTTAGGCATCAGTGTGTGAAAAGGTAGGTGCTTTTCTCTAGCTGCGTGTGCGTGCACGTGGTGCTGGGTGCACATCCCTGGGTGCTCGTGGAAAGGTTTCTGCATGGTTTTCGCTGAGGAATCGTGTGTGTGCACATGGACAAAGAGAAGGCGCAGCAACCAGGTTCCAGCGCCGAAGAAGGCAAAAGGCGAGGTTTCCGGCGCTATCTCCTTCTCTCCCCAGAGCTAGTCGCGCAAAGCAAGCCGCTAAGCCGGCGACCGGCAAGAGAGCTACAACGAAGCATGCCGAACGGAGAAAATAGCAGCAGCTCATCTGTTCACACCTTGTTTCTGCCATGTGCTTGAACGCCAAGACGTTCGCGCTTCTGTGAGATGAAAGACGTCCTTCTGCATATGTGGTTGCTCACACCGGTGCACTTGTTAGTGTATCCATTCAGTCCTGGGCTGCGGGGCATTCAGAAGTGGCTCTGTGGAGACGTCTGCATAGAGGCAGCTGTCAGAACACGCACACTCGATTGTTCACCAAAACATATGCAGACGCGTCCTTAGCCTGTAGATTTGGATGCACAGAGTTCCCTGTGTTCGCAAGAGACAAGGGAATCGCGTCTGTGCGCACAGAAGCAATAGCGGACCGTTTCCCTCGGAGTGAACGCGAAAGAGCCGTCTATATACTCGCAGACACGCGAACGTGCCTCAATGCGGTCACAGAGGCAGCAGCTTTTGCACAGATGCTCCTGGTGATTCTGGCACTTTCCAGGCACACTCCTGAAAGTCGCGCACACTGCTGTTCACTCGCTAAACGACCTCTTGGGAAACACGTCTCCGGTCGACGGACCGCTCAGATTGCTTCTCGTGTAACTGTGAACTGTGTCAGCGCAGGGAATCCGTCTCTGTTGAGCAGATGTCAATCCTGCCTCGCTTTTGCTTTGTTGCCTCTACCAAGATGATTTCCCGTTTCTCTCTTCACTGGAGCAGGCAGACACAGCCAACGCACATCAAGTGTCAAGAGACACGCTCTGCTGAGCTCAACGCTTGTGCAGATGCCCATGTGCGACGAAGTCAACACACGTGCTTGTGGAGAGAAAGAAAGGGACTCCCAGGCGTGTGGAGCGACGGGGAGAAAGAGCGGGCGCTGAGGAACACAGTTTCAAACAGACTGTCTCCACACAAACAGGCACCTGTCTGCAGGTATCCTAGATCTTGATTCTTGAACTTGAGGAAACACGCGTCTGAGCAAAACTCCCAAACGCTTCCAGGAAAGACACAGGCTCTCCCACAAGCACACAAGTGTTTGCCCTCAGCTATAGATCAGGGACAAGCCTGTGAAGAGCAACCAAAGAGCTCGTCCGTCTTTCCCTCAATAGATGGGAGTAGGCGCGCTTGCGGATGTGTGCGTGTGTGTGGCCACGCGTTTGCTTAGGCATCAGTGTGTGAAAAGGTAGGTGCTTTTCTCTAGCTGCGTGTGCGTGCACGTGGTGCTGGGTGCACATCCCTGGGTGCTCGTGGAAAGGTTTCTGCATGGTTTTCGCTGAGGAATCGTGTGTGTGCACATGGACAAAGAGAAGGCGCAGCAACCAGGTTCCAGCGCCGAAGAAGGCAAAAGGCGAGGTTTCCGGCGCTATCTCCTTCTCTCCCCAGAGCTAGTCGCGCAAAGCAAGCCGCTAAGCCGGCGACCGGCAAGAGAGCTACAACGAAGCATGCCGAACGGAGAAAATAGCAGCAGCTCATCTGTTCACACCTTGTTTCTGCCATGTGCTTGAACGCCAAGACGTTCGCGCTTCTGTGAGATGAAAGACGTCCTTCTGCATATGTGGTTGCTCACACCGGTGCACTTGTTAGTGTATCCATTCAGTCCTGGGCTGCGGGGCATTCAGAAGTGGCTCTGTGGAGACGTCTGCATAGAGGCAGCTGTCAGAACACGCACACTCGATTGCTCACCAAAACATATGCAGACGCGTCCTTAGCCTGTAGATTTGGATGCACAGAGTTCCCTGTGTTCGCAAGAGACAAGGGAATCGCGTCTGTGCGCACAGAAGCAATAGCGGACCGTTTCCCTCGGAGTGAACGCGAAAGAGCCGTCTATATACTCGCAGACACGCGAACGTGCCTCAATGCGGTCACAGAGGCAGCAGCTTTTGCACAGATGCTCCTGGTGATTCTGGCACTTTCCAGGCACACTCCTGAAAGTCGCGCACACTGCTGTTCACTCGCTAAACGACCTCTTGGGAAACACGTCTCCGGTCGACGGACCGCTCAGATTGCTTCTCGTGTAACTGTGAACTGTGTCAGCGCAGGGAATCCGTCTCTGTTGAGCAGATGTCGATCCTGCCTCGCTTTTGCTTTGTTGCCTCTACCAAGATGATTTCCCGTTTCTCTCTTCACTGGAGCAGGCAGACACAGCCAACGCACATCAAGTGTCAAGAGACACGCTCTGCTGAGCTCAACGCTTGTGCAGATGCACATGTGCGACGAAGTCAACACACGTGCTTGTGGAGAGAAAGAAAGGGACTCCCAGGCGTGTGGAGCGACGGGGAGAAAGAGCGGGCGCTGAGGAACACAGTTTCAAACAGACTGTCTCCACACAAACAGGCACCTGTCTGCAGGTATCCTAGATCTTGATTCTTGAACTTGAGGAAACACGCGTCTGAGCAAAACTCCCAAACGCTTCCAGGAAAGACACAGGCTCTCCCACAAGCACACAAGTGTTTGCCCTCAGCTATAGATCAGGGACAAGCCTGTGAAGAGCAACCAAAGAGCTCGTCCGTCTTTCCCTCAATAGATGGGAGTAGGCGCGCTTGCGGATGTGTGCGTGTGTGTGGCCACGCGTTTGCTTAGGCATCAGTGTGTGAAAAGGTAGGTGCTTTTCTCTAGCTGCGTGTGCGTGCACGTGGTGCTGGGTGCACATCCCTGGGTGCTCGTGGAAAGGTTTCTGCATGGTTTTCGCTGAGGAATCGTGTGTGTGCACATGGACAAAGAGAAGGCGCAGCAACCAGGTTCCAGCGCCGAAGAAGGCAAAAGGCGAGGTTTCCGGCGCTATCTCCTTCTCTCCCCAGAGCTAGTCGCGCAAAGCAAGCCGCTAAGCCGGCGACCGGCAAGAGAGCTACAACGAAGCATGCCGAACGGAGAAAATAGCAGCAGCTCATCTGTTCACACCTTGTTTCTGCCATGTGCTTGAACGCCAAGACGTTCGCGCTTCTGTGAGATGAAAGACGTCCTTCTGCATATGTGGTTGCTCACACCGGTGCACTTGTTAGTGTATCCATTCAGTCCTGGGCTGCGGGGCATTCAGAAGTGGCTCTGTGGAGACGTCTGCATAGAGGCAGCTGTCAGAACACGCACACTCGATTGTTCACCAAAACATATGCAGACGCGTCCTTAGCCTGTAGATTTGGATGCACAGAGTTCCCTGTGTTCGCAAGAGACAAGGGAATCGCGTCTGTGCGCACAGAAGCAATAGCGGACCGTTTCCCTCGGAGTGAACGCGAAAGAGCCGTCTATATACTCGCAGACACGCGAACGTGCCTCAATGCGGTCACAGAGGCAGCAGCTTTTGCACAGATGCTCCTGGTGATTCTGGCACTTTCCAGGCACACTCCTGAAAGTCGCGCACACTGCTGTTCACTCGCTAAACGACCTCTTGGGAAACACGTCTCCGGTCGACGGACCGCTCAGATTGCTTCTCGTGTAACTGTGAACTGTGTCAGCGCAGGGAATCCGTCTCTGTTGAGCAGATGTCAATCCTGCCTCGCTTTTGCTTTGTTGCCTCTACCAAGATGATTTCCCGTTTCTCTCTTCACTGGAGCAGGCAGACACAGCCAACGCACATCAAGTGTCAAGAGACACGCTCTGCTGAGCTCAACGCTTGTGCAGATGCACATGTGCGACGAAGTCAACACACGTGCTTGTGGAGAGAAAGAAAGGGACTCCCAGGCGTGTGGAGCGACGGGGAGAAAGAGCGGGCGCTGAGGAACACAGTTTCAAACAGACTGTCTCCACACAAACAGGCACCTGTCTGCAGGTATCCTAGATCTTGATTCTTGAACTTGAGGAAACACGCGTCTGAGCAAAACTCCCAAACGCTTCCAGGAAAGACACAGGCTCTCCCACAAGCACACAAGTGTTTGCCCTCAGCTATAGATCAGGGACAAGCCTGTGAAGAGCAACCAAAGAGCTCGTCCGTCTTTCCCTCAATAGATGGGAGTAGGCGCGCTTGCGGATGTGTGCGTGTGTGTGGCCACGCGTTTGCTTAGGCATCAGTGTGTGAAAAGGTAGGTGCTTTTCTCTAGCTGCGTGTGCGTGCACGTGGTGCTGGGTGCACATCCCTGGGTGCTCGTGGAAAGGTTTCTGCATGGTTTTCGCTGAGGAATCGTGTGTGTGCACATGGACAAAGAGAAGGCGCAGCAACCAGGTTCCAGCGCCGAAGAAGGCAAAAGGCGAGGTTTCCGGCGCTATCTCCTTCTCTCCCCAGAGCTAGTCGCGCAAAGCAAGCCGCTAAGCCGGCGACCGGCAAGAGAGCTACAACGAAGCATGCCGAACGGAGAAAATAGCAGCAGCTCATCTGTTCACACCTTGTTTCTGCCATGTGCTTGAACGCCAAGACGTTCGCGCTTCTGTGAGATGAAAGACGTCCTTCTGCATATGTGGTTGCTCACACCGGTGCACTTGTTAGTGTATCCATTCAGTCCTGGGCTGCGGGGCATTCAGAAGTGGCTCTGTGGAGACGTCTGCATAGAGGCAGCTGTCAGAACACGCACACTCGATTGTTCACCAAAACATATGCAGACGCGTCCTTAGCCTGTAGATTTGGATGCACAGAGTTCCCTGTGTTCGCAAGAGACAAGGGAATCGCGTCTGTGCGCACAGAAGCAATAGCGGACCGTTTCCCTCGGAGTGAACGCGAAAGAGCCGTCTATATACTCGCAGACACGCGAACGTGCCTCAATGCGGTCACAGAGGCAGCAGCTTTTGCACAGATGCTCCTGGTGATTCTGGCACTTTCCAGGCACACTCCTGAAAGTCGCGCACACTGCTGTTCACTCGCTAAACGACCTCTTGGGAAACACGTCTCCGGTCGACGGACCGCTCAGATTGCTTCTCGTGTAACTGTGAACTGTGTCAGCGCAGGGAATCCGTCTCTGTTGAGCAGATGTCAATCCTGCCTCGCTTTTGCTTTGTTGCCTCTACCAAGATGATTTCCCGTTTCTCTCTTCACTGGAGCAGGCAGACACAGCCAACGCACATCAAGTGTCAAGAGACACGCTCTGCTGAGCTCAACGCTTGTGCAGATGCACATGTGCGACGAAGTCAACACACGTGCTTGTGGAGAGAAAGAAAGGGACTCCCAGGCGTGTGGAGCGACGGGGAGAAAGAGCGGGCGCTGAGGAACACAGTTTCAAACAGACTGTCTCCACACAAACAGGCACCTGTCTGCAGGTATCCTAGATCTTGATTCTTGAACTTGAGGAAACACGCGTCTGAGCAAAACTCCCAAACGCTTCCAGGAAAGACACAGGCTCTCCCACAAGCACACAAGTGTTTGCCCTCAGCTATAGATCAGGGACAAGCCTGTGAAGAGCAACCAAAGAGCTCGTCCGTCTTTCCCTCAATAGATGGGAGTAGGCGCGCTTGCGGATGTGTGCGTGTGTGTGGCCACGCGTTTGCTTAGGCATCAGTGTGTGAAAAGGTAGGTGCTTTTCTCTAGCTGCGTGTGCGTGCACGTGGTGCTGGGTGCACATCCCTGGGTGCTCGTGGAAAGGTTTCTGCATGGTTTTCGCTGAGGAATCGTGTGTGTGCACATGGACAAAGAGAAGGCGCAGCAACCAGGTTCCAGCGCCGAAGAAGGCAAAAGGCGAGGTTTCCGGCGCTATCTCCTTCTCTCCCCAGAGCTAGTCGCGCAAAGCAAGCCGCTAAGCCGGCGACCGGCAAGAGAGCTACAACGAAGCATGCCGAACGGAGAAAATAGCAGCAGCTCATCTGTTCACACCTTGTTTCTGCCATGTGCTTGAACGCCAAGACGTTCGCGCTTCTGTGAGATGAAAGACGTCCTTCTGCATATGTGGTTGCTCACACCGGTGCACTTGTTAGTGTATCCATTCAGTCCTGGGCTGCGGGGCATTCAGAAGTGGCTCTGTGGAGACGTCTGCATAGAGGCAGCTGTCAGAACACGCACACTCGATTGTTCACCAAAACATATGCAGACGCGTCCTTAGCCTGTAGATTTGGATGCACAGAGTTCCCTGTGTTCGCAAGAGACAAGGGAATCGCGTCTGTGCGCACAGAAGCAATAGCGGACCGTTTCCCTCGGAGTGAACGCGAAAGAGCCGTCTATATACTCGCAGACACGCGAACGTGCCTCAATGCGGTCACAGAGGCAGCAGCTTTTGCACAGATGCTCCTGGTGATTCTGGCACTTTCCAGGCACACTCCTGAAAGTCGCGCACACTGCTGTTCACTCGCTAAACGACCTCTTGGGAAACACGTCTCCGGTCGACGGACCGCTCAGATTGCTTCTCGTGTAACTGTGAACTGTGTCAGCGCAGGGAATCCGTCTCTGTTGAGCAGATGTCGATCCTGCCTCGCTTTTGCTTTGTTGCCTCTACCAAGATGATTTCCCGTTTCTCTCTTCACTGGAGCAGGCAGACACAGCCAACGCACATCAAGTGTCAAGAGACACGCTCTGCTGAGCTCAACGCTTGTGCAGATGCACATGTGCGACGAAGTCAACACACGTGCTTGTGGAGAGAAAGAAAGGGACTCCCAGGCGTGTGGAGCGACGGGGAGAAAGAGCGGGCGCTGAGGAACACAGTTTCAAACAGACTGTCTCCACACAAACAGGCACCTGTCTGCAGGTATCCTAGATCTTGATTCTTGAACTTGAGGAAACACGCGTCTGAGCAAAACTCCCAAACGCTTCCAGGAAAGACACAGGCTCTCCCACAAGCACACAAGTGTTTGCCCTCAGCTATAGATCAGGGACAAGCCTGTGAAGAGCAACCAAAGAGCTCGTCCGTCTTTCCCTCAATAGATGGGAGTAGGCGCGCTTGCGGATGTGTGCGTGTGTGTGGCCACGCGTTTGCTTAGGCATCAGTGTGTGAAAAGGTAGGTGCTTTTCTCTAGCTGCGTGTGCGTGCACGTGGTGCTGGGTGCACATCCCTGGGTGCTCGTGGAAAGGTTTCTGCATGGTTTTCGCTGAGGAATCGTGTGTGTGCACATGGACAAAGAGAAGGCGCAGCAACCAGGTTCCAGCGCCGAAGAAGGCAAAAGGCGAGGTTTCCGGCGCTATCTCCTTCTCTCCCCAGAGCTAGTCGCGCAAAGCAAGCCGCTAAGCCGGCGACCGGCAAGAGAGCTACAACGAAGCATGCCGAACGGAGAAAATAGCAGCAGCTCATCTGTTCACACCTTGTTTCTGCCATGTGCTTGAACGCCAAGACGTTCGCGCTTCTGTGAGATGAAAGACGTCCTTCTGCATATGTGGTTGCTCACACCGGTGCACTTGTTAGTGTATCCATTCAGTCCTGGGCTGCGGGGCATTCAGAAGTGGCTCTGTGGAGACGTCTGCATAGAGGCAGCTGTCAGAACACGCACACTCGATTGTTCACCAAAACATATGCAGACGCGTCCTTAGCCTGTAGATTTGGATGCACAGAGTTCCCTGTGTTCGCAAGAGACAAGGGAATCGCGTCTGTGCGCACAGAAGCAATAGCGGACCGTTTCCCTCGGAGTGAACGCGAAAGAGCCGTCTATATACTCGCAGACACGCGAACGTGCCTCAATGCGGTCACAGAGGCAGCAGCTTTTGCACAGATGCTCCTGGTGATTCTGGCACTTTCCAGGCACACTCCTGAAAGTCGCGCACACTGCTGTTCACTCGCTAAACGACCTCTTGGGAAACACGTCTCCGGTCGACGGACCGCTCAGATTGCTTCTCGTGTAACTGTGAACTGTGTCAGCGCAGGGAATCCGTCTCTGTTGAGCAGATGTCAATCCTGCCTCGCTTTTGCTTTGTTGCCTCTACCAAGATGATTTCCCGTTTCTCTCTTCACTGGAGCAGGCAGACACAGCCAACGCACATCAAGTGTCAAGAGACACGCTCTGCTGAGCTCAACGCTTGTGCAGATGCACATGTGCGACGAAGTCAACACACGTGCTTGTGGAGAGAAAGAAAGGGACTCCCAGGCGTGTGGAGCGACGGGG
This sequence comes from Patagioenas fasciata, assembly GCF_037038585.1. Classification (NCBI taxonomy): domain Eukaryota; kingdom Metazoa; phylum Chordata; class Aves; order Columbiformes; family Columbidae; genus Patagioenas; species Patagioenas fasciata. The sequence goes on along the minus strand of NW_027288773.1, from coordinate 216,355 downwards.
AGAAAGAGCGGGCGCTGAGGAACACAGTTTCAAACAGACTGTCTCCACACAAACAGGCACCTGTCTGCAGGTATCCTAGATCTTGATTCTTGAACTTGAGGAAACACGCGTCTGAGCAAAACTCCCAAACGCTTCCAGGAAAGACACAGGCTCTCCCACAAGCACACAAGTGTTTGCCCTCAGCTATAGATCAGGGACAAGCCTGTGAAGAGCAACCAAAGAGCTCGTCCGTCTTTCCCTCAATAGATGGGAGTAGGCGCGCTTGCGGATGTGTGCGTGTGTGTGGCCACGCGTTTGCTTAGGCATCAGTGTGTGAAAAGGTAGGTGCTTTTCTCTAGCTGCGTGTGCGTGCACGTGGTGCTGGGTGCACATCCCTGGGTGCTCGTGGAAAGGTTTCTGCATGGTTTTCGCTGAGGAATCGTGTGTGTGCACATGGACAAAGAGAAGGCGCAGCAACCAGGTTCCAGCGCCGAAGAAGGCAAAAGGCGAGGTTTCCGGCGCTATCTCCTTCTCTCCCCAGAGCTAGTCGCGCAAAGCAAGCCGCTAAGCCGGCGACCGGCAAGAGAGCTACAACGAAGCATGCCGAACGGAGAAAATAGCAGCAGCTCATCTGTTCACACCTTGTTTCTGCCATGTGCTTGAACGCCAAGACGTTCGCGCTTCTGTGAGATGAAAGACGTCCTTCTGCATATGTGGTTGCTCACACCGGTGCACTTGTTAGTGTATCCATTCAGTCCTGGGCTGCGGGGCATTCAGAAGTGGCTCTGTGGAGACGTCTGCATAGAGGCAGCTGTCAGAACACGCACACTCGATTGTTCACCAAAACATATGCAGACGCGTCCTTAGCCTGTAGATTTGGATGCACAGAGTTCCCTGTGTTCGCAAGAGACAAGGGAATCGCGTCTGTGCGCACAGAAGCAATAGCGGACCGTTTCCCTCGGAGTGAACGCGAAAGAGCCGTCTATATACTCGCAGACACGCGAACGTGCCTCAATGCGGTCACAGAGGCAGCAGCTTTTGCACAGATGCTCCTGGTGATTCTGGCACTTTCCAGGCACACTCCTGAAAGTCGCGCACACTGCTGTTCACTCGCTAAACGACCTCTTGGGAAACACGTCTCCGGTCGACGGACCGCTCAGATTGCTTCTCGTGTAACTGTGAACTGTGTCAGCGCAGGGAATCCGTCTCTGTTGAGCAGATGTCAATCCTGCCTCGCTTTTGCTTTGTTGCCTCTACCAAGATGATTTCCCGTTTCTCTCTTCACTGGAGCAGGCAGACACAGCCAACGCACATCAAGTGTCAAGAGACACGCTCTGCTGAGCTCAACGCTTGTGCAGATGCCCATGTGCGACGAAGTCAACACACGTGCTTGTGGAGAGAAAGAAAGGGACTCCCAGGCGTGTGGAGCGACGGGGAGAAAGAGCGGGCGCTGAGGAACACAGTTTCAAACAGACTGTCTCCACACAAACAGGCACCTGTCTGCAGGTATCCTAGATCTTGATTCTTGAACTTGAGGAAACACGCGTCTGAGCAAAACTCCCAAACGCTTCCAGGAAAGACACAGGCTCTCCCACAAGCACACAAGTGTTTGCCCTCAGCTATAGATCAGGGACAAGCCTGTGAAGAGCAACCAAAGAGCTCGTCCGTCTTTCCCTCAATAGATGGGAGTAGGCGCGCTTGCGGATGTGTGCGTGTGTGTGGCCACGCGTTTGCTTAGGCATCAGTGTGTGAAAAGGTAGGTGCTTTTCTCTAGCTGCGTGTGCGTGCACGTGGTGCTGGGTGCACATCCCTGGGTGCTCGTGGAAAGGTTTCTGCATGGTTTTCGCTGAGGAATCGTGTGTGTGCACATGGACAAAGAGAAGGCGCAGCAACCAGGTTCCAGCGCCGAAGAAGGCAAAAGGCGAGGTTTCCGGCGCTATCTCCTTCTCTCCCCAGAGCTAGTCGCGCAAAGCAAGCCGCTAAGCCGGCGACCGGCAAGAGAGCTACAACGAAGCATGCCGAACGGAGAAAATAGCAGCAGCTCATCTGTTCACACCTTGTTTCTGCCATGTGCTTGAACGCCAAGACGTTCGCGCTTCTGTGAGATGAAAGACGTCCTTCTGCATATGTGGTTGCTCACACCGGTGCACTTGTTAGTGTATCCATTCAGTCCTGGGCTGCGGGGCATTCAGAAGTGGCTCTGTGGAGACGTCTGCATAGAGGCAGCTGTCAGAACACGCACACTCGATTGTTCACCAAAACATATGCAGACGCGTCCTTAGCCTGTAGATTTGGATGCACAGAGTTCCCTGTGTTCGCAAGAGACAAGGGAATCGCGTCTGTGCGCACAGAAGCAATAGCGGACCGTTTCCCTCGGAGTGAACGCGAAAGAGCCGTCTATATACTCGCAGACACGCGAACGTGCCTCAATGCGGTCACAGAGGCAGCAGCTTTTGCACAGATGCTCCTGGTGATTCTGGCACTTTCCAGGCACACTCCTGAAAGTCGCGCACACTGCTGTTCACTCGCTAAACGACCTCTTGGGAAACACGTCTCCGGTCGACGGACCGCTCAGATTGCTTCTCGTGTAACTGTGAACTGTGTCAGCGCAGGGAATCCGTCTCTGTTGAGCAGATGTCGATCCTGCCTCGCTTTTGCTTTGTTGCCTCTACCAAGATGATTTCCCGTTTCTCTCTTCACTGGAGCAGGCAGACACAGCCAACGCACATCAAGTGTCAAGAGACACGCTCTGCTGAGCTCAACGCTTGTGCAGATGCACATGTGCGACGAAGTCAACACACGTGCTTGTGGAGAGAAAGAAAGGGACTCCCAGGCGTGTGGAGCGACGGGGAGAAAGAGCGGGCGCTGAGGAACACAGTTTCAAACAGACTGTCTCCACACAAACAGGCACCTGTCTGCAGGTATCCTAGATCTTGATTCTTGAACTTGAGGAAACACGCGTCTGAGCAAAACTCCCAAACGCTTCCAGGAAAGACACAGGCTCTCCCACAAGCACACAAGTGTTTGCCCTCAGCTATAGATCAGGGACAAGCCTGTGAAGAGCAACCAAAGAGCTCGTCCGTCTTTCCCTCAATAGATGGGAGTAGGCGCGCTTGCGGATGTGTGCGTGTGTGTGGCCACGCGTTTGCTTAGGCATCAGTGTGTGAAAAGGTAGGTGCTTTTCTCTAGCTGCGTGTGCGTGCACGTGGTGCTGGGTGCACATCCCTGGGTGCTCGTGGAAAGGTTTCTGCATGGTTTTCGCTGAGGAATCGTGTGTGTGCACATGGACAAAGAGAAGGCGCAGCAACCAGGTTCCAGCGCCGAAGAAGGCAAAAGGCGAGGTTTCCGGCGCTATCTCCTTCTCTCCCCAGAGCTAGTCGCGCAAAGCAAGCCGCTAAGCCGGCGACCGGCAAGAGAGCTACAACGAAGCATGCCGAACGGAGAAAATAGCAGCAGCTCATCTGTTCACACCTTGTTTCTGCCATGTGCTTGAACGCCAAGACGTTCGCGCTTCTGTGAGATGAAAGACGTCCTTCTGCATATGTGGTTGCTCACACCGGTGCACTTGTTAGTGTATCCATTCAGTCCTGGGCTGCGGGGCATTCAGAAGTGGCTCTGTGGAGACGTCTGCATAGAGGCAGCTGTCAGAACACGCACACTCGATTGTTCACCAAAACATATGCAGACGCGTCCTTAGCCTGTAGATTTGGATGCACAGAGTTCCCTGTGTTCGCAAGAGACAAGGGAATCGCGTCTGTGCGCACAGAAGCAATAGCGGACCGTTTCCCTCGGAGTGAACGCGAAAGAGCCGTCTATATACTCGCAGACACGCGAACGTGCCTCAATGCGGTCACAGAGGCAGCAGCTTTTGCACAGATGCTCCTGGTGATTCTGGCACTTTCCAGGCACACTCCTGAAAGTCGCGCACACTGCTGTTCACTCGCTAAACGACCTCTTGGGAAACACGTCTCCGGTCGACGGACCGCTCAGATTGCTTCTCGTGTAACTGTGAACTGTGTCAGCGCAGGGAATCCGTCTCTGTTGAGCAGATGTCAATCCTGCCTCGCTTTTGCTTTGTTGCCTCTACCAAGATGATTTCCCGTTTCTCTCTTCACTGGAGCAGGCAGACACAGCCAACGCACATCAAGTGTCAAGAGACACGCTCTGCTGAGCTCAACGCTTGTGCAGATGCACATGTGCGACGAAGTCAACACACGTGCTTGTGGAGAGAAAGAAAGGGACTCCCAGGCGTGTGGAGCGACGGGGAGAAAGAGCGGGCGCTGAGGAACACAGTTTCAAACAGACTGTCTCCACACAAACAGGCACCTGTCTGCAGGTATCCTAGATCTTGATTCTTGAACTTGAGGAAACACGCGTCTGAGCAAAACTCCCAAACGCTTCCAGGAAAGACACAGGCTCTCCCACAAGCACACAAGTGTTTGCCCTCAGCTATAGATCAGGGACAAGCCTGTGAAGAGCAACCAAAGAGCTCGTCCGTCTTTCCCTCAATAGATGGGAGTAGGCGCGCTTGCGGATGTGTGCGTGTGTGTGGCCACGCGTTTGCTTAGGCATCAGTGTGTGAAAAGGTAGGTGCTTTTCTCTAGCTGCGTGTGCGTGCACGTGGTGCTGGGTGCACATCCCTGGGTGCTCGTGGAAAGGTTTCTGCATGGTTTTCGCTGAGGAATCGTGTGTGTGCACATGGACAAAGAGAAGGCGCAGCAACCAGGTTCCAGCGCCGAAGAAGGCAAAAGGCGAGGTTTCCGGCGCTATCTCCTTCTCTCCCCAGAGCTAGTCGCGCAAAGCAAGCCGCTAAGCCGGCGACCGGCAAGAGAGCTACAACGAAGCATGCCGAACGGAGAAAATAGCAGCAGCTCATCTGTTCACACCTTGTTTCTGCCATGTGCTTGAACGCCAAGACGTTCGCGCTTCTGTGAGATGAAAGACGTCCTTCTGCATATGTGGTTGCTCACACCGGTGCACTTGTTAGTGTATCCATTCAGTCCTGGGCTGCGGGGCATTCAGAAGTGGCTCTGTGGAGACGTCTGCATAGAGGCAGCTGTCAGAACACGCACACTCGATTGTTCACCAAAACATATGCAGACGCGTCCTTAGCCTGTAGATTTGGATGCACAGAGTTCCCTGTGTTCGCAAGAGACAAGGGAATCGCGTCTGTGCGCACAGAAGCAATAGCGGACCGTTTCCCTCGGAGTGAACGCGAAAGAGCCGTCTATATACTCGCAGACACGCGAACGTGCCTCAATGCGGTCACAGAGGCAGCAGCTTTTGCACAGATGCTCCTGGTGATTCTGGCACTTTCCAGGCACACTCCTGAAAGTCGCGCACACTGCTGTTCACTCGCTAAACGACCTCTTGGGAAACACGTCTCCGGTCGACGGACCGCTCAGATTGCTTCTCGTGTAACTGTGAACTGTGTCAGCGCAGGGAATCCGTCTCTGTTGAGCAGATGTCAATCCTGCCTCGCTTTTGCTTTGTTGCCTCTACCAAGATGATTTCCCGTTTCTCTCTTCACTGGAGCAGGCAGACACAGCCAACGCACATCAAGTGTCAAGAGACACGCTCTGCTGAGCTCAACGCTTGTGCAGATGCCCATGTGCGACGAAGTCAACACACGTGCTTGTGGAGAGAAAGAAAGGGACTCCCAGGCGTGTGGAGCGACGGGGAGAAAGAGCGGGCGCTGAGGAACACAGTTTCAAACAGACTGTCTCCACACAAACAGGCACCTGTCTGCAGGTATCCTAGATCTTGATTCTTGAACTTGAGGAAACACGCGTCTGAGCAAAACTCCCAAACGCTTCCAGGAAAGACACAGGCTCTCCCACAAGCACACAAGTGTTTGCCCTCAGCTATAGATCAGGGACAAGCCTGTGAAGAGCAACCAAAGAGCTCGTCCGTCTTTCCCTCAATAGATGGGAGTAGGCGCGCTTGCGGATGTGTGCGTGTGTGTGGCCACGCGTTTGCTTAGGCATCAGTGTGTGAAAAGGTAGGTGCTTTTCTCTAGCTGCGTGTGCGTGCACGTGGTGCTGGGTGCACATCCCTGGGTGCTCGTGGAAAGGTTTCTGCATGGTTTTCGCTGAGGAATCGTGTGTGTGCACATGGACAAAGAGAAGGCGCAGCAACCAGGTTCCAGCGCCGAAGAAGGCAAAAGGCGAGGTTTCCGGCGCTATCTCCTTCTCTCCCCAGAGCTAGTCGCGCAAAGCAAGCCGCTAAGCCGGCGACCGGCAAGAGAGCTACAACGAAGCATGCCGAACGGAGAAAATAGCAGCAGCTCATCTGTTCACACCTTGTTTCTGCCATGTGCTTGAACGCCAAGACGTTCGCGCTTCTGTGAGATGAAAGACGTCCTTCTGCATATGTGGTTGCTCACACCGGTGCACTTGTTAGTGTATCCATTCAGTCCTGGGCTGCGGGGCATTCAGAAGTGGCTCTGTGGAGACGTCTGCATAGAGGCAGCTGTCAGAACACGCACACTCGATTGTTCACCAAAACATATGCAGACGCGTCCTTAGCCTGTAGATTTGGATGCACAGAGTTCCCTGTGTTCGCAAGAGACAAGGGAATCGCGTCTGTGCGCACAGAAGCAATAGCGGACCGTTTCCCTCGGAGTGAACGCGAAAGAGCCGTCTATATACTCGCAGACACGCGAACGTGCCTCAATGCGGTCACAGAGGCAGCAGCTTTTGCACAGATGCTCCTGGTGATTCTGGCACTTTCCAGGCACACTCCTGAAAGTCGCGCACACTGCTGTTCACTCGCTAAACGACCTCTTGGGAAACACGTCTCCGGTCGACGGACCGCTCAGATTGCTTCTCGTGTAACTGTGAACTGTGTCAGCGCAGGGAATCCGTCTCTGTTGAGCAGATGTCAATCCTGCCTCGCTTTTGCTTTGTTGCCTCTACCAAGATGATTTCCCGTTTCTCTCTTCACTGGAGCAGGCAGACACAGCCAACGCACATCAAGTGTCAAGAGACACGCTCTGCTGAGCTCAACGCTTGTGCAGATGCACATGTGCGACGAAGTCAACACACGTGCTTGTGGAGAGAAAGAAAGGGACTCCCAGGCGTGTGGAGCGACGGGGAGAAAGAGCGGGCGCTGAGGAACACAGTTTCAAACAGACTGTCTCCACACAAACAGGCACCTGTCTGCAGGTATCCTAGATCTTGATTCTTGAACTTGAGGAAACACGCGTCTGAGCAAAACTCCCAAACGCTTCCAGGAAAGACACAGGCTCTCCCACAAGCACACAAGTGTTTGCCCTCAGCTATAGATCAGGGACAAGCCTGTGAAGAGCAACCAAAGAGCTCGTCCGTCTTTCCCTCAATAGATGGGAGTAGGCGCGCTTGCGGATGTGTGCGTGTGTGTGGCCACGCGTTTGCTTAGGCATCAGTGTGTGAAAAGGTAGGTGCTTTTCTCTAGCTGCGTGTGCGTGCACGTGGTGCTGGGTGCACATCCCTGGGTGCTCGTGGAAAGGTTTCTGCATGGTTTTCGCTGAGGAATCGTGTGTGTGCACATGGACAAAGAGAAGGCGCAGCAACCAGGTTCCAGCGCCGAAGAAGGCAAAAGGCGAGGTTTCCGGCGCTATCTCCTTCTCTCCCCAGAGCTAGTCGCGCAAAGCAAGCCGCTAAGCCGGCGACCGGCAAGAGAGCTACAACGAAGCATGCCGAACGGAGAAAATAGCAGCAGCTCATCTGTTCACACCTTGTTTCTGCCATGTGCTTGAACGCCAAGACGTTCGCGCTTCTGTGAGATGAAAGACGTCCTTCTGCATATGTGGTTGCTCACACCGGTGCACTTGTTAGTGTATCCATTCAGTCCTGGGCTGCGGGGCATTCAGAAGTGGCTCTGTGGAGACGTCTGCATAGAGGCAGCTGTCAGAACACGCACACTCGATTGTTCACCAAAACATATGCAGACGCGTCCTTAGCCTGTAGATTTGGATGCACAGAGTTCCCTGTGTTCGCAAGAGACAAGGGAATCGCGTCTGTGCGCACAGAAGCAATAGCGGACCGTTTCCCTCGGAGTGAACGCGAAAGAGCCGTCTATATACTCGCAGACACGCGAACGTGCCTCAATGCGGTCACAGAGGCAGCAGCTTTTGCACAGATGCTCCTGGTGATTCTGGCACTTTCCAGGCACACTCCTGAAAGTCGCGCACACTGCTGTTCACTCGCTAAACGACCTCTTGGGAAACACGTCTCCGGTCGACGGACCGCTCAGATTGCTTCTCGTGTAACTGTGAACTGTGTCAGCGCAGGGAATCCGTCTCTGTTGAGCAGATGTGGATCCTGCCTCGCTTTTGCTTTGTTGCCTCTACCAAGATGATTTCCCGTTTCTCTCTTCACTGGAGCAGGCAGACACAGCCAACGCACATCAAGTGTCAAGAGACACGCTCTGCTGAGCTCAACGCTTGTGCAGATGCACATGTGCGACGAAGTCAACACACGTGCTTGTGGAGAGAAAGAAAGGGACTCCCAGGCGTGTGGAGCGACGGGGAGAAAGAGCGGGCGCTGAGGAACACAGTTTCAAACAGACTGTCTCCACACAAACAGGCACCTGTCTGCAGGTATCCTAGATCTTGATTCTTGAACTTGAGGAAACACGCGTCTGAGCAAAACTCCCAAACGCTTCCAGGAAAGACACAGGCTCTCCCACAAGCACACAAGTGTTTGCCCTCAGCTATAGATCAGGGACAAGCCTGTGAAGAGCAACCAAAGAGCTCGTCCGTCTTTCCCTCAATAGATGGGAGTAGGCGCGCTTGCGGATGTGTGCGTGTGTGTGGCCACGCGTTTGCTTAGGCATCAGTGTGTGAAAAGGTAGGTGCTTTTCTCTAGCTGCGTGTGCGTGCACGTGGTGCTGGGTGCACATCCCTGGGTGCTCGTGGAAAGGTTTCTGCATGGTTTTCGCTGAGGAATCGTGTGTGTGCACATGGACAAAGAGAAGGCGCAGCAACCAGGTTCCAGCGCCGAAGAAGGCAAAAGGCGAGGTTTCCGGCGCTATCTCCTTCTCTCCCCAGAGCTAGTCGCGCAAAGCAAGCCGCTAAGCCGGCGACCGGCAAGAGAGCTACAACGAAGCATGCCGAACGGAGAAAATAGCAGCAGCTCATCTGTTCACACCTTGTTTCTGCCATGTGCTTGAACGCCAAGACGTTCGCGCTTCTGTGAGATGAAAGACGTCCTTCTGCATATGTGGTTGCTCACACCGGTGCACTTGTTAGTGTATCCATTCAGTCCTGGGCTGCGGGGCATTCAGAAGTGGCTCTGTGGAGACGTCTGCATAGAGGCAGCTGTCAGAACACGCACACTCGATTGTTCACCAAAACATATGCAGACGCGTCCTTAGCCTGTAGATTTGGATGCACAGAGTTCCCTGTGTTCGCAAGAGACAAGGGAATCGCGTCTGTGCGCACAGAAGCAATAGCGGACCGTTTCCCTCGGAGTGAACGCGAAAGAGCCGTCTATATACTCGCAGACACGCGAACGTGCCTCAATGCGGTCACAGAGGCAGCAGCTTTTGCACAGATGCTCCTGGTGATTCTGGCACTTTCCAGGCACACTCCTGAAAGTCGCGCACACTGCTGTTCACTCGCTAAACGACCTCTTGGGAAACACGTCTCCGGTCGACGGACCGCTCAGATTGCTTCTCGTGTAACTGTGAACTGTGTCAGCGCAGGGAATCCGTCTCTGTTGAGCAGATGTCGATCCTGCCTCGCTTTTGCTTTGTTGCCTCTACCAAGATGATTTCCCGTTTCTCTCTTCACTGGAGCAGGCAGACACAGCCAACGCACATCAAGTGTCAAGAGACACGCTCTGCTGAGCTCAACGCTTGTGCAGATGCACATGTGCGACGAAGTCAACACACGTGCTTGTGGAGAGAAAGAAAGGGACTCCCAGGCGTGTGGAGCGACGGGGAGAAAGAGCGGGCGCTGAGGAACACAGTTTCAAACAGACTGTCTCCACACAAACAGGCACCTGTCTGCAGGTATCCTAGATCTTGATTCTTGAACTTGAGGAAACACGCGTCTGAGCAAAACTCCCAAACGCTTCCAGGAAAGACACAGGCTCTCCCACAAGCACACAAGTGTTTGCCCTCAGCTATAGATCAGGGACAAGCCTGTGAAGAGCAACCAAAGAGCTCGTCCGTCTTTCCCTCAATAGATGGGAGTAGGCGCGCTTGCGGATGTGTGCGTGTGTGTGGCCACGCGTTTGCTTAGGCATCAGTGTGTGAAAAGGTAGGTGCTTTTCTCTAGCTGCGTGTGCGTGCACGTGGTGCTGGGTGCACATCCCTGGGTGCTCGTGGAAAGGTTTCTGCATGGTTTTCGCTGAGGAATCGTGTGTGTGCACATGGACAAAGAGAAGGCGCAGCAACCAGGTTCCAGCGCCGAAGAAGGCAAAAGGCGAGGTTTCCGGCGCTATCTCCTTCTCTCCCCAGAGCTAGTCGCGCAAAGCAAGCCGCTAAGCCGGCGACCGGCAAGAGAGCTACAACGAAGCATGCCGAACGGAGAAAATAGCAGCAGCTCATCTGTTCACACCTTGTTTCTGCCATGTGCTTGAACGCCAAGACGTTCGCGCTTCTGTGAGATGAAAGACGTCCTTCTGCATATGTGGTTGCTCACACCGGTGCACTTGTTAGTGTATCCATTCAGTCCTGGGCTGCGGGGCATTCAGAAGTGGCTCTGTGGAGACGTCTGCATAGAGGCAGCTGTCAGAACACGCACACTCGATTGTTCACCAAAACATATGCAGACGCGTCCTTAGCCTGTAGATTTGGATGCACAGAGTTCCCTGTGTTCGCAAGAGACAAGGGAATCGCGTCTGTGCGCACAGAAGCAATAGCGGACCGTTTCCCTCGGAGTGAACGCGAAAGAGCCGTCTATATACTCGCAGACACGCGAACGTGCCTCAATGCGGTCACAGAGGCAGCAGCTTTTGCACAGATGCTCCTGGTGATTCTGGCACTTTCCAGGCACACTCCTGAAAGTCGCGCACACTGCTGTTCACTCGCTAAACGACCTCTTGGGAAACACGTCTCCGGTCGACGGACCGCTCAGATTGCTTCTCGTGTAACTGTGAACTGTGTCAGCGCAGGGAATCCGTCTCTGTTGAGCAGATGTCAATCCTGCCTCGCTTTTGCTTTGTTGCCTCTACCAAGATGATTTCCCGTTTCTCTCTTCACTGGAGCAGGCAGACACAGCCAACGCACATCAAGTGTCAAGAGACACGCTCTGCTGAGCTCAACGCTTGTGCAGATGCCCATGTGCGACGAAGTCAACACACGTGCTTGTGGAGAGAAAGAAAGGGACTCCCAGGCGTGTGGAGCGACGGGGAGAAAGAGCGGGCGCTGAGGAACACAGTTTCAAACAGACTGTCTCCACACAAACAGGCACCTGTCTGCAGGTATCCTAGATCTTGATTCTTGAACTTGAGGAAACACGCGTCTGAGCAAAACTCCCAAACGCTTCCAGGAAAGACACAGGCTCTCCCACAAGCACACAAGTGTTTGCCCTCAGCTATAGATCAGGGACAAGCCTGTGAAGAGCAACCAAAGAGCTCGTCCGTCTTTCCCTCAATAGATGGGAGTAGGCGCGCTTGCGGATGTGTGCGTGTGTGTGGCCACGCGTTTGCTTAGGCATCAGTGTGTGAAAAGGTAGGTGCTTTTCTCTAGCTGCGTGTGCGTGCACGTGGTGCTGGGTGCACATCCCTGGGTGCTCGTGGAAAGGTTTCTGCATGGTTTTCGCTGAGGAATCGTGTGTGTGCACATGGACAAAGAGAAGGCGCAGCAACCAGGTTCCAGCGCCGAAGAAGGCAAAAGGCGAGGTTTCCGGCGCTATCTCCTTCTCTCCCCAGAGCTAGTCGCGCAAAGCAAGCCGCTAAGCCGGCGACCGGCAAGAGAGCTACAACGAAGCATGCCGAACGGAGAAAATAGCAGCAGCTCATCTGTTCACACCTTGTTTCTGCCATGTGCTTGAACGCCAAGACGTTCGCGCTTCTGTGAGATGAAAGACGTCCTTCTGCATATGTGGTTGCTCACACCGGTGCACTTGTTAGTGTATCCATTCAGTCCTGGGCTGCGGGGCATTCAGAAGTGGCTCTGTGGAGACGTCTGCATAGAGGCAGCTGTCAGAACACGCACACTCGATTGTTCACCAAAACATATGCAGACGCGTCCTTAGCCTGTAGATTTGGATGCACAGAGTTCCCTGTGTTCGCAAGAGACAAGGGAATCGCGTCTGTGCGCACAGAAGCAATAGCGGACCGTTTCCCTCGGAGTGAACGCGAAAGAGCCGTCTATATACTCGCAGACACGCGAACGTGCCTCAATGCGGTCACAGAGGCAGCAGCTTTTGCACAGATGCTCCTGGTGATTCTGGCACTTTCCAGGCACACTCCTGAAAGTCGCGCACACTGCTGTTCACTCGCTAAACGACCTCTTGGGAAACACGTCTCCGGTCGACGGACCGCTCAGATTGCTTCTCGTGTAACTGTGAACTGTGTCAGCGCAGGGAATCCGTCTCTGTTGAGCAGATGTCAATCCTGCCTCGCCTTTGCTTTGTTGCCTCTACCAAGATGATTTCCCGTTTCTCTCTTCACTGGAGCAGGCAGACACAGCCAACGCACATCAAGTGTCAAGAGACACGCTCTGCTGAGCTCAACGCTTGTGCAGATGCACATGTGCGACGAAGTCAACACACGTGCTTGTGGAGAGAAAGAAAGGGACTCCCAGGCGTGTGGAGCGACGGGGAGAAAGAGCGGGCGCTGAGGAACACAGTTTCAAACAGACTGTCTCCACACAAACAGGCACCTGTCTGCAGGTATCCTAGATCTTGATTCTTGAACTTGAGGAAACACGCGTCTGAGCAAAACTCCCAAACGCTTCCAGGAAAGACACAGGCTCTCCCACAAGCACACAAGTGTTTGCCCTCAGCTATAGATCAGGGACAAGCCTGTGAAGAGCAACCAAAGAGCTCGTCCGTCTTTCCCTCAATAGATGGGAGTAGGCGCGCTTGCGGATGTGTGCGTGTGTGTGGCCACGCGTTTGCTTAGGCATCAGTGTGTGAAAAGGTAGGTGCTTTTCTCTAGCTGCGTGTGCGTGCACGTGGTGCTGGGTGCACATCCCTGGGTGCTCGTGGAAAGGTTTCTGCATGGTTTTCGCTGAGGAATCGTGTGTGTGCACATGGACAAAGAGAAGGCGCAGCAACCAGGTTCCAGCGCCGAAGAAGGCAAAAGGCGAGGTTTCCGGCGCTATCTCCTTCTCTCCCCAGAGCTAGTCGCGCAAAGCAAGCCGCTAAGCCGGCGACCGGCAAGAGAGCTACAACGAAGCATGCCGAACGGAGAAAATAGCAGCAGCTCATCTGTTCACACCTTGTTTCTGCCATGTGCTTGAACGCCAAGACGTTCGCGCTTCTGTGAGATGAAAGACGTCCTTCTGCATATGTGGTTGCTCACACCGGTGCACTTGTTAGTGTATCCATTCAGTCCTGGGCTGCGGGGCATTCAGAAGTGGCTCTGTGGAGACGTCTGCATAGAGGCAGCTGTCAGAACACGCACACTCGATTGTTCACCAAAACATATGCAGACGCGTCCTTAGCCTGTAGATTTGGATGCACAGAGTTCCCTGTGTTCGCAAGAGACAAGGGAATCGCGTCTGTGCGCACAGAAGCAATAGCGGACCGTTTCCCTCGGAGTGAACGCGAAAGAGCCGTCTATATACTCGCAGACACGCGAACGTGCCTCAATGCGGTCACAGAGGCAGCAGCTTTTGCACAGATGCTCCTGGTGATTCTGGCACTTTCCAGGCACACTCCTGAAAGTCGCGCACACTGCTGTTCACTCGCTAAACGACCTCTTGGGAAACACGTCTCCGGTCGACGGACCGCTCAGATTGCTTCTCGTGTAACTGTGAACTGTGTCAGCGCAGGGAATCCGTCTCTGTTGAGCAGATGTGGATCCTGCCTCGCTTTTGCTTTGTTGCCTCTACCAAGATGATTTCCCGTTTCTCTCTTCACTGGAGCAGGCAGACACAGCCAACGCACATCAAGTGTCAAGAGACACGCTCTGCTGAGCTCAACGCTTGTGCAGATGCACATGTGCGACGAAGTCAACACACGTGCTTGTGGAGAGAAAGAAAGGGACTCCCAGGCGTGTGGAGCGACGGGGAGAAAGAGCGGGCGCTGAGGAACACAGTTTCAAACAGACTGTCTCCACACAAACAGGCACCTGTCTGCAGGTATCCTAGATCTTGATTCTTGAACTTGAGGAAACACGCGTCTGAGCAAAACTCCCAAACGCTTCCAGGAAAGACACAGGCTCTCCCACAAGCACACAAGTGTTTGCCCTCAGCTATAGATCAGGGACAAGCCTGTGAAGAGCAACCAAAGAGCTCGTCCGTCTTTCCCTCAATAGATGGGAGTAGGCGCGCTTGCGGATGTGTGCGTGTGTGTGGCCACGCGTTTGCTTAGGCATCAGTGTGTGAAAAGGTAGGTGCTTTTCTCTAGCTGCGTGTGCGTGCACGTGGTGCTGGGTGCACATCCCTGGGTGCTCGTGGAAAGGTTTCTGCATGGTTTTCGCTGAGGAATCGTGTGTGTGCACATGGACAAAGAGAAGGCGCAGCAACCAGGTTCCAGCGCCGAAGAAGGCAAAAGGCGAGGTTTCCGGCGCTATCTCCTTCTCTCCCCAGAGCTAGTCGCGCAAAGCAAGCCGCTAAGCCGGCGACCGGCAAGAGAGCTACAACGAAGCATGCCGAACGGAGAAAATAGCAGCAGCTCATCTGTTCACACCTTGTTTCTGCCATGTGCTTGAACGCCAAGACGTTCGCGCTTCTGTGAGATGAAAGACGTCCTTCTGCATATGTGGTTGCTCACACCGGTGCACTTGTTAGTGTATCCATTCAGTCCTGGGCTGCGGGGCATTCAGAAGTGGCTCTGTGGAGACGTCTGCATAGAGGCAGCTGTCAGAACACGCACACTCGATTGTTCACCAAAACATATGCAGACGCGTCCTTAGCCTGTAGATTTGGATGCACAGAGTTCCCTGTGTTCGCAAGAGACAAGGGAATCGCGTCTGTGCGCACAGAAGCAATAGCGGACCGTTTCCCTCGGAGTGAACGCGAAAGAGCCGTCTATATACTCGCAGACACGCGAACGTGCCTCAATGCGGTCACAGAGGCAGCAGCTTTTGCACAGATGCTCCTGGTGATTCTGGCACTTTCCAGGCACACTCCTGAAAGTCGCGCACACTGCTGTTCACTCGCTAAACGACCTCTTGGGAAACACGTCTCCGGTCGACGGACCGCTCAGATTGCTTCTCGTGTAACTGTGAACTGTGTCAGCGCAGGGAATCCGTCTCTGTTGAGCAGATGTCAATCCTGCCTCGCTTTTGCTTTGTTGCCTCTACCAAGATGATTTCCCGTTTCTCTCTTCACTGGAGCAGGCAGACACAGCCAACGCACATCAAGTGTCAAGAGACACGCTCTGCTGAGCTCAACGCTTGTGCAGATGCACATGTGCGACGAAGTCAACACACGTGCTTGTGGAGAGAAAGAAAGGGACTCCCAGGCGTGTGGAGCGACGGGGAGAAAGAGCGGGCGCTGAGGAACACAGTTTCAAACAGACTGTCTCCACACAAACAGGCACCTGTCTGCAGGTATCCTAGATCTTGATTCTTGAACTTGAGGAAACACGCGTCTGAGCAAAACTCCCAAACGCTTCCAGGAAAGACACAGGCTCTCCCACAAGCACACAAGTGTTTGCCCTCAGCTATAGATCAGGGACAAGCCTGTGAAGAGCAACCAAAGAGCTCGTCCGTCTTTCCCTCAATAGATGGGAGTAGGCGCGCTTGCGGATGTGTGCGTGTGTGTGGCCACGCGTTTGCTTAGGCATCAGTGTGTGAAAAGGTAGGTGCTTTTCTCTAGCTGCGTGTGCGTGCACGTGGTGCTGGGTGCACATCCCTGGGTGCTCGTGGAAAGGTTTCTGCATGGTTTTCGCTGAGGAATCGTGTGTGTGCACATGGACAAAGAGAAGGCGCAGCAACCAGGTTCCAGCGCCGAAGAAGGCAAAAGGCGAGGTTTCCGGCGCTATCTCCTTCTCTCCCCAGAGCTAGTCGCGCAAAGCAAGCCGCTAAGCCGGCGACCGGCAAGAGAGCTACAACGAAGCATGCCGAACGGAGAAAATAGCAGCAGCTCATCTGTTCACACCTTGTTTCTGCCATGTGCTTGAACGCCAAGACGTTCGCGCTTCTGTGAGATGAAAGACGTCCTTCTGCATATGTGGTTGCTCACACCGGTGCACTTGTTAGTGTATCCATTCAGTCCTGGGCTGCGGGGCATTCAGAAGTGGCTCTGTGGAGACGTCTGCATAGAGGCAGCTGTCAGAACACGCACACTCGATTGTTCACCAAAACATATGCAGACGCGTCCTTAGCCTGTAGATTTGGATGCACAGAGTTCCCTGTGTTCGCAAGAGACAAGGGAATCGCGTCTGTGCGCACAGAAGCAATAGCGGACCGTTTCCCTCGGAGTGAACGCGAAAGAGCCGTCTATATACTCGCAGACACGCGAACGTGCCTCAATGCGGTCACAGAGGCAGCAGCTTTTGCACAGATGCTCCTGGTGATTCTGGCACTTTCCAGGCACACTCCTGAAAGTCGCGCACACTGCTGTTCACTCGCTAAACGACCTCTTGGGAAACACGTCTCCGGTCGACGGACCGCTCAGATTGCTTCTCGTGTAACTGTGAACTGTGTCAGCGCAGGGAATCCGTCTCTGTTGAGCAGATGTCAATCCTGCCTCGCTTTTGCTTTGTTGCCTCTACCAAGATGATTTCCCGTTTCTCTCTTCACTGGAGCAGGCAGACACAGCCAACGCACATCAAGTGTCAAGAGACACGCTCTGCTGAGCTCAACGCTTGTGCAGATGCCCATGTGCGACGAAGTCAACACACGTGCTTGTGGAGAGAAAGAAAGGGACTCCCAGGCGTGTGGAGCGACGGGGAGAAAGAGCGGGCGCTGAGGAACACAGTTTCAAACAGACTGTCTCCACACAAACAGGCACCTGTCTGCAGGTATCCTAGATCTTGATTCTTGAACTTGAGGAAACACGCGTCTGAGCAAAACTCCCAAACGCTTCCAGGAAAGACACAGGCTCTCCCACAAGCACACAAGTGTTTGCCCTCAGCTATAGATCAGGGACAAGCCTGTGAAGAGCAACCAAAGAGCTCGTCCGTCTTTCCCTCAATAGATGGGAGTAGGCGCGCTTGCGGATGTGTGCGTGTGTGTGGCCACGCGTTTGCTTAGGCATCAGTGTGTGAAAAGGTAGGTGCTTTTCTCTAGCTGCGTGTGCGTGCACGTGGTGCTGGGTGCACATCCCTGGGTGCTCGTGGAAAGGTTTCTGCATGGTTTTCGCTGAGGAATCGTGTGTGTGCACATGGACAAAGAGAAGGCGCAGCAACCAGGTTCCAGCGCCGAAGAAGGCAAAAGGCGAGGTTTCCGGCGCTATCTCCTTCTCTCCCCAGAGCTAGTCGCGCAAAGCAAGCCGCTAAGCCGGCGACCGGCAAGAGAGCTACAACGAAGCATGCCGAACGGAGAAAATAGCAGCAGCTCATCTGTTCACACCTTGTTTCTGCCATGTGCTTGAACGCCAAGACGTTCGCGCTTCTGTGAGATGAAAGACGTCCTTCTGCATATGTGGTTGCTCACACCGGTGCACTTGTTAGTGTATCCATTCAGTCCTGGGCTGCGGGGCATTCAGAAGTGGCTCTGTGGAGACGTCTGCATAGAGGCAGCTGTCAGAACACGCACACTCGATTGTTCACCAAAACATATGCAGACGCGTCCTTAGCCTGTAGATTTGGATGCACAGAGTTCCCTGTGTTCGCAAGAGACAAGGGAATCGCGTCTGTGCGCACAGAAGCAATAGCGGACCGTTTCCCTCGGAGTGAACGCGAAAGAGCCGTCTATATACTCGCAGACACGCGAACGTGCCTCAATGCGGTCACAGAGGCAGCAGCTTTTGCACAGATGCTCCTGGTGATTCTGGCACTTTCCAGGCACACTCCTGAAAGTCGCGCACACTGCTGTTCACTCGCTAAACGACCTCTTGGGAAACACGTCTCCGGTCGACGGACCGCTCAGATTGCTTCTCGTGTAACTGTGAACTGTGTCAGCGCAGGGAATCCGTCTCTGTTGAGCAGATGTCGATCCTGCCTCGCCTTTGCTTTGTTGCCTCTACCAAGATGATTTCCCGTTTCTCTCTTCACTGGAGCAGGCAGACACAGCCAACGCACATCAAGTGTCAAGAGACACGCTCTGCTGAGCTCAACGCTTGTGCAGATGCACATGTGCGACGAAGTCAACACACGTGCTTGTGGAGAGAAAGAAAGGGACTCCCAGGCGTGTGGAGCGACGGGGAGAAAGAGCGGGCGCTGAGGAACACAGTTTCAAACAGACTGTCTCCACACAAACAGGCACCTGTCTGCAGGTATCCTAGATCTTGATTCTTGAACTTGAGGAAACACGCGTCTGAGCAAAACTCCCAAACGCTTCCAGGAAAGACACAGGCTCTCCCACAAGCACACAAGTGTTTGCCCTCAGCTATAGATCAGGGACAAGCCTGTGAAGAGCAACCAAAGAGCTCGTCCGTCTTTCCCTCAATAGATGGGAGTAGGCGCGCTTGCGGATGTGTGCGTGTGTGTGGCCACGCGTTTGCTTAGGCATCAGTGTGTGAAAAGGTAGGTGCTTTTCTCTAGCTGCGTGTGCGTGCACGTGGTGCTGGGTGCACATCCCTGGGTGCTCGTGGAAAGGTTTCTGCATGGTTTTCGCTGAGGAATCGTGTGTGTGCACATGGACAAAGAGAAGGCGCAGCAACCAGGTTCCAGCGCCGAAGAAGGCAAAAGGCGAGGTTTCCGGCGCTATCTCCTTCTCTCCCCAGAGCTAGTCGCGCAAAGCAAGCCGCTAAGCCGGCGACCGGCAAGAGAGCTACAACGAAGCATGCCGAACGGAGAAAATAGCAGCAGCTCATCTGTTCACACCTTGTTTCTGCCATGTGCTTGAACGCCAAGACGTTCGCGCTTCTGTGAGATGAAAGACGTCCTTCTGCATATGTGGTTGCTCACACCGGTGCACTTGTTAGTGTATCCATTCAGTCCTGGGCTGCGGGGCATTCAGAAGTGGCTCTGTGGAGACGTCTGCATAGAGGCAGCTGTCAGAACACGCACACTCGATTGTTCACCAAAACATATGCAGACGCGTCCTTAGCCTGTAGATTTGGATGCACAGAGTTCCCTGTGTTCGCAAGAGACAAGGGAATCGCGTCTGTGCGCACAGAAGCAATAGCGGACCGTTTCCCTCGGAGTGAACGCGAAAGAGCCGTCTATATACTCGCAGACACGCGAACGTGCCTCAATGCGGTCACAGAGGCAGCAGCTTTTGCACAGATGCTCCTGGTGATTCTGGCACTTTCCAGGCACACTCCTGAAAGTCGCGCACACTGCTGTTCACTCGCTAAACGACCTCTTGGGAAACACGTCTCCGGTCGACGGACCGCTCAGATTGCTTCTCGTGTAACTGTGAACTGTGTCAGCGCAGGGAATCCGTCTCTGTTGAGCAGATGTCGATCCTGCCTCGCTTTTGCTTTGTTGCCTCTACCAAGATGATTTCCCGTTTCTCTCTTCACTGGAGCAGGCAGACACAGCCAACGCACATCAAGTGTCAAGAGACACGCTCTGCTGAGCTCAACGCTTGTGCAGATGCACATGTGCGACGAAGTCAACACACGTGCTTGTGGAGAGAAAGAAAGGGACTCCCAGGCGTGTGGAGCGACGGGGAGAAAGAGCGGGCGCTGAGGAACACAGTTTCAAACAGACTGTCTCCACACAAACAGGCACCTGTCTGCAGGTATCCTAGATCTTGATTCTTGAACTTGAGGAAACACGCGTCTGAGCAAAACTCCCAAACGCTTCCAGGAAAGACACAGGCTCTCCCACAAGCACACAAGTGTTTGCCCTCAGCTATAGATCAGGGACAAGCCTGTGAAGAGCAACCAAAGAGCTCGTCCGTCTTTCCCTCAATAGATGGGAGTAGGCGCGCTTGCGGATGTGTGCGTGTGTGTGGCCACGCGTTTGCTTAGGCATCAGTGTGTGAAAAGGTAGGTGCTTTTCTCTAGCTGCGTGTGCGTGCACGTGGTGCTGGGTGCACATCCCTGGGTGCTCGTGGAAAGGTTTCTGCATGGTTTTCGCTGAGGAATCGTGTGTGTGCACATGGACAAAGAGAAGGCGCAGCAACCAGGTTCCAGCGCCGAAGAAGGCAAAAGGCGAGGTTTCCGGCGCTATCTCCTTCTCTCCCCAGAGCTAGTCGCGCAAAGCAAGCCGCTAAGCCGGCGACCGGCAAGAGAGCTACAACGAAGCATGCCGAACGGAGAAAATAGCAGCAGCTCATCTGTTCACACCTTGTTTCTGCCATGTGCTTGAACGCCAAGACGTTCGCGCTTCTGTGAGATGAAAGACGTCCTTCTGCATATGTGGTTGCTCACACCGGTGCACTTGTTAGTGTATCCATTCAGTCCTGGGCTGCGGGGCATTCAGAAGTGGCTCTGTGGAGACGTCTGCATAGAGGCAGCTGTCAGAACACGCACACTCGATTGTTCACCAAAACATATGCAGACGCGTCCTTAGCCTGTAGATTTGGATGCACAGAGTTCCCTGTGTTCGCAAGAGACAAGGGAATCGCGTCTGTGCGCACAGAAGCAATAGCGGACCGTTTCCCTCGGAGTGAACGCGAAAGAGCCGTCTATATACTCGCAGACACGCGAACGTGCCTCAATGCGGTCACAGAGGCAGCAGCTTTTGCACAGATGCTCCTGGTGATTCTGGCACTTTCCAGGCACACTCCTGAAAGTCGCGCACACTGCTGTTCACTCGCTAAACGACCTCTTGGGAAACACGTCTCCGGTCGACGGACCGCTCAGATTGCTTCTCGTGTAACTGTGAACTGTGTCAGCGCAGGGAATCCGTCTCTGTTGAGCAGATGTCAATCCTGCCTCGCTTTTGCTTTGTTGCCTCTACCAAGATGATTTCCCGTTTCTCTCTTCACTGGAGCAGGCAGACACAGCCAACGCACATCAAGTGTCAAGAGACACGCTCTGCTGAGCTCAACGCTTGTGCAGATGCACATGTGCGACGAAGTCAACACACGTGCTTGTGGAGAGAAAGAAAGGGACTCCCAGGCGTGTGGAGCGACGGGGAGAAAGAGCGGGCGCTGAGGAACACAGTTTCAAACAGACTGTCTCCACACAAACAGGCACCTGTCTGCAGGTATCCTAGATCTTGATTCTTGAACTTGAGGAAACACGCGTCTGAGCAAAACTCCCAAACGCTTCCAGGAAAGACACAGGCTCTCCCACAAGCACACAAGTGTTTGCCCTCAGCTATAGATCAGGGACAAGCCTGTGAAGAGCAACCAAAGAGCTCGTCCGTCTTTCCCTCAATAGATGGGAGTAGGCGCGCTTGCGGATGTGTGCGTGTGTGTGGCCACGCGTTTGCTTAGGCATCAGTGTGTGAAAAGGTAGGTGCTTTTCTCTAGCTGCGTGTGCGTGCACGTGGTGCTGGGTGCACATCCCTGGGTGCTCGTGGAAAGGTTTCTGCATGGTTTTCGCTGAGGAATCGTGTGTGTGCACATGGACAAAGAGAAGGCGCAGCAACCAGGTTCCAGCGCCGAAGAAGGCAAAAGGCGAGGTTTCCGGCGCTATCTCCTTCTCTCCCCAGAGCTAGTCGCGCAAAGCAAGCCGCTAAGCCGGCGACCGGCAAGAGAGCTACAACGAAGCATGCCGAACGGAGAAAATAGCAGCAGCTCATCTGTTCACACCTTGTTTCTGCCATGTGCTTGAACGCCAAGACGTTCGCGCTTCTGTGAGATGAAAGACGTCCTTCTGCATATGTGGTTGCTCACACCGGTGCACTTGTTAGTGTATCCATTCAGTCCTGGGCTGCGGGGCATTCAGAAGTGGCTCTGTGGAGACGTCTGCATAGAGGCAGCTGTCAGAACACGCACACTCGATTGTTCACCAAAACATATGCAGACGCGTCCTTAGCCTGTAGATTTGGATGCACAGAGTTCCCTGTGTTCGCAAGAGACAAGGGAATCGCGTCTGTGCGCACAGAAGCAATAGCGGACCGTTTCCCTCGGAGTGAACGCGAAAGAGCCGTCTATATACTCGCAGACACGCGAACGTGCCTCAATGCGGTCACAGAGGCAGCAGCTTTTGCACAGATGCTCCTGGTGATTCTGGCACTTTCCAGGCACACTCCTGAAAGTCGCGCACACTGCTGTTCACTCGCTAAACGACCTCTTGGGAAACACGTCTCCGGTCGACGGACCGCTCAGATTGCTTCTCGTGTAACTGTGAACTGTGTCAGCGCAGGGAATCCGTCTCTGTTGAGCAGATGTCAATCCTGCCTCGCTTTTGCTTTGTTGCCTCTACCAAGATGATTTCCCGTTTCTCTCTTCACTGGAGCAGGCAGACACAGCCAACGCACATCAAGTGTCAAGAGACACGCTCTGCTGAGCTCAACGCTTGTGCAGATGCCCATGTGCGACGAAGTCAACACACGTGCTTGTGGAGAGAAAGAAAGGGACTCCCAGGCGTGTGGAGCGACGGGGAGAAAGAGCGGGCGCTGAGGAACACAGTTTCAAACAGACTGTCTCCACACAAACAGGCACCTGTCTGCAGGTATCCTAGATCTTGATTCTTGAACTTGAGGAAACACGCGTCTGAGCAAAACTCCCAAACGCTTCCAGGAAAGACACAGGCTCTCCCACAAGCACACAAGTGTTTGCCCTCAGCTATAGATCAGGGACAAGCCTGTGAAGAGCAACCAAAGAGCTCGTCCGTCTTTCCCTCAATAGATGGGAGTAGGCGCGCTTGCGGATGTGTGCGTGTGTGTGGCCACGCGTTTGCTTAGGCATCAGTGTGTGAAAAGGTAGGTGCTTTTCTCTAGCTGCGTGTGCGTGCACGTGGTGCTGGGTGCACATCCCTGGGTGCTCGTGGAAAGGTTTCTGCATGGTTTTCGCTGAGGAATCGTGTGTGTGCACATGGACAAAGAGAAGGCGCAGCAACCAGGTTCCAGCGCCGAAGAAGGCAAAAGGCGAGGTTTCCGGCGCTATCTCCTTCTCTCCCCAGAGCTAGTCGCGCAAAGCAAGCCGCTAAGCCGGCGACCGGCAAGAGAGCTACAACGAAGCATGCCGAACGGAGAAAATAGCAGCAGCTCATCTGTTCACACCTTGTTTCTGCCATGTGCTTGAACGCCAAGACGTTCGCGCTTCTGTGAGATGAAAGACGTCCTTCTGCATATGTGGTTGCTCACACCGGTGCACTTGTTAGTGTATCCATTCAGTCCTGGGCTGCGGGGCATTCAGAAGTGGCTCTGTGGAGACGTCTGCATAGAGGCAGCTGTCAGAACACGCACACTCGATTGTTCACCAAAACATATGCAGACGCGTCCTTAGCCTGTAGATTTGGATGCACAGAGTTCCCTGTGTTCGCAAGAGACAAGGGAATCGCGTCTGTGCGCACAGAAGCAATAGCGGACCGTTTCCCTCGGAGTGAACGCGAAAGAGCCGTCTATATACTCGCAGACACGCGAACGTGCCTCAATGCGGTCACAGAGGCAGCAGCTTTTGCACAGATGCTCCTGGTGATTCTGGCACTTTCCAGGCACACTCCTGAAAGTCGCGCACACTGCTGTTCACTCGCTAAACGACCTCTTGGGAAACACGTCTCCGGTCGACGGACCGCTCAGATTGCTTCTCGTGTAACTGTGAACTGTGTCAGCGCAGGGAATCCGTCTCTGTTGAGCAGATGTGGATCCTGCCTCGCTTTTGCTTTGTTGCCTCTACCAAGATGATTTCCCGTTTCTCTCTTCACTGGAGCAGGCAGACACAGCCAACGCACATCAAGTGTCAAGAGACACGCTCTGCTGAGCTCAACGCTTGTGCAGATGCACATGTGCGACGAAGTCAACACACGTGCTTGTGGAGAGAAAGAAAGGGACTCCCAGGCGTGTGGAGCGACGGGGAGAAAGAGCGGGCGCTGAGGAACACAGTTTCAAACAGACTGTCTCCACACAAACAGGCACCTGTCTGCAGGTATCCTAGATCTTGATTCTTGAACTTGAGGAAACACGCGTCTGAGCAAAACTCCCAAACGCTTCCAGGAAAGACACAGGCTCTCCCACAAGCACACAAGTGTTTGCCCTCAGCTATAGATCAGGGACAAGCCTGTGAAGAGCAACCAAAGAGCTCGTCCGTCTTTCCCTCAATAGATGGGAGTAGGCGCGCTTGCGGATGTGTGCGTGTGTGTGGCCACGCGTTTGCTTAGGCATCAGTGTGTGAAAAGGTAGGTGCTTTTCTCTAGCTGCGTGTGCGTGCACGTGGTGCTGGGTGCACATCCCTGGGTGCTCGTGGAAAGGTTTCTGCATGGTTTTCGCTGAGGAATCGTGTGTGTGCACATGGACAAAGAGAAGGCGCAGCAACCAGGTTCCAGCGCCGAAGAAGGCAAAAGGCGAGGTTTCCGGCGCTATCTCCTTCTCTCCCCAGAGCTAGTCGCGCAAAGCAAGCCGCTAAGCCGGCGACCGGCAAGAGAGCTACAACGAAGCATGCCGAACGGAGAAAATAGCAGCAGCTCATCTGTTCACACCTTGTTTCTGCCATGTGCTTGAACGCCAAGACGTTCGCGCTTCTGTGAGATGAAAGACGTCCTTCTGCATATGTGGTTGCTCACACCGGTGCACTTGTTAGTGTATCCATTCAGTCCTGGGCTGCGGGGCATTCAGAAGTGGCTCTGTGGAGACGTCTGCATAGAGGCAGCTGTCAGAACACGCACACTCGATTGTTCACCAAAACATATGCAGACGCGTCCTTAGCCTGTAGATTTGGATGCACAGAGTTCCCTGTGTTCGCAAGAGACAAGGGAATCGCGTCTGTGCGCACAGAAGCAATAGCGGACCGTTTCCCTCGGAGTGAACGCGAAAGAGCCGTCTATATACTCGCAGACACGCGAACGTGCCTCAATGCGGTCACAGAGGCAGCAGCTTTTGCACAGATGCTCCTGGTGATTCTGGCACTTTCCAGGCACACTCCTGAAAGTCGCGCACACTGCTGTTCACTCGCTAAACGACCTCTTGGGAAACACGTCTCCGGTCGACGGACCGCTCAGATTGCTTCTCGTGTAACTGTGAACTGTGTCAGCGCAGGGAATCCGTCTCTGTTGAGCAGATGTCAATCCTGCCTCGCTTTTGCTTTGTTGCCTCTACCAAGATGATTTCCCGTTTCTCTCTTCACTGGAGCAGGCAGACACAGCCAACGCACATCAAGTGTCAAGAGACACGCTCTGCTGAGCTCAACGCTTGTGCAGATGCACATGTGCGACGAAGTCAACACACGTGCTTGTGGAGAGAAAGAAAGGGACTCCCAGGCGTGTGGAGCGACGGGGAGAAAGAGCGGGCGCTGAGGAACACAGTTTCAAACAGACTGTCTCCACACAAACAGGCACCTGTCTGCAGGTATCCTAGATCTTGATTCTTGAACTTGAGGAAACACGCGTCTGAGCAAAACTCCCAAACGCTTCCAGGAAAGACACAGGCTCTCCCACAAGCACACAAGTGTTTGCCCTCAGCTATAGATCAGGGACAAGCCTGTGAAGAGATGCCCTGCTATTCTTTCGCCTTATGGCATCATGTGTTTCGTTCCTCTTGGAGATCGATTGTTAAACGTCTTTCCTAGGGCGACTGTGAAGCATTTGCCAGCGGAGGAGAAGTAGCACGGAGCAGCATTCAGTACTGCCTACGAGTGTCTTTGCTACCCTACTAGCGGAGCTCCAAGAACAGGCACACATCTTCAGGTACCTTCCAAATGTGGATTCCCCTGCAGCCCCGTAGGCGGGCGTGCAGTACGCCAACCGTCAACGGACGTTTTTCCCCTCAAGCCTGTCAGGACGTTGCTCGTCCGTCTTTCCCTCAATAGATGGGAGTAGGCGCGCTTGCGGATGTGTGCGTGTGTGTGGCCACGCGTTTGCTTAGGCTTCAGTGTGTGAAAAGGTAGGTGCTTTTCTCTAGCTGCGTGTGCGTGCACGTGGTGCTGGGTGCACATCCCTGGGTGCTCGTGGAAAGGTTTCTGCATGGTTTTCGCTGAGGAATCGTGTGTGTGCACATGGACAAAGAGAAGGCGCAGCAACCAGGTTCCAGCGCCGAAGAAGGCAAAAGGCGAGGTTTCCGGCGCTATCTCCTTCTCTCCCCAGAGCTAGTCGCGCAAAGCAAGCCGCTAAGCCGGCGACCGGCAAGAGAGCTACAACGAAGCATGCCGAACGGAGAAAATAGCAGCAGCTCATCTGTTCACACCTTGTTTCTGCCATGTGCTTGAACGCCAAGACGTTCGCGCTTCTGTGAGATGAAAGACGTCCTTCTGCATATGTGGTTGCTCACACCGGTGCACTTGTTAGTGTATCCATTCAGTCCTGGGCTGCGGGGCATTCAGAAGTGGCTCTGTGGAGACGTCTGCATAGAGGCAGCTGTCAGAACACGCACACTCGATTGTTCACCAAAACATATGCAGACGCGTCCTTAGCCTGTAGATTTGGATGCACAGAGTTCCCTGTGTTCGCAAGAGACAAGGGAATCGCGTCTGTGCGCACAGAAGCAATAGCGGACCGTTTCCCTCGGAGTGAACGCGAAAGAGCCGTCTATATACTCGCAGACACGCGAACGTGCCTCAATGCGGTCACAGAGGCAGCAGCTTTTGCACAGATGCTCCTGGTGATTCTGGCACTTTCCAGGCACACTCCTGAAAGTCGCGCACACTGCTGTTCACTCGCTAAACGACCTCTTGGGAAACACGTCTCCGGTCGACGGACCGCTCAGATTGCTTCTCGTGTAACTGTGAACTGTGTCAGCGCAGGGAATCCGTCTCTGTTGAGCAGATGTCAATCCTGCCTCGCTTTTGCTTTGTTGCCTCTACCAAGATGATTTCCCGTTTCTCTCTTCACTGGAGCAGGCAGACACAGCCAACGCACATCAAGTGTCAAGAGACACGCTCTGCTGAGCTCAACGCTTGTGCAGATGCACATGTGCGACGAAGTCAACACACGTGCTTGTGGAGAGAAAGAAAGGGACTCCCAGGCGTGTGGAGCGACGGGGAGAAAGAGCGGGCGCTGAGGAACACAGTTTCAAACAGACTGTCTCCACACAAACAGGCACCTGTCTGCAGGTATCCTAGATCTTGATTCTTGAACTTGAGGAAACACGCGTCTGAGCAAAACTCCCAAACGCTTCCAGGAAAGACACAGGCTCTCCCACAAGCACACAAGTGTTTGCCCTCAGCTATAGATCAGGGACAAGCCTGTGAAGAGCAACCAAAGAGCTCGTCCGTCTTTCCCTCAATAGATGGGAGTAGGCGCGCTTGCGGATGTGTGCGTGTGTGTGGCCACGCGTTTGCTTAGGCATCAGTGTGTGAAAAGGTAGGTGCTTTTCTCTAGCTGCGTGTGCGTGCACGTGGTGCTGGGTGCACATCCCTGGGTGCTCGTGGAAAGGTTTCTGCATGGTTTTCGCTGAGGAATCGTGTGTGTGCACATGGACAAAGAGAAGGCGCAGCAACCAGGTTCCAGCGCCGAAGAAGGCAAAAGGCGAGGTTTCCGGCGCTATCTCCTTCTCTCCCCAGAGCTAGTCGCGCAAAGCAAGCCGCTAAGCCGGCGACCGGCAAGAGAGCTACAACGAAGCATGCCGAACGGAGAAAATAGCAGCAGCTCATCTGTTCACACCTTGTTTCTGCCATGTGCTTGAACGCCAAGACGTTCGCGCTTCTGTGAGATGAAAGACGTCCTTCTGCATATGTGGTTGCTCACACCGGTGCACTTGTTAGTGTATCCATTCAGTCCTGGGCTGCGGGGCATTCAGAAGTGGCTCTGTGGAGACGTCTGCATAGAGGCAGCTGTCAGAACACGCACACTCGATTGTTCACCAAAACATATGCAGACGCGTCCTTAGCCTGTAGATTTGGATGCACAGAGTTCCCTGTGTTCGCAAGAGACAAGGGAATCGCGTCTGTGCGCACAGAAGCAATAGCGGACCGTTTCCCTCGGAGTGAACGCGAAAGAGCCGTCTATATACTCGCAGACACGCGAACGTGCCTCAATGCGGTCACAGAGGCAGCAGCTTTTGCACAGATGCTCCTGGTGATTCTGGCACTTTCCAGGCACACTCCTGAAAGTCGCGCACACTGCTGTTCACTCGCTAAACGACCTCTTGGGAAACACGTCTCCGGTCGACGGACCGCTCAGATTGCTTCTCGTGTAACTGTGAACTGTGTCAGCGCAGGGAATCCGTCTCTGTTGAGCAGATGTCAATCCTGCCTCGCTTTTGCTTTGTTGCCTCTACCAAGATGATTTCCCGTTTCTCTCTTCACTGGAGCAGGCAGACACAGCCAACGCACATCAAGTGTCAAGAGACACGCTCTGCTGAGCTCAACGCTTGTGCAGATGCACATGTGCGACGAAGTCAACACACGTGCTTGTGGAGAGAAAGAAAGGGACTCCCAGGCGTGTGGAGCGACGGGGAGAAAGAGCGGGCGCTGAGGAACACAGTTTCAAACAGACTGTCTCCACACAAACAGGCACCTGTCTGCAGGTATCCTAGATCTTGATTCTTGAACTTGAGGAAACACGCGTCTGAGCAAAACTCCCAAACGCTTCCAGGAAAGACACAGGCTCTCCCACAAGCACACAAGTGTTTGCCCTCAGCTATAGATCAGGGACAAGCCTGTGAAGAGCAACCAAAGAGCTCGTCCGTCTTTCCCTCAATAGATGGGAGTAGGCGCGCTTGCGGATGTGTGCGTGTGTGTGGCCACGCGTTTGCTTAGGCATCAGTGTGTGAAAAGGTAGGTGCTTTTCTCTAGCTGCGTGTGCGTGCACGTGGTGCTGGGTGCACATCCCTGGGTGCTCGTGGAAAGGTTTCTGCATGGTTTTCGCTGAGGAATCGTGTGTGTGCACATGGACAAAGAGAAGGCGCAGCAACCAGGTTCCAGCGCCGAAGAAGGCAAAAGGCGAGGTTTCCGGCGCTATCTCCTTCTCTCCCCAGAGCTAGTCGCGCAAAGCAAGCCGCTAAGCCGGCGACCGGCAAGAGAGCTACAACGAAGCATGCCGAACGGAGAAAATAGCAGCAGCTCATCTGTTCACACCTTGTTTCTGCCATGTGCTTGAACGCCAAGACGTTCGCGCTTCTGTGAGATGAAAGACGTCCTTCTGCATATGTGGTTGCTCACACCGGTGCACTTGTTAGTGTATCCATTCAGTCCTGGGCTGCGGGGCATTCAGAAGTGGCTCTGTGGAGACGTCTGCATAGAGGCAGCTGTCAGAACACGCACACTCGATTGTTCACCAAAACATATGCAGACGCGTCCTTAGCCTGTAGATTTGGATGCACAGAGTTCCCTGTGTTCGCAAGAGACAAGGGAATCGCGTCTGTGCGCACAGAAGCAATAGCGGACCGTTTCCCTCGGAGTGAACGCGAAAGAGCCGTCTATATACTCGCAGACACGCGAACGTGCCTCAATGCGGTCACAGAGGCAGCAGCTTTTGCACAGATGCTCCTGGTGATTCTGGCACTTTCCAGGCACACTCCTGAAAGTCGCGCACACTGCTGTTCACTCGCTAAACGACCTCTTGGGAAACACGTCTCCGGTCGACGGACCGCTCAGATTGCTTCTCGTGTAACTGTGAACTGTGTCAGCGCAGGGAATCCGTCTCTGTTGAGCAGATGTCAATCCTGCCTCGCTTTTGCTTTGTTGCCTCTACCAAGATGATTTCCCGTTTCTCTCTTCACTGGAGCAGGCAGACACAGCCAACGCACATCAAGTGTCAAGAGACACGCTCTGCTGAGCTCAACGCTTGTGCAGATGCACATGTGCGACGAAGTCAACACACGTGCTTGTGGAGAGAAAGAAAGGGACTCCCAGGCGTGTGGAGCGACGGGGAGAAAGAGCGGGCGCTGAGGAGCACAGTTTCAAACAGACTGTCTCCACACAAACAGGCACCTGTCTGCAGGTATCCTAGATCTTGATTCTTGAACTTGAGGAAACACGCGTCTGAGCA
Source organism: Patagioenas fasciata (assembly GCF_037038585.1). Lineage (NCBI taxonomy): Eukaryota > Metazoa > Chordata > Aves > Columbiformes > Columbidae > Patagioenas > Patagioenas fasciata. The sequence continues at coordinate 186,238 of NW_027288773.1, read as the reverse complement.
AAACTCCCAAACGCTTCCAGGAAAGACACAGGCTCTCCCACAAGCACACAAGTGTTTGCCCTCAGCTATAGATCAGGGACAAGCCTGTGAAGAGCAACCAAAGAGCTCGTCCGTCTTTCTCTCAGTAGATGGGAGTAGGCGCGCTTGCGGATGTGTGCGTGTGTGTGGCCACGCGTTTGCTTAGGCATCAGTGTGTGAAAAGGTAGGTGCTTTTCTCTAGCTGCGTGTGCGTGCACGTGGTGCTGGGTGCACATCCCTGGGTGCTCGTGGAAAGGTTTCTGCATGGTTTTCGCTGAGGAATCGTGTGTGTGCACATGGACAAAGAGAAGGCGCAGCAACCAGGTTCCAGCGCCGAAGAAGGCAAAAGGCGAGGTTTCCGGCGCTATCTCCTTCTCTCCCCAGAGCTAGTCGCGCAAAGCAAGCCGCTAAGCCGGCGACCGGCAAGAGAGCTACAACGAAGCATGCCGAACGGAGAAAATAGCAGCAGCTCATCTGTTCACACCTTGTTTCTGCCATGTGCTTGAACGCCAAGACGTTCGCGCTTCTGTGAGATGAAAGACGTCCTTCTGCATATGTGGTTGCTCACACCGGTGCACTTGTTAGTGTATCCATTCAGTCCTGGGCTGCGGGGCATTCAGAAGTGGCTCTGTGGAGACGTCTGCATAGAGGCAGCTGTCAGAACACGCACACTCGATTGTTCACCAAAACATATGCAGACGCGTCCTTAGCCTGTAGATTTGGATGCACAGAGTTCCCTGTGTTCGCAAGAGACAAGGGAATCGCGTCTGTGCGCACAGAAGCAATAGCGGACCGTTTCCCTCGGAGTGAACGCGAAAGAGCCGTCTATATACTCGCAGACACGCGAACGTGCCTCAATGCGGTCACAGAGGCAGCAGCTTTTGCACAGATGCTCCTGGTGATTCTGGCACTTTCCAGGCACACTCCTGAAAGTCGCGCACACTGCTGTTCACTCGCTAAACGACCTCTTGGGAAACACGTCTCCGGTCGACGGACCGCTCAGATTGCTTCTCGTGTAACTGTGAACTGTGTCAGCGCAGGGAATCCGTCTCTGTTGAGCAGATGTCAATCCTGCCTCGCCTTTGCTTTGTTACCTCTACCAAGATGATTTCCCGTTTCTCTCTTCACTGGAGCAGGCAGACACAGCCAACGCACATCAAGTGTCAAGAGACACGCTCTGCTGAGCTCAACGCTTGTGCAGATGCACATGTGCGACGAAGTCAACACACGTGCTTGTGGAGAGAAAGAAAGGGACTCCCAGGCGTGTGGAGCGACGGGGAGAAAGAGCGGGCGCTGAGGAACACAGTTTCAAACAGACTGTCTCCACACAAACAGGCACCTGTCTGCAGGTATCCTAGATCTTGATTCTTGAACTTGAGGAAACACGCGTCTGAGCAAAACTCCCAAACGCTTCCAGGAAAGACACAGGCTCTCCCACAAGCACACAAGTGTTTGCCCTCAGCTATAGATCAGGGACAAGCCTGTGAAGAGCAACCAAAGAGCTCGTCCGTCTTTCCCTCAATAGATGGGAGTAGGCGCGCTTGCGGATGTGTGCGTGTGTGTGGCCACGCGTTTGCTTAGGCATCAGTGTGTGAAAAGGTAGGTGCTTTTCTCTAGCTGCGTGTGCGTGCACGTGGTGCTGGGTGCACATCCCTGGGTGCTCGTGGAAAGGTTTCTGCATGGTTTTCGCTGAGGAATCGTGTGTGTGCACATGGACAAAGAGAAGGCGCAGCAACCAGGTTCCAGCGCCGAAGAAGGCAAAAGGCGAGGTTTCCGGCGCTATCTCCTTCTCTCCCCAGAGCTAGTCGCGCAAAGCAAGCCGCTAAGCCGGCGACCGGCAAGAGAGCTACAACGAAGCATGCCGAACGGAGAAAATAGCAGCAGCTCATCTGTTCACACCTTGTTTCTGCCATGTGCTTGAACGCCAAGACGTTCGCGCTTCTGTGAGATGAAAGACGTCCTTCTGCATATGTGGTTGCTCACACCGGTGCACTTGTTAGTGTATCCATTCAGTCCTGGGCTGCGGGGCATTCAGAAGTGGCTCTGTGGAGACGTCTGCATAGAGGCAGCTGTCAGAACACGCACACTCGATTGTTCACCAAAACATATGCAGACGCGTCCTTAGCCTGTAGATTTGGATGCACAGAGTTCCCTGTGTTCGCAAGAGACAAGGGAATCGCGTCTGTGCGCACAGAAGCAATAGCGGACCGTTTCCCTCGGAGTGAACGCGAAAGAGCCGTCTATATACTCGCAGACACGCGAACGTGCCTCAATGCGGTCACAGAGGCAGCAGCTTTTGCACAGATGCTCCTGGTGATTCTGGCACTTTCCAGGCACACTCCTGAAAGTCGCGCACACTGCTGTTCACTCGCTAAACGACCTCTTGGGAAACACGTCTCCGGTCGACGGACCGCTCAGATTGCTTCTCGTGTAACTGTGAACTGTGTCAGCGCAGGGAATCCGTCTCTGTTGAGCAGATGTCAATCCTGCCTCGCTTTTGCTTTGTTGCCTCTACCAAGATGATTTCCCGTTTCTCTCTTCACTGGAGCAGGCAGACACAGCCAACGCACATCAAGTGTCAAGAGACACGCTCTGCTGAGCTCAACGCTTGTGCAGATGCACATGTGCGACGAAGTCAACACACGTGCTTGTGGAGAGAAAGAAAGGGACTCCCAGGCGTGTGGAGCGACGGGGAGAAAGAGCGGGCGCTGAGGAACACAGTTTCAAACAGACTGTCTCCACACAAACAGGCACCTGTCTGCAGGTATCCTAGATCTTGATTCTTGAACTTGAGGAAACACGCGTCTGAGCAAAACTCCCAAACGCTTCCAGGAAAGACACAGGCTCTCCCACAAGCACACAAGTGTTTGCCCTCAGCTATAGATCAGGGACAAGCCTGTGAAGAGCAACCAAAGAGCTCGTCCGTCTTTCCCTCAATAGATGGGAGTAGGCGCGCTTGCGGATGTGTGCGTGTGTGTGGCCACGCGTTTGCTTAGGCATCAGTGTGTGAAAAGGTAGGTGCTTTTCTCTAGCTGCGTGTGCGTGCACGTGGTGCTGGGTGCACATCCCTGGGTGCTCGTGGAAAGGTTTCTGCATGGTTTTCGCTGAGGAATCGTGTGTGTGCACATGGACAAAGAGAAGGCGCAGCAACCAGGTTCCAGCGCCGAAGAAGGCAAAAGGCGAGGTTTCCGGCGCTATCTCCTTCTCTCCCCAGAGCTAGTCGCGCAAAGCAAGCCGCTAAGCCGGCGACCGGCAAGAGAGCTACAACGAAGCATGCCGAACGGAGAAAATAGCAGCAGCTCATCTGTTCACACCTTGTTTCTGCCATGTGCTTGAACGCCAAGACGTTCGCGCTTCTGTGAGATGAAAGACGTCCTTCTGCATATGTGGTTGCTCACACCGGTGCACTTGTTAGTGTATCCATTCAGTCCTGGGCTGCGGGGCATTCAGAAGTGGCTCTGTGGAGACGTCTGCATAGAGGCAGCTGTCAGAACACGCACACTCGATTGTTCACCAAAACATATGCAGACGCGTCCTTAGCCTGTAGATTTGGATGCACAGAGTTCCCTGTGTTCGCAAGAGACAAGGGAATCGCGTCTGTGCGCACAGAAGCAATAGCGGACCGTTTCCCTCGGAGTGAACGCGAAAGAGCCGTCTATATACTCGCAGACACGCGAACGTGCCTCAATGCGGTCACAGAGGCAGCAGCTTTTGCACAGATGCTCCTGGTGATTCTGGCACTTTCCAGGCACACTCCTGAAAGTCGCGCACACTGCTGTTCACTCGCTAAACGACCTCTTGGGAAACACGTCTCCGGTCGACGGACCGCTCAGATTGCTTCTCGTGTAACTGTGAACTGTGTCAGCGCAGGGAATCCGTCTCTGTTGAGCAGATGTCAATCCTGCCTCGCTTTTGCTTTGTTGCCTCTACCAAGATGATTTCCCGTTTCTCTCTTCACTGGAGCAGGCAGACACAGCCAACGCACATCAAGTGTCAAGAGACACGCTCTGCTGAGCTCAACGCTTGTGCAGATGCACATGTGCGACGAAGTCAACACACGTGCTTGTGGAGAGAAAGAAAGGGACTCCCAGGCGTGTGGAGCGACGGGGAGAAAGAGCGGGCGCTGAGGAGCACAGTTTCAAACAGACTGTCTCCACACAAACAGGCACCTGTCTGCAGGTATCCTAGATCTTGATTCTTGAACTTGAGGAAACACGCGTCTGAGCAAAACTCCCAAACGCTTCCAGGAAAGACACAGGCTCTCCCACAAGCACACAAGTGTTTGCCCTCAGCTATAGATCAGGGACAAGCCTGTGAAGAGCAACCAAAGAGCTCGTCCGTCTTTCTCTCAGTAGATGGGAGTAGGCGCGCTTGCGGATGTGTGCGTGTGTGTGGCCACGCGTTTGCTTAGGCATCAGTGTGTGAAAAGGTAGGTGCTTTTCTCTAGCTGCGTGTGCGTGCACGTGGTGCTGGGTGCACATCCCTGGGTGCTCGTGGAAAGGTTTCTGCATGGTTTTCGCTGAGGAATCGTGTGTGTGCACATGGACAAAGAGAAGGCGCAGCAACCAGGTTCCAGCGCCGAAGAAGGCAAAAGGCGAGGTTTCCGGCGCTATCTCCTTCTCTCCCCAGAGCTAGTCGCGCAAAGCAAGCCGCTAAGCCGGCGACCGGCAAGAGAGCTACAACGAAGCATGCCGAACGGAGAAAATAGCAGCAGCTCATCTGTTCACACCTTGTTTCTGCCATGTGCTTGAACGCCAAGACGTTCGCGCTTCTGTGAGATGAAAGACGTCCTTCTGCATATGTGGTTGCTCACACCGGTGCACTTGTTAGTGTATCCATTCAGTCCTGGGCTGCGGGGCATTCAGAAGTGGCTCTGTGGAGACGTCTGCATAGAGGCAGCTGTCAGAACACGCACACTCGATTGTTCACCAAAACATATGCAGACGCGTCCTTAGCCTGTAGATTTGGATGCACAGAGTTCCCTGTGTTCGCAAGAGACAAGGGAATCGCGTCTGTGCGCACAGAAGCAATAGCGGACCGTTTCCCTCGGAGTGAACGCGAAAGAGCCGTCTATATACTCGCAGACACGCGAACGTGCCTCAATGCGGTCACAGAGGCAGCAGCTTTTGCACAGATGCTCCTGGTGATTCTGGCACTTTCCAGGCACACTCCTGAAAGTCGCGCACACTGCTGTTCACTCGCTAAACGACCTCTTGGGAAACACGTCTCCGGTCGACGGACCGCTCAGATTGCTTCTCGTGTAACTGTGAACTGTGTCAGCGCAGGGAATCCGTCTCTGTTGAGCAGATGTCAATCCTGCCTCGCCTTTGCTTTGTTGCCTCTACCAAGATGATTTCCCGTTTCTCTCTTCACTGGAGCAGGCAGACACAGCCAACGCACATCAAGTGTCAAGAGACACGCTCTGCTGAGCTCAACGCTTGTGCAGATGCACATGTGCGACGAAGTCAACACACGTGCTTGTGGAGAGAAAGAAAGGGACTCCCAGGCGTGTGGAGCGACGGGGAGAAAGAGCGGGCGCTGAGGAACACAGTTTCAAACAGACTGTCTCCACACAAACAGGCACCTGTCTGCAGGTATCCTAGATCTTGATTCTTGAACTTGAGGAAACACGCGTCTGAGCAAAACTCCCAAACGCTTCCAGGAAAGACACAGGCTCTCCCACAAGCACACAAGTGTTTGCCCTCAGCTATAGATCAGGGACAAGCCTGTAAAGAGCAACCAAAGAGCTCGTCCGTCTTTCCCTCAATAGATGGGAGTAGGCGCGCTTGCGGATGTGTGCGTGTGTGTGGCCACGCGTTTGCTTAGGCATCAGTGTGTGAAAAGGTAGGTGCTTTTCTCTAGCTGCGTGTGCGTGCACGTGGTGCTGGGTGCACATCCCTGGGTGCTCGTGGAAAGGTTTCTGCATGGTTTTCGCTGAGGAATCGTGTGTGTGCACATGGACAAAGAGAAGGCGCAGCAACCAGGTTCCAGCGCCGAAGAAGGCAAAAGGCGAGGTTTCCGGCGCTATCTCCTTCTCTCCCCAGAGCTAGTCGCGCAAAGCAAGCCGCTAAGCCGGCGACCGGCAAGAGAGCTACAACGAAGCATGCCGAACGGAGAAAATAGCAGCAGCTCATCTGTTCACACCTTGTTTCTGCCATGTGCTTGAACGCCAAGACGTTCGCGCTTCTGTGAGATGAAAGACGTCCTTCTGCATATGTGGTTGCTCACACCGGTGCACTTGTTAGTGTATCCATTCAGTCCTGGGCTGCGGGGCATTCAGAAGTGGCTCTGTGGAGACGTCTGCATAGAGGCAGCTGTCAGAACACGCACACTCGATTGTTCACCAAAACATATGCAGACGCGTCCTTAGCCTGTAGATTTGGATGCACAGAGTTCCCTGTGTTCGCAAGAGACAAGGGAATCGCGTCTGTGCGCACAGAAGCAATAGCGGACCGTTTCCCTCGGAGTGAACGCGAAAGAGCCGTCTATATACTCGCAGACACGCGAACGTGCCTCAATGCGGTCACAGAGGCAGCAGCTTTTGCACAGATGCTCCTGGTGATTCTGGCACTTTCCAGGCACACTCCTGAAAGTCGCGCACACTGCTGTTCACTCGCTAAACGACCTCTTGGGAAACACGTCTCCGGTCGACGGACCGCTCAGATTGCTTCTCGTGTAACTGTGAACTGTGTCAGCGCAGGGAATCCGTCTCTGTTGAGCAGATGTCAATCCTGCCTCGCTTTTGCTTTGTTGCCTCTACCAAGATGATTTCCCGTTTCTCTCTTCACTGGAGCAGGCAGACACAGCCAACGCACATCAAGTGTCAAGAGACACGCTCTGCTGAGCTCAACGCTTGTGCAGATGCACATGTGCGACGAAGTCAACACACGTGCTTGTGGAGAGAAAGAAAGGGACTCCCAGGCGTGTGGAGCGACGGGGAGAAAGAGCGGGCGCTGAGGAACACAGTTTCAAACAGACTGTCTCCACACAAACAGGCACCTGTCTGCAGGTATCCTAGATCTTGATTCTTGAACTTGAGGAAACACGCGTCTGAGCAAAACTCCCAAACGCTTCCAGGAAAGACACAGGCTCTCCCACAAGCACACAAGTGTTTGCCCTCAGCTATAGATCAGGGACAAGCCTGTGAAGAGCAACCAAAGAGCTCGTCCGTCTTTCCCTCAATAGATGGGAGTAGGCGCGCTTGCGGATGTGTGCGTGTGTGTGGCCACGCGTTTGCTTAGGCATCAGTGTGTGAAAAGGTAGGTGCTTTTCTCTAGCTGCGTGTGCGTGCACGTGGTGCTGGGTGCACATCCCTGGGTGCTCGTGGAAAGGTTTCTGCATGGTTTTCGCTGAGGAATCGTGTGTGTGCACATGGACAAAGAGAAGGCGCAGCAACCAGGTTCCAGCGCCGAAGAAGGCAAAAGGCGAGGTTTCCGGCGCTATCTCCTTCTCTCCCCAGAGCTAGTCGCGCAAAGCAAGCCGCTAAGCCGGCGACCGGCAAGAGAGCTACAACGAAGCATGCCGAACGGAGAAAATAGCAGCAGCTCATCTGTTCACACCTTGTTTCTGCCATGTGCTTGAACGCCAAGACGTTCGCGCTTCTGTGAGATGAAAGACGTCCTTCTGCATATGTGGTTGCTCACACCGGTGCACTTGTTAGTGTATCCATTCAGTCCTGGGCTGCGGGGCATTCAGAAGTGGCTCTGTGGAGACGTCTGCATAGAGGCAGCTGTCAGAACACGCACACTCGATTGTTCACCAAAACATATGCAGACGCGTCCTTAGCCTGTAGATTTGGATGCACAGAGTTCCCTGTGTTCGCAAGAGACAAGGGAATCGCGTCTGTGCGCACAGAAGCAATAGCGGACCGTTTCCCTCGGAGTGAACGCGAAAGAGCCGTCTATATACTCGCAGACACGCGAACGTGCCTCAATGCGGTCACAGAGGCAGCAGCTTTTGCACAGATGCTCCTGGTGATTCTGGCACTTTCCAGGCACACTCCTGAAAGTCGCGCACACTGCTGTTCACTCGCTAAACGACCTCTTGGGAAACACGTCTCCGGTCGACGGACCGCTCAGATTGCTTCTCGTGTAACTGTGAACTGTGTCAGCGCAGGGAATCCGTCTCTGTTGAGCAGATGTCAATCCTGCCTCGCTTTTGCTTTGTTGCCTCTACCAAGATGATTTCCCGTTTCTCTCTTCACTGGAGCAGGCAGACACAGCCAACGCACATCAAGTGTCAAGAGACACGCTCTGCTGAGCTCAACGCTTGTGCAGATGCACATGTGCGACGAAGTCAACACACGTGCTTGTGGAGAGAAAGAAAGGGACTCCCAGGCGTGTGGAGCGACGGGGAGAAAGAGCGGGCGCTGAGGAACACAGTTTCAAACAGACTGTCTCCACACAAACAGGCACCTGTCTGCAGGTATCCTAGATCTTGATTCTTGAACTTGAGGAAACACGCGTCTGAGCAAAACTCCCAAACGCTTCCAGGAAAGACACAGGCTCTCCCACAAGCACACAAGTGTTTGCCCTCAGCTATAGATCAGGGACAAGCCTGTGAAGAGCAACCAAAGAGCTCGTCCGTCTTTCCCTCAATAGATGGGAGTAGGCGCGCTTGCGGATGTGTGCGTGTGTGTGGCCACGCGTTTGCTTAGGCATCAGTGTGTGAAAAGGTAGGTGCTTTTCTCTAGCTGCGTGTGCGTGCACGTGGTGCTGGGTGCACATCCCTGGGTGCTCGTGGAAAGGTTTCTGCATGGTTTTCGCTGAGGAATCGTGTGTGTGCACATGGACAAAGAGAAGGCGCAGCAACCAGGTTCCAGCGCCGAAGAAGGCAAAAGGCGAGGTTTCCGGCGCTATCTCCTTCTCTCCCCAGAGCTAGTCGCGCAAAGCAAGCCGCTAAGCCGGCGACCGGCAAGAGAGCTACAACGAAGCATGCCGAACGGAGAAAATAGCAGCAGCTCATCTGTTCACACCTTGTTTCTGCCATGTGCTTGAACGCCAAGACGTTCGCGCTTCTGTGAGATGAAAGACGTCCTTCTGCATATGTGGTTGCTCACACCGGTGCACTTGTTAGTGTATCCATTCAGTCCTGGGCTGCGGGGCATTCAGAAGTGGCTCTGTGGAGACGTCTGCATAGAGGCAGCTGTCAGAACACGCACACTCGATTGTTCACCAAAACATATGCAGACGCGTCCTTAGCCTGTAGATTTGGATGCACAGAGTTCCCTGTGTTCGCAAGAGACAAGGGAATCGCGTCTGTGCGCACAGAAGCAATAGCGGACCGTTTCCCTCGGAGTGAACGCGAAAGAGCCGTCTATATACTCGCAGACACGCGAACGTGCCTCAATGCGGTCACAGAGGCAGCAGCTTTTGCACAGATGCTCCTGGTGATTCTGGCACTTTCCAGGCACACTCCTGAAAGTCGCGCACACTGCTGTTCACTCGCTAAACGACCTCTTGGGAAACACGTCTCCGGTCGACGGACCGCTCAGATTGCTTCTCGTGTAACTGTGAACTGTGTCAGCGCAGGGAATCCGTCTCTGTTGAGCAGATGTCAATCCTGCCTCGCTTTTGCTTTGTTGCCTCTACCAAGATGATTTCCCGTTTCTCTCTTCACTGGAGCAGGCAGACACAGCCAACGCACATCAAGTGTCAAGAGACACGCTCTGCTGAGCTCAACGCTTGTGCAGATGCACATGTGCGACGAAGTCAACACACGTGCTTGTGGAGAGAAAGAAAGGGACTCCCAGGCGTGTGGAGCGACGGGGAGAAAGAGCGGGCGCTGAGGAACACAGTTTCAAACAGACTGTCTCCACACAAACAGGCACCTGTCTGCAGGTATCCTAGATCTTGATTCTTGAACTTGAGGAAACACGCGTCTGAGCAAAACTCCCAAACGCTTCCAGGAAAGACACAGGCTCTCCCACAAGCACACAAGTGTTTGCCCTCAGCTATAGATCAGGGACAAGCCTGTGAAGAGCAACCAAAGAGCTCGTCCGTCTTTCTCTCAATAGATGGGAGTAGGCGCGCTTGCGGATGTGTGCGTGTGTGTGGCCACGCGTTTGCTTAGGCTTCAGTGTGTGAAAAGGTAGGTGCTTTTCTCTAGCTGCGTGTGCGTGCACGTGGTGCTGGGTGCACATCCCTGGGTGCTCGTGGAAAGGTTTCTGCATGGTTTTCGCTGAGGAATCGTGTGTGTGCACATGGACAAAGAGAAGGCGCAGCAACCAGGTTCCAGCGCCGAAGAAGGCAAAAGGCGAGGTTTCCGGCGCTATCTCCTTCTCTCCCCAGAGCTAGTCGCGCAAAGCAAGCCGCTAAGCCGGCGACCGGCAAGAGAGCTACAACGAAGCATGCCGAACGGAGAAAATAGCAGCAGCTCATCTGTTCACACCTTGTTTCTGCCATGTGCTTGAACGCCAAGACGTTCGCGCTTCTGTGAGATGAAAGACGTCCTTCTGCATATGTGGTTGCTCACACCGGTGCACTTGTTAGTGTATCCATTCAGTCCTGGGCTGCGGGGCATTCAGAAGTGGCTCTGTGGAGACGTCTGCATAGAGGCAGCTGTCAGAACACGCACACTCGATTGTTCACCAAAACATATGCAGACGCGTCCTTAGCCTGTAGATTTGGATGCACAGAGTTCCCTGTGTTCGCAAGAGACAAGGGAATCGCGTCTGTGCGCACAGAAGCAATAGCGGACCGTTTCCCTCGGAGTGAACGCGAAAGAGCCGTCTATATACTCGCAGACACGCGAACGTGCCTCAATGCGGTCACAGAGGCAGCAGCTTTTGCACAGATGCTCCTGGTGATTCTGGCACTTTCCAGGCACACTCCTGAAAGTCGCGCACACTGCTGTTCACTCGCTAAACGACCTCTTGGGAAACACGTCTCCGGTCGACGGACCGCTCAGATTGCTTCTCGTGTAACTGTGAACTGTGTCAGCGCAGGGAATCCGTCTCTGTTGAGCAGATGTCAATCCTGCCTCGCTTTTGCTTTGTTGCCTCTACCAAGATGATTTCCCGTTTCTCTCTTCACTGGAGCAGGCAGACACAGCCAACGCACATCAAGTGTCAAGAGACACGCTCTGCTGAGCTCAACGCTTGTGCAGATGCACATGTGCGACGAAGTCAACACACGTGCTTGTGGAGAGAAAGAAAGGGACTCCCAGGCGTGTGGAGCGACGGGGAGAAAGAGCGGGCGCTGAGGAACACAGTTTCAAACAGACTGTCTCCACACAAACAGGCACCTGTCTGCAGGTATCCTAGATCTTGATTCTTGAACTTGAGGAAACACGCGTCTGAGCAAAACTCCCAAACGCTTCCAGGAAAGACACAGGCTCTCCCACAAGCACACAAGTGTTTGCCCTCAGCTATAGATCAGGGACAAGCCTGTGAAGAGCAACCAAAGAGCTCGTCCGTCTTTCCCTCAATAGATGGGAGTAGGCGCGCTTGCGGATGTGTGCGTGTGTGTGGCCACGCGTTTGCTTAGGCATCAGTGTGTGAAAAGGTAGGTGCTTTTCTCTAGCTGCGTGTGCGTGCACGTGGTGCTGGGTGCACATCCCTGGGTGCTCGTGGAAAGGTTTCTGCATGGTTTTCGCTGAGGAATCGTGTGTGTGCACATGGACAAAGAGAAGGCGCAGCAACCAGGTTCCAGCGCCGAAGAAGGCAAAAGGCGAGGTTTCCGGCGCTATCTCCTTCTCTCCCCAGAGCTAGTCGCGCAAAGCAAGCCGCTAAGCCGGCGACCGGCAAGAGAGCTACAACGAAGCATGCCGAACGGAGAAAATAGCAGCAGCTCATCTGTTCACACCTTGTTTCTGCCATGTGCTTGAACGCCAAGACGTTCGCGCTTCTGTGAGATGAAAGACGTCCTTCTGCATATGTGGTTGCTCACACCGGTGCACTTGTTAGTGTATCCATTCAGTCCTGGGCTGCGGGGCATTCAGAAGTGGCTCTGTGGAGACGTCTGCATAGAGGCAGCTGTCAGAACACGCACACTCGATTGTTCACCAAAACATATGCAGACGCGTCCTTAGCCTGTAGATTTGGATGCACAGAGTTCCCTGTGTTCGCAAGAGACAAGGGAATCGCGTCTGTGCGCACAGAAGCAATAGCGGACCGTTTCCCTCGGAGTGAACGCGAAAGAGCCGTCTATATACTCGCAGACACGCGAACGTGCCTCAATGCGGTCACAGAGGCAGCAGCTTTTGCACAGATGCTCCTGGTGATTCTGGCACTTTCCAGGCACACTCCTGAAAGTCGCGCACACTGCTGTTCAGTCGCTAAACGACCTCTTGGGAAACACGTCTCCGGTCGACGGACCGCTCAGATTGCTTCTCGTGTAACTGTGAACTGTGTCAGCGCAGGGAATCCGTCTCTGTTGAGCAGATGTCAATCCTGCCTCGCTTTTGCTTTGTTGCCTCTACCAAGATGATTTCCCGTTTCTCTCTTCACTGGAGCAGGCAGACACAGCCAACGCACATCAAGTGTCAAGAGACACGCTCTGCTGAGCTCAACGCTTGTGCAGATGCACATGTGCGACGAAGTCAACACACGTGCTTGTGGAGAGAAAGAAAGGGACTCCCAGGCGTGTGGAGCGACGGGGAGAAAGAGCGGGCGCTGAGGAACACAGTTTCAAACAGACTGTCTCCACACAAACAGGCACCTGTCTGCAGGTATCCTAGATCTTGATTCTTGAACTTGAGGAAACACGCGTCTGAGCAAAACTCCCAAACGCTTCCAGGAAAGACACAGGCTCTCCCACAAGCACACAAGTGTTTGCCCTCAGCTATAGATCAGGGACAAGCCTGTGAAGAGCAACCAAAGAGCTCGTCCGTCTTTCCCTCAATAGATGGGAGTAGGCGCGCTTGCGGATGTGTGCGTGTGTGTGGCCACGCGTTTGCTTAGGCATCAGTGTGTGAAAAGGTAGGTGCTTTTCTCTAGCTGCGTGTGCGTGCACGTGGTGCTGGGTGCACATCCCTGGGTGCTCGTGGAAAGGTTTCTGCATGGTTTTCGCTGAGGAATCGTGTGTGTGCACATGGACAAAGAGAAGGCGCAGCAACCAGGTTCCAGCGCCGAAGAAGGCAAAAGGCGAGGTTTCCGGCGCTATCTCCTTCTCTCCCCAGAGCTAGTCGCGCAAAGCAAGCCGCTAAGCCGGCGACCGGCAAGAGAGCTACAACGAAGCATGCCGAACGGAGAAAATAGCAGCAGCTCATCTGTTCACACCTTGTTTCTGCCATGTGCTTGAACGCCAAGACGTTCGCGCTTCTGTGAGATGAAAGACGTCCTTCTGCATATGTGGTTGCTCACACCGGTGCACTTGTTAGTGTATCCATTCAGTCCTGGGCTGCGGGGCATTCAGAAGTGGCTCTGTGGAGACGTCTGCATAGAGGCAGCTGTCAGAACACGCACACTCGATTGTTCACCAAAACATATGCAGACGCGTCCTTAGCCTGTAGATTTGGATGCACAGAGTTCCCTGTGTTCGCAAGAGACAAGGGAATCGCGTCTGTGCGCACAGAAGCAATAGCGGACCGTTTCCCTCGGAGTGAACGCGAAAGAGCCGTCTATATACTCGCAGACACGCGAACGTGCCTCAATGCGGTCACAGAGGCAGCAGCTTTTGCACAGATGCTCCTGGTGATTCTGGCACTTTCCAGGCACACTCCTGAAAGTCGCGCACACTGCTGTTCACTCGCTAAACGACCTCTTGGGAAACACGTCTCCGGTCGACGGACCGCTCAGATCGCTTCTCGTGTAACTGTGAACTGTGTCAGCGCAGGGAATCCGTCTCTGTTGAGCAGATGTCAATCCTGCCTCGCTTTTGCTTTGTTGCCTCTACCAAGATGATTTCCCGTTTCTCTCTTCACTGGAGCAGGCAGACACAGCCAACGCACATCAAGTGTCAAGAGACACGCTCTGCTGAGCTCAACGCTTGTGCAGATGCACATGTGCGACGAAGTCAACACACGTGCTTGTGGAGAGAAAGAAAGGGACTCCCAGGCGTGTGGAGCGACGGGGAGAAAGAGCGGGCGCTGAGGAACACAGTTTCAAACAGACTGTCTCCACACAAACAGGCACCTGTCTGCAGGTATCCTAGATCTTGATTCTTGAACTTGAGGAAACACGCGTCTGAGCAAAACTCCCAAACGCTTCCAGGAAAGACACAGGCTCTCCCACAAGCACACAAGTGTTTGCCCTCAGCTATAGATCAGGGACAAGCCTGTGAAGAGCAACCAAAGAGCTCGTCCGTCTTTCCCTCAATAGATGGGAGTAGGCGCGCTTGCGGATGTGTGCGTGTGTGTGGCCACGCGTTTGCTTAGGCTTCAGTGTGTGAAAAGGTAGGTGCTTTTCTCTAGCTGCGTGTGCGTGCACGTGGTGCTGGGTGCACATCCCTGGGTGCTCGTGGAAAGGTTTCTGCATGGTTTTCGCTGAGGAATCGTGTGTGTGCACATGGACAAAGAGAAGGCGCAGCAACCAGGTTCCAGCGCCGAAGAAGGCAAAAGGCGAGGTTTCCGGCGCTATCTCCTTCTCTCCCCAGAGCTAGTCGCGCAAAGCAAGCCGCTAAGCCGGCGACCGGCAAGAGAGCTACAACGAAGCATGCCGAACGGAGAAAATAGCAGCAGCTCATCTGTTCACACCTTGTTTCTGCCATGTGCTTGAACGCCAAGACGTTCGCGCTTCTGTGAGATGAAAGACGTCCTTCTGCATATGTGGTTGCTCACACCGGTGCACTTGTTAGTGTATCCATTCAGTCCTGGGCTGCGGGGCATTCAGAAGTGGCTCTGTGGAGACGTCTGCATAGAGGCAGCTGTCAGAACACGCACACTCGATTGTTCACCAAAACATATGCAGACGCGTCCTTAGCCTGTAGATTTGGATGCACAGAGTTCCCTGTGTTCGCAAGAGACAAGGGAATCGCGTCTGTGCGCACAGAAGCAATAGCGGACCGTTTCCCTCGGAGTGAACGCGAAAGAGCCGTCTATATACTCGCAGACACGCGAACGTGCCTCAATGCGGTCACAGAGGCAGCAGCTTTTGCACAGATGCTCCTGGTGATTCTGGCACTTTCCAGGCACACTCCTGAAAGTCGCGCACACTGCTGTTCACTCGCTAAACGACCTCTTGGGAAACACGTCTCCGGTCGACGGACCGCTCAGATTGCTTCTCGTGTAACTGTGAACTGTGTCAGCGCAGGGAATCCGTCTCTGTTGAGCAGATGTCAATCCTGCCTCGCTTTTGCTTTGTTGCCTCTACCAAGATGATTTCCCGTTTCTCTCTTCACTGGAGCAGGCAGACACAGCCAACGCACATCAAGTGTCAAGAGACACGCTCTGCTGAGCTCAACGCTTGTGCAGATGCACATGTGCGACGAAGTCAACACACGTGCTTGTGGAGAGAAAGAAAGGGACTCCCAGGCGTGTGGAGCGACGGGGAGAAAGAGCGGGCGCTGAGGAACACAGTTTCAAACAGACTGTCTCCACACAAACAGGCACCTGTCTGCAGGTATCCTAGATCTTGATTCTTGAACTTGAGGAAACACGCGTCTGAGCAAAACTCCCAAACGCTTCCAGGAAAGACACAGGCTCTCCCACAAGCACACAAGTGTTTGCCCTCAGCTATAGATCAGGGACAAGCCTGTGAAGAGCAACCAAAGAGCTCGTCCGTCTTTCTCTCAATAGATGGGAGTAGGCGCGCTTGCGGATGTGTGCGTGTGTGTGGCCACGCGTTTGCTTAGGCATCAGTGTGTGAAAAGGTAGGTGCTTTTCTCTAGCTGCGTGTGCGTGCACGTGGTGCTGGGTGCACATCCCTGGGTGCTCGTGGAAAGGTTTCTGCATGGTTTTCGCTGAGGAATCGTGTGTGTGCACATGGACAAAGAGAAGGCGCAGCAACCAGGTTCCAGCGCCGAAGAAGGCAAAAGGCGAGGTTTCCGGCGCTATCTCCTTCTCTCCCCAGAGCTAGTCGCGCAAAGCAAGCCGCTAAGCCGGCGACCGGCAAGAGAGCTACAACGAAGCATGCCGAACGGAGAAAATAGCAGCAGCTCATCTGTTCACACCTTGTTTCTGCCATGTGCTTGAACGCCAAGACGTTCGCGCTTCTGTGAGATGAAAGACGTCCTTCTGCATATGTGGTTGCTCACACCGGTGCACTTGTTAGTGTATCCATTCAGTCCTGGGCTGCGGGGCATTCAGAAGTGGCTCTGTGGAGACGTCTGCATAGAGGCAGCTGTCAGAACACGCACACTCGATTGTTCACCAAAACATATGCAGACGCGTCCTTAGCCTGTAGATTTGGATGCACAGAGTTCCCTGTGTTCGCAAGAGACAAGGGAATCGCGTCTGTGCGCACAGAAGCAATAGCGGACCGTTTCCCTCGGAGTGAACGCGAAAGAGCCGTCTATATACTCGCAGACACGCGAACGTGCCTCAATGCGGTCACAGAGGCAGCAGCTTTTGCACAGATGCTCCTGGTGATTCTGGCACTTTCCAGGCACACTCCTGAAAGTCGCGCACACTGCTGTTCACTCGCTAAACGACCTCTTGGGAAACACGTCTCCGGTCGACGGACCGCTCAGATTGCTTCTCGTGTAACTGTGAACTGTGTCAGCGCAGGGAATCCGTCTCTGTTGAGCAGATGTCAATCCTGCCTCGCTTTTGCTTTGTTGCCTCTACCAAGATGATTTCCCGTTTCTCTCTTCACTGGAGCAGGCAGACACAGCCAACGCACATCAAGTGTCAAGAGACACGCTCTGCTGAGCTCAACGCTTGTGCAGATGCACATGTGCGACGAAGTCAACACACGTGCTTGTGGAGAGAAAGAAAGGGACTCCCAGGCGTGTGGAGCGACGGGGAGAAAGAGCGGGCGCTGAGGAACACAGTTTCAAACAGACTGTCTCCACACAAACAGGCACCTGTCTGCAGGTATCCTAGATCTTGATTCTTGAACTTGAGGAAACACGCGTCTGAGCAAAACTCCCAAACGCTTCCAGGAAAGACACAGGCTCTCCCACAAGCACACAAGTGTTTGCCCTCAGCTATAGATCAGGGACAAGCCTGTGAAGAGCAACCAAAGAGCTCGTCCGTCTTTCTCTCAATAGATGGGAGTAGGCGCGCTTGCGGATGTGTGCGTGTGTGTGGCCACGCGTTTGCTTAGGCATCAGTGTGTGAAAAGGTAGGTGCTTTTCTCTAGCTGCGTGTGCGTGCACGTGGTGCTGGGTGCACATCCCTGGGTGCTCGTGGAAAGGTTTCTGCATGGTTTTCGCTGAGGAATCGTGTGTGTGCACATGGACAAAGAGAAGGCGCAGCAACCAGGTTCCAGCGCCGAAGAAGGCAAAAGGCGAGGTTTCCGGCGCTATCTCCTTCTCTCCCCAGAGCTAGTCGCGCAAAGCAAGCCGCTAAGCCGGCGACCGGCAAGAGAGCTACAACGAAGCATGCCGAACGGAGAAAATAGCAGCAGCTCATCTGTTCACACCTTGTTTCTGCCATGTGCTTGAACGCCAAGACGTTCGCGCTTCTGTGAGATGAAAGACGTCCTTCTGCATATGTGGTTGCTCACACCGGTGCACTTGTTAGTGTATCCATTCAGTCCTGGGCTGCGGGGCATTCAGAAGTGGCTCTGTGGAGACGTCTGCATAGAGGCAGCTGTCAGAACACGCACACTCGATTGTTCACCAAAACATATGCAGACGCGTCCTTAGCCTGTAGATTTGGATGCACAGAGTTCCCTGTGTTCGCAAGAGACAAGGGAATCGCGTCTGTGCGCACAGAAGCAATAGCGGACCGTTTCCCTCGGAGTGAACGCGAAAGAGCCGTCTATATACTCGCAGACACGCGAACGTGCCTCAATGCGGTCACAGAGGCAGCAGCTTTTGCACAGATGCTCCTGGTGATTCTGGCACTTTCCAGGCACACTCCTGAAAGTCGCGCACACTGCTGTTCACTCGCTAAACGACCTCTTGGGAAACACGTCTCCGGTCGACGGACCGCTCAGATTGCTTCTCGTGTAACTGTGAACTGTGTCAGCGCAGGGAATCCGTCTCTGTTGAGCAGATGTCAATCCTGCCTCGCTTTTGCTTTGTTGCCTCTACCAAGATGATTTCCCGTTTCTCTCTTCACTGGAGCAGGCAGACACAGCCAACGCACATCAAGTGTCAAGAGACACGCTCTGCTGAGCTCAACGCTTGTGCAGATGCACATGTGCGACGAAGTCAACACACGTGCTTGTGGAGAGAAAGAAAGGGACTCCCAGGCGTGTGGAGCGACGGGGAGAAAGAGCGGGCGCTGAGGAACACAGTTTCAAACAGACTGTCTCCACACAAACAGGCACCTGTCTGCAGGTATCCTAGATCTTGATTCTTGAACTTGAGGAAACACGCGTCTGAGCAAAACTCCCAAACGCTTCCAGGAAAGACACAGGCTCTCCCACAAGCACACAAGTGTTTGCCCTCAGCTATAGATCAGGGACAAGCCTGTGAAGAGCAACCAAAGAGCTCGTCCGTCTTTCCCTCAATAGATGGGAGTAGGCGCGCTTGCGGATGTGTGCGTGTGTGTGGCCACGCGTTTGCTTAGGCTTCAGTGTGTGAAAAGGTAGGTGCTTTTCTCTAGCTGCGTGTGCGTGCACGTGGTGCTGGGTGCACATCCCTGGGTGCTCGTGGAAAGGTTTCTGCATGGTTTTCGCTGAGGAATCGTGTGTGTGCACATGGACAAAGAGAAGGCGCAGCAACCAGGTTCCAGCGCCGAAGAAGGCAAAAGGCGAGGTTTCCGGCGCTATCTCCTTCTCTCCCCAGAGCTAGTCGCGCAAAGCAAGCCGCTAAGCCGGCGACCGGCAAGAGAGCTACAACGAAGCATGCCGAACGGAGAAAATAGCAGCAGCTCATCTGTTCACACCTTGTTTCTGCCATGTGCTTGAACGCCAAGACGTTCGCGCTTCTGTGAGATGAAAGACGTCCTTCTGCATATGTGGTTGCTCACACCGGTGCACTTGTTAGTGTATCCATTCAGTCCTGGGCTGCGGGGCATTCAGAAGTGGCTCTGTGGAGACGTCTGCATAGAGGCAGCTGTCAGAACACGCACACTCGATTGTTCACCAAAACATATGCAGACGCGTCCTTAGCCTGTAGATTTGGATGCACAGAGTTCCCTGTGTTCGCAAGAGACAAGGGAATCGCGTCTGTGCGCACAGAAGCAATAGCGGACCGTTTCCCTCGGAGTGAACGCGAAAGAGCCGTCTATATACTCGCAGACACGCGAACTTGCCTCAATGCGGTCACAGAGGCAGCAGCTTTTGCACAGATGCTCCTGGTGATTCTGGCACTTTCCAGGCACACTCCTGAAAGTCGCGCACACTGCTGTTCACTCGCTAAACGACCTCTTGGGAAACACGTCTCCGGTCGACGGACCGCTCAGATTGCTTCTCGTGTAACTGTGAACTGTGTCAGCGCAGGGAATCCGTCTCTGTTGAGCAGATGTCAATCCTGCCTCGCTTTTGCTTTGTTGCCTCTACCAAGATGATTTCCCGTTTCTCTCTTCACTGGAGCAGGCAGACACAGCCAACGCACATCAAGTGTCAAGAGACACGCTCTGCTGAGCTCAACGCTTGTGCAGATGCACATGTGCGACGAAGTCAACACACGTGCTTGTGGAGAGAAAGAAAGGGACTCCCAGGCGTGTGGAGCGACGGGGAGAAAGAGCGGGCGCTGAGGAACACAGTTTCAAACAGACTGTCTCCACACAAACAGGCACCTGTCTGCAGGTATCCTAGATCTTGATTCTTGAACTTGAGGAAACACGCGTCTGAGCAAAACTCCCAAACGCTTCCAGGAAAGACACAGGCTCTCCCACAAGCACACAAGTGTTTGCCCTCAGCTATAGATCAGGGACAAGCCTGTGAAGAGCAACCAAAGAGCTCGTCCGTCTTTCCCTCAATAGATGGGAGTAGGCGCGCTTGCGGATGTGTGCGTGTGTGTGGCCACGCGTTTGCTTAGGCTTCAGTGTGTGAAAAGGTAGGTGCTTTTCTCTAGCTGCGTGTGCGTGCACGTGGTGCTGGGTGCACATCCCTGGGTGCTCGTGGAAAGGTTTCTGCATGGTTTTCGCTGAGGAATCGTGTGTGTGCACATGGACAAAGAGAAGGCGCAGCAACCAGGTTCCAGCGCCGAAGAAGGCAAAAGGCGAGGTTTCCGGCGCTATCTCCTTCTCTCCCCAGAGCTAGTCGCGCAAAGCAAGCCGCTAAGCCGGCGACCGGCAAGAGAGCTACAACGAAGCATGCCGAACGGAGAAAATAGCAGCAGCTCATCTGTTCACACCTTGTTTCTGCCATGTGCTTGAACGCCAAGACGTTCGCGCTTCTGTGAGATGAAAGACGTCCTTCTGCATATGTGGTTGCTCACACCGGTGCACTTGTTAGTGTATCCATTCAGTCCTGGGCTGCGGGGCATTCAGAAGTGGCTCTGTGGAGACGTCTGCATAGAGGCAGCTGTCAGAACACGCACACTCGATTGTTCACCAAAACATATGCAGACGCGTCCTTAGCCTGTAGATTTGGATGCACAGAGTTCCCTGTGTTCGCAAGAGACAAGGGAATCGCGTCTGTGCGCACAGAAGCAATAGCGGACCGTTTCCCTCGGAGTGAACGCGAAAGAGCCGTCTATATACTCGCAGACACGCGAACGTGCCTCAATGCGGTCACAGAGGCAGCAGCTTTTGCACAGATGCTCCTGGTGATTCTGGCACTTTCCAGGCACACTCCTGAAAGTCGCGCACACTGCTGTTCACTCGCTAAACGACCTCTTGGGAAACACGTCTCCGGTCGACGGACCGCTCAGATTGCTTCTCGTGTAACTGTGAACTGTGTCAGCGCAGGGAATCCGTCTCTGTTGAGCAGATGTCAATCCTGCCTCGCTTTTGCTTTGTTGCCTCTACCAAGATGATTTCCCGTTTCTCTCTTCACTGGAGCAGGCAGACACAGCCAACGCACATCAAGTGTCAAGAGACACGCTCTGCTGAGCTCAACGCTTGTGCAGATGCACATGTGCGACGAAGTCAACACACGTGCTTGTGGAGAGAAAGAAAGGGACTCCCAGGCGTGTGGAGCGACGGGGAGAAAGAGCGGGCGCTGAGGAACACAGTTTCAAACAGACTGTCTCCACACAAACAGGCACCTGTCTGCAGGTATCCTAGATCTTGATTCTTGAACTTGAGGAAACACGCGTCTGAGCAAAACTCCCAAACGCTTCCAGGAAAGACACAGGCTCTCCCACAAGCACACAAGTGTTTGCCCTCAGCTATAGATCAGGGACAAGCCTGTGAAGAGCAACCAAAGAGCTCGTCCGTCTTTCCCTCAATAGATGGGAGTAGGCGCGCTTGCGGATGTGTGCGTGTGTGTGGCCACGCGTTTGCTTAGGCATCAGTGTGTGAAAAGGTAGGTGCTTTTCTCTAGCTGCGTGTGCGTGCACGTGGTGCTGGGTGCACATCCCTGGGTGCTCGTGGAAAGGTTTCTGCATGGTTTTCGCTGAGGAATCGTGTGTGTGCACATGGACAAAGAGAAGGCGCAGCAACCAGGTTCCAGCGCCGAAGAAGGCAAAAGGCGAGGTTTCCGGCGCTATCTCCTTCTCTCCCCAGAGCTAGTCGCGCAAAGCAAGCCGCTAAGCCGGCGACCGGCAAGAGAGCTACAACGAAGCATGCCGAACGGAGAAAATAGCAGCAGCTCATCTGTTCACACCTTGTTTCTGCCATGTGCTTGAACGCCAAGACGTTCGCGCTTCTGTGAGATGAAAGACGTCCTTCTGCATATGTGGTTGCTCACACCGGTGCACTTGTTAGTGTATCCATTCAGTCCTGGGCTGCGGGGCATTCAGAAGTGGCTCTGTGGAGACGTCTGCATAGAGGCAGCTGTCAGAACACGCACACTCGATTGTTCACCAAAACATATGCAGACGCGTCCTTAGCCTGTAGATTTGGATGCACAGAGTTCCCTGTGTTCGCAAGAGACAAGGGAATCGCGTCTGTGCGCACAGAAGCAATAGCGGACCGTTTCCCTCGGAGTGAACGCGAAAGAGCCGTCTATATACTCGCAGACACGCGAACGTGCCTCAATGCGGTCACAGAGGCAGCAGCTTTTGCACAGATGCTCCTGGTGATTCTGGCACTTTCCAGGCACACTCCTGAAAGTCGCGCACACTGCTGTTCACTCGCTAAACGACCTCTTGGGAAACACGTCTCCGGTCGACGGACCGCTCAGATTGCTTCTCGTGTAACTGTGAACTGTGTCAGCGCAGGGAATCCGTCTCTGTTGAGCAGATGTCAATCCTGCCTCGCTTTTGCTTTGTTGCCTCTACCAAGATGATTTCCCGTTTCTCTCTTCACTGGAGCAGGCAGACACAGCCAACGCACATCAAGTGTCAAGAGACACGCTCTGCTGAGCTCAACGCTTGTGCAGATGCACATGTGCGACGAAGTCAACACACGTGCTTGTGGAGAGAAAGAAAGGGACTCCCAGGCGTGTGGAGCGACGGGGAGAAAGAGCGGGCGCTGAGGAACACAGTTTCAAACAGACTGTCTCCACACAAACAGGCACCTGTCTGCAGGTATCCTAGATCTTGATTCTTGAACTTGAGGAAACACGCGTCTGAGCAAAACTCCCAAACGCTTCCAGGAAAGACACAGGCTCTCCCACAAGCACACAAGTGTTTGCCCTCAGCTATAGATCAGGGACAAGCCTGTGAAGAGCAACCAAAGAGCTCGTCCGTCTTTCCCTCAATAGATGGGAGTAGGCGCGCTTGCGGATGTGTGCGTGTGTGTGGCCACGCGTTTGCTTAGGCATCAGTGTGTGAAAAGGTAGGTGCTTTTCTCTAGCTGCGTGTGCGTGCACGTGGTGCTGGGTGCACATCCCTGGGTGCTCGTGGAAAGGTTTCTGCATGGTTTTCGCTGAGGAATCGTGTGTGTGCACATGGACAAAGAGAAGGCGCAGCAACCAGGTTCCAGCGCCGAAGAAGGCAAAAGGCGAGGTTTCCGGCGCTATCTCCTTCTCTCCCCAGAGCTAGTCGCGCAAAGCAAGCCGCTAAGCCGGCGACCGGCAAGAGAGCTACAACGAAGCATGCCGAACGGAGAAAATAGCAGCAGCTCATCTGTTCACACCTTGTTTCTGCCATGTGCTTGAACGCCAAGACGTTCGCGCTTCTGTGAGATGAAAGACGTCCTTCTGCATACGTGGTTGCTCACACCGGTGCACTTGTTAGTGTATCCATTCAGTCCTGGGCTGCGGGGCATTCAGAAGTGGCTCTGTGGAGACGTCTGCATAGAGGCAGCTGTCAGAACACGCACACTCGATTGTTCACCAAAACATATGCAGACGCGTCCTTAGCCTGTAGATTTGGATGCACAGAGTTCCCTGTGTTCGCAAGAGACAAGGGAATCGCGTCTGTGCGCACAGAAGCAATAGCGGACCGTTTCCCTCGGAGTGAACGCGAAAGAGCCGTCTATATACTCGCAGACACGCGAACGTGCCTCAATGCGGTCACAGAGGCAGCAGCTTTTGCACAGATGCTCCTGGTGATTCTGGCACTTTCCAGGCACACTCCTGAAAGTCGCGCACACTGCTGTTCACTCGCTAAACGACCTCTTGGGAAACACGTCTCCGGTCGACGGACCGCTCAGATTGCTTCTCGTGTAACTGTGAACTGTGTCAGCGCAGGGAATCCGTCTCTGTTGAGCAGATGTCAATCCTGCCTCGCTTTTGCTTTGTTGCCTCTACCAAGATGATTTCCCGTTTCTCTCTTCACTGGAGCAGGCAGACACAGCCAACGCACATCAAGTGTCAAGAGACACGCTCTGCTGAGCTCAACGCTTGTGCAGATGCACATGTGCGACGAAGTCAACACACGTGCTTGTGGAGAGAAAGAAAGGGACTCCCAGGCGTGTGGAGCGACGGGGAGAAAGAGCGGGCGCTGAGGAACACAGTTTCAAACAGACTGTCTCCACACAAACAGGCACCTGTCTGCAGGTATCCTAGATCTTGATTCTTGAACTTGAGGAAACACGCGTCTGAGCAAAACTCCCAAACGCTTCCAGGAAAGACACAGGCTCTCCCACAAGCACACAAGTGTTTGCCCTCAGCTATAGATCAGGGACAAGCCTGTGAAGAGCAACCAAAGAGCTCGTCCGTCTTTCCCTCAATAGATGGGAGTAGGCGCGCTTGCGGATGTGTGCGTGTGTGTGGCCACGCGTTTGCTTAGGCATCAGTGTGTGAAAAGGTAGGTGCTTTTCTCTAGCTGCGTGTGCGTGCACGTGGTGCTGGGTGCACATCCCTGGGTGCTCGTGGAAAGGTTTCTGCATGGTTTTCGCTGAGGAATCGTGTGTGTGCACATGGACAAAGAGAAGGCGCAGCAACCAGGTTCCAGCGCCGAAGAAGGCAAAAGGCGAGGTTTCCGGCGCTATCTCCTTCTCTCCCCAGAGCTAGTCGCGCAAAGCAAGCCGCTAAGCCGGCGACCGGCAAGAGAGCTACAACGAAGCATGCCGAACGGAGAAAATAGCAGCAGCTCATCTGTTCACACCTTGTTTCTGCCATGTGCTTGAACGCCAAGACGTTCGCGCTTCTGTGAGATGAAAGACGTCCTTCTGCATATGTGGTTGCTCACACCGGTGCACTTGTTAGTGTATCCATTCAGTCCTGGGCTGCGGGGCATTCAGAAGTGGCTCTGTGGAGACGTCTGCATAGAGGCAGCTGTCAGAACACGCACACTCGATTGTTCACCAAAACATATGCAGACGCGTCCTTAGCCTGTAGATTTGGATGCACAGAGTTCCCTGTGTTCGCAAGAGACAAGGGAATCGCGTCTGTGCGCACAGAAGCAATAGCGGACCGTTTCCCTCGGAGTGAACGCGAAAGAGCCGTCTATATACTCGCAGACACGCGAACGTGCCTCAATGCGGTCACAGAGGCAGCAGCTTTTGCACAGATGCTCCTGGTGATTCTGGCACTTTCCAGGCACACTCCTGAAAGTCGCGCACACTGCTGTTCAGTCGCTAAACGACCTCTTGGGAAACACGTCTCCGGTCGACGGACCGCTCAGATTGCTTCTCGTGTAACTGTGAACTGTGTCAGCGCAGGGAATCCGTCTCTGTTGAGCAGATGTCAATCCTGCCTCGCTTTTGCTTTGTTGCCTCTACCAAGATGATTTCCCGTTTCTCTCTTCACTGGAGCAGGCAGACACAGCCAACGCACATCAAGTGTCAAGAGACACGCTCTGCTGAGCTCAACGCTTGTGCAGATGCACATGTGCGACGAAGTCAACACACGTGCTTGTGGAGAGAAAGAAAGGGACTCCCAGGCGTGTGGAGCGACGGGGAGAAAGAGCGGGCGCTGAGGAACACAGTTTCAAACAGACTGTCTCCACACAAACAGGCACCTGTCTGCAGGTATCCTAGATCTTGATTCTTGAACTTGAGGAAACACGCGTCTGAGCAAAACTCCCAAACGCTTCCAGGAAAGACACAGGCTCTCCCACAAGCACACAAGTGTTTGCCCTCAGCTATAGATCAGGGACAAGCCTGTGAAGAGCAACCAAAGAGCTCGTCCGTCTTTCCCTCAATAGATGGGAGTAGGCGCGCTTGCGGATGTGTGCGTGTGTGTGGCCACGCGTTTGCTTAGGCTTCAGTGTGTGAAAAGGTAGGTGCTTTTCTCTAGCTGCGTGTGCGTGCACGTGGTGCTGGGTGCACATCCCTGGGTGCTCGTGGAAAGGTTTCTGCATGGTTTTCGCTGAGGAATCGTGTGTGTGCACATGGACAAAGAGAAGGCGCAGCAACCAGGTTCCAGCGCCGAAGAAGGCAAAAGGCGAGGTTTCCGGCGCTATCTCCTTCTCTCCCCAGAGCTAGTCGCGCAAAGCAAGCCGCTAAGCCGGCGACCGGCAAGAGAGCTACAACGAAGCATGCCGAACGGAGAAAATAGCAGCAGCTCATCTGTTCACACCTTGTTTCTGCCATGTGCTTGAACGCCAAGACGTTCGCGCTTCTGTGAGATGAAAGACGTCCTTCTGCATATGTGGTTGCTCACACCGGTGCACTTGTTAGTGTATCCATTCAGTCCTGGGCTGCGGGGCATTCAGAAGTGGCTCTGTGGAGACGTCTGCATAGAGGCAGCTGTCAGAACACGCACACTCGATTGTTCACCAAAACATATGCAGACGCGTCCTTAGCCTGTAGATTTGGATGCACAGAGTTCCCTGTGTTCGCAAGAGACAAGGGAATCGCGTCTGTGCGCACAGAAGCAATAGCGGACCGTTTCCCTCGGAGTGAACGCGAAAGAGCCGTCTATATACTCGCAGACACGCGAACGTGCCTCAATGCGGTCACAGAGGCAGCAGCTTTTGCACAGATGCTCCTGGTGATTCTGGCACTTTCCAGGCACACTCCTGAAAGTCGCGCACACTGCTGTTCACTCGCTAAACGACCTCTTGGGAAACACGTCTCCGGTCGACGGACCGCTCAGATTGCTTCTCGTGTAACTGTGAACTGTGTCAGCGCAGGGAATCCGTCTCTGTTGAGCAGATGTCAATCCTGCCTCGCTTTTGCTTTGTTGCCTCTACCAAGATGATTTCCCGTTTCTCTCTTCACTGGAGCAGGCAGACACAGCCAACGCACATCAAGTGTCAAGAGACACGCTCTGCTGAGCTCAACGCTTGTGCAGATGCACATGTGCGACGAAGTCAACACACGTGCTTGTGGAGAGAAAGAAAGGGACTCCCAGGCGTGTGGAGCGACGGGGAGAAAGAGCGGGCGCTGAGGAACACAGTTTCAAACAGACTGTCTCCACACAAACAGGCACCTGTCTGCAGGTATCCTAGATCTTGATTCTTGAACTTGAGGAAACACGCGTCTGAGCAAAACTCCCAAACGCTTCCAGGAAAGACACAGGCTCTCCCACAAGCACACAAGTGTTTGCCCTCAGCTATAGATCAGGGACAAGCCTGTGAAGAGCAACCAAAGAGCTCGTCCGTCTTTCCCTCAATAGATGGGAGTAGGCGCGCTTGCGGATGTGTGCGTGTGTGTGGCCACGCGTTTGCTTAGGCATCAGTGTGTGAAAAGGTAGGTGCTTTTCTCTAGCTGCGTGTGCGTGCACGTGGTGCTGGGTGCACATCCCTGGGTGCTCGTGGAAAGGTTTCTGCATGGTTTTCGCTGAGGAATCGTGTGTGTGCACATGGACAAAGAGAAGGCGCAGCAACCAGGTTCCAGCGCCGAAGAAGGCAAAAGGCGAGGTTTCCGGCGCTATCTCCTTCTCTCCCCAGAGCTAGTCGCGCAAAGCAAGCCGCTAAGCCGGCGACCGGCAAGAGAGCTACAACGAAGCATGCCGAACGGAGAAAATAGCAGCAGCTCATCTGTTCACACCTTGTTTCTGCCATGTGCTTGAACGCCAAGACGTTCGCGCTTCTGTGAGATGAAAGACGTCCTTCTGCATATGTGGTTGCTCACACCGGTGCACTTGTTAGTGTATCCATTCAGTCCTGGGCTGCGGGGCATTCAGAAGTGGCTCTGTGGAGACGTCTGCATAGAGGCAGCTGTCAGAACACGCACACTCGATTGTTCACCAAAACATATGCAGACGCGTCCTTAGCCTGTAGATTTGGATGCACAGAGTTCCCTGTGTTCGCAAGAGACAAGGGAATCGCGTCTGTGCGCACAGAAGCAATAGCGGACCGTTTCCCTCGGAGTGAACGCGAAAGAGCCGTCTATATACTCGCAGACACGCGAACGTGCCTCAATGCGGTCACAGAGGCAGCAGCTTTTGCACAGATGCTCCTGGTGATTCTGGCACTTTCCAGGCACACTCCTGAAAGTCGCGCACACTGCTGTTCAGTCGCTAAACGACCTCTTGGGAAACACGTCTCCGGTCGACGGACCGCTCAGATTGCTTCTCGTGTAACTGTGAACTGTGTCAGCGCAGGGAATCCGTCTCTGTTGAGCAGATGTCAATCCTGCCTCGCTTTTGCTTTGTTGCCTCTACCAAGATGATTTCCCGTTTCTCTCTTCACTGGAGCAGGCAGACACAGCCAACGCACATCAAGTGTCAAGAGACACGCTCTGCTGAGCTCAACGCTTGTGCAGATGCACATGTGCGACGAAGTCAACACACGTGCTTGTGGAGAGAAAGAAAGGGACTCCCAGGCGTGTGGAGCGACGGGGAGAAAGAGCGGGCGCTGAGGAACACAGTTTCAAACAGACTGTCTCCACACAAACAGGCACCTGTCTGCAGGTATCCTAGATCTTGATTCTTGAACTTGAGGAAACACGCGTCTGAGCAAAACTCCCAAACGCTTCCAGGAAAGACACAGGCTCTCCCACAAGCACACAAGTGTTTGCCCTCAGCTATAGATCAGGGACAAGCCTGTGAAGAGCAACCAAAGAGCTCGTCCGTCTTTCCCTCAATAGATGGGAGTAGGCGCGCTTGCGGATGTGTGCGTGTGTGTGGCCACGCGTTTGCTTAGGCATCAGTGTGTGAAAAGGTAGGTGCTTTTCTCTAGCTGCGTGTGCGTGCACGTGGTGCTGGGTGCACATCCCTGGGTGCTCGTGGAAAGGTTTCTGCATGGTTTTCGCTGAGGAATCGTGTGTGTGCACATGGACAAAGAGAAGGCGCAGCAACCAGGTTCCAGCGCCGAAGAAGGCAAAAGGCGAGGTTTCCGGCGCTATCTCCTTCTCTCCCCAGAGCTAGTCGCGCAAAGCAAGCCGCTAAGCCGGCGACCGGCAAGAGAGCTACAACGAAGCATGCCGAACGGAGAAAATAGCAGCAGCTCATCTGTTCACACCTTGTTTCTGCCATGTGCTTGAACGCCAAGACGTTCGCGCTTCTGTGAGATGAAAGACGTCCTTCTGCATACGTGGTTGCTCACACCGGTGCACTTGTTAGTGTATCCATTCAGTCCTGGGCTGCGGGGCATTCAGAAGTGGCTCTGTGGAGACGTCTGCATAGAGGCAGCTGTCAGAACACGCACACTCGATTGTTCACCAAAACATATGCAGACGCGTCCTTAGCCTGTAGATTTGGATGCACAGAGTTCCCTGTGTTCGCAAGAGACAAGGGAATCGCGTCTGTGCGCACAGAAGCAATAGCGGACCGTTTCCCTCGGAGTGAACGCGAAAGAGCCGTCTATATACTCGCAGACACGCGAACGTGCCTCAATGCGGTCACAGAGGCAGCAGCTTTTGCACAGATGCTCCTGGTGATTCTGGCACTTTCCAGGCACACTCCTGAAAGTCGCGCACACTGCTGTTCACTCGCTAAACGACCTCTTGGGAAACACGTCTCCGGTCGACGGACCGCTCAGATTGCTTCTCGTGTAACTGTGAACTGTGTCAGCGCAGGGAATCCGTCTCTGTTGAGCAGATGTCAATCCTGCCTCGCTTTTGCTTTGTTGCCTCTACCAAGATGATTTCCCGTTTCTCTCTTCACTGGAGCAGGCAGACACAGCCAACGCACATCAAGTGTCAAGAGACACGCTCTGCTGAGCTCAACGCTTGTGCAGATGCACATGTGCGACGAAGTCAACACACGTGCTTGTGGAGAGAAAGAAAGGGACTCCCAGGCGTGTGGAGCGACGGGGAGAAAGAGCGGGCGCTGAGGAACACAGTTTCAAACAGACTGTCTCCACACAAACAGGCACCTGTCTGCAGGTATCCTAGATCTTGATTCTTGAACTTGAGGAAACACGCGTCTGAGCAAAACTCCCAAACGCTTCCAGGAAAGACACAGGCTCTCCCACAAGCACACAAGTGTTTGCCCTCAGCTATAGATCAGGGACAAGCCTGTGAAGAGCAACCAAAGAGCTCGTCCGTCTTTCCCTCAATAGATGGGAGTAGGCGCGCTTGCGGATGTGTGCGTGTGTGTGGCCACGCGTTTGCTTAGGCATCAGTGTGTGAAAAGGTAGGTGCTTTTCTCTAGCTGCGTGTGCGTGCACGTGGTGCTGGGTGCACATCCCTGGGTGCTCGTGGAAAGGTTTCTGCATGGTTTTCGCTGAGGAATCGTGTGTGTGCACATGGACAAAGAGAAGGCGCAGCAACCAGGTTCCAGCGCCGAAGAAGGCAAAAGGCGAGGTTTCCGGCGCTATCTCCTTCTCTCCCCAGAGCTAGTCGCGCAAAGCAAGCCGCTAAGCCGGCGACCGGCAAGAGAGCTACAACGAAGCATGCCGAACGGAGAAAATAGCAGCAGCTCATCTGTTCACACCTTGTTTCTGCCATGTGCTTGAACGCCAAGACGTTCGCGCTTCTGTGAGATGAAAGACGTCCTTCTGCATATGTGGTTGCTCACACCGGTGCACTTGTTAGTGTATCCATTCAGTCCTGGGCTGCGGGGCATTCAGAAGTGGCTCTGTGGAGACGTCTGCATAGAGGCAGCTGTCAGAACACGCACACTCGATTGTTCACCAAAACATATGCAGACGCGTCCTTAGCCTGTAGATTTGGATGCACAGAGTTCCCTGTGTTCGCAAGAGACAAGGGAATCGCGTCTGTGCGCACAGAAGCAATAGCGGACCGTTTCCCTCGGAGTGAACGCGAAAGAGCCGTCTATATACTCGCAGACACGCGAACGTGCCTCAATGCGGTCACAGAGGCAGCAGCTTTTGCACAGATGCTCCTGGTGATTCTGGCACTTTCCAGGCACACTCCTGAAAGTCGCGCACACTGCTGTTCAGTCGCTAAACGACCTCTTGGGAAACACGTCTCCGGTCGACGGACCGCTCAGATTGCTTCTCGTGTAACTGTGAACTGTGTCAGCGCAGGGAATCCGTCTCTGTTGAGCAGATGTCAATCCTGCCTCGCTTTTGCTTTGTTGCCTCTACCAAGATGATTTCCCGTTTCTCTCTTCACTGGAGCAGGCAGACACAGCCAACGCACATCAAGTGTCAAGAGACACGCTCTGCTGAGCTCAACGCTTGTGCAGATGCACATGTGCGACGAAGTCAACACACGTGCTTGTGGAGAGAAAGAAAGGGACTCCCAGGCGTGTGGAGCGACGGGGAGAAAGAGCGGGCGCTGAGGAACACAGTTTCAAACAGACTGTCTCCACACAAACAGGCACCTGTCTGCAGGTATCCTAGATCTTGATTCTTGAACTTGAGGAAACACGCGTCTGAGCAAAACTCCCAAACGCTTCCAGGAAAGACACAGGCTCTCCCACAAGCACACAAGTGTTTGCCCTCAGCTATAGATCAGGGACAAGCCTGTGAAGAGCAACCAAAGAGCTCGTCCGTCTTTCCCTCAATAGATGGGAGTAGGCGCGCTTGCGGATGTGTGCGTGTGTGTGGCCACGCGTTTGCTTAGGCATCAGTGTGTGAAAAGGTAGGTGCTTTTCTCTAGCTGCGTGTGCGTGCACGTGGTGCTGGGTGCACATCCCTGGGTGCTCGTGGAAAGGTTTCTGCATGGTTTTCGCTGAGGAATCGTGTGTGTGCACATGGACAAAGAGAAGGCGCAGCAACCAGGTTCCAGCGCCGAAGAAGGCAAAAGGCGAGGTTTCCGGCGCTATCTCCTTCTCTCCCCAGAGCTAGTCGCGCAAAGCAAGCCGCTAAGCCGGCGACCGGCAAGAGAGCTACAACGAAGCATGCCGAACGGAGAAAATAGCAGCAGCTCATCTGTTCACACCTTGTTTCTGCCATGTGCTTGAACGCCAAGACGTTCGCGCTTCTGTGAGATGAAAGACGTCCTTCTGCATATGTGGTTGCTCACACCGGTGCACTTGTTAGTGTATCCATTCAGTCCTGGGCTGCGGGGCATTCAGAAGTGGCTCTGTGGAGACGTCTGCATAGAGGCAGCTGTCAGAACACGCACACTCGATTGTTCACCAAAACATATGCAGACGCGTCCTTAGCCTGTAGATTTGGATGCACAGAGTTCCCTGTGTTCGCAAGAGACAAGGGAATCGCGTCTGTGCGCACAGAAGCAATAGCGGACCGTTTCCCTCGGAGTGAACGCGAAAGAGCCGTCTATATACTCGCAGACACGCGAACGTGCCTCAATGCGGTCACAGAGGCAGCAGCTTTTGCACAGATGCTCCTGGTGATTCTGGCACTTTCCAGGCACACTCCTGAAAGTCGCGCACACTGCTGTTCACTCGCTAAACGACCTCTTGGGAAACACGTCTCCGGTCGACGGACCGCTCAGATCGCTTCTCGTGTAACTGTGAACTGTGTCAGCGCAGGGAATCCGTCTCTGTTGAGCAGATGTCAATCCTGCCTCGCTTTTGCTTTGTTGCCTCTACCAAGATGATTTCCCGTTTCTCTCTTCACTGGAGCAGGCAGACACAGCCAACGCACATCAAGTGTCAAGAGACACGCTCTGCTGAGCTCAACGCTTGTGCAGATGCACATGTGCGACGAAGTCAACACACGTGCTTGTGGAGAGAAAGAAAGGGACTCCCAGGCGTGTGGAGCGACGGGGAGAAAGAGCGGGCGCTGAGGAACACAGTTTCAAACAGACTGTCTCCACACAAACAGGCACCTGTCTGCAGGTATCCTAGATCTTGATTCTTGAACTTGAGGAAACACGCGTCTGAGCAAAACTCCCAAACGCTTCCAGGAAAGACACAGGCTCTCCCACAAGCACACAAGTGTTTGCCCTCAGCTATAGATCAGGGACAAGCCTGTGAAGAGCAACCAAAGAGCTCGTCCGTCTTTCCCTCAATAGATGGGAGTAGGCGCGCTTGCGGATGTGTGCGTGTGTGTGGCCACGCGTTTGCTTAGGCTTCAGTGTGTGAAAAGGTAGGTGCTTTTCTCTAGCTGCGTGTGCGTGCACGTGGTGCTGGGTGCACATCCCTGGGTGCTCGTGGAAAGGTTTCTGCATGGTTTTCGCTGAGGAATCGTGTGTGTGCACATGGACAAAGAGAAGGCGCAGCAACCAGGTTCCAGCGCCGAAGAAGGCAAAAGGCGAGGTTTCCGGCGCTATCTCCTTCTCTCCCCAGAGCTAGTCGCGCAAAGCAAGCCGCTAAGCCGGCGACCGGCAAGAGAGCTACAACGAAGCATGCCGAACGGAGAAAATAGCAGCAGCTCATCTGTTCACACCTTGTTTCTGCCATGTGCTTGAACGCCAAGACGTTCGCGCTTCTGTGAGATGAAAGACGTCCTTCTGCATATGTGGTTGCTCACACCGGTGCACTTGTTAGTGTATCCATTCAGTCCTGGGCTGCGGGGCATTCAGAAGTGGCTCTGTGGAGACGTCTGCATAGAGGCAGCTGTCAGAACACGCACACTCGATTGTTCACCAAAACATATGCAGACGCGTCCTTAGCCTGTAGATTTGGATGCACAGAGTTCCCTGTGTTCGCAAGAGACAAGGGAATCGCGTCTGTGCGCACAGAAGCAATAGCGGACCGTTTCCCTCGGAGTGAACGCGAAAGAGCCGTCTATATACTCGCAGACACGCGAACGTGCCTCAATGCGGTCACAGAGGCAGCAGCTTTTGCACAGATGCTCCTGGTGATTCTGGCACTTTCCAGGCACACTCCTGAAAGTCGCGCACACTGCTGTTCAGTCGCTAAACGACCTCTTGGGAAACACGTCTCCGGTCGACGGACCGCTCAGATTGCTTCTCGTGTAACTGTGAACTGTGTCAGCGCAGGGAATCCGTCTCTGTTGAGCAGATGTCAATCCTGCCTCGCTTTTGCTTTGTTGCCTCTACCAAGATGATTTCCCGTTTCTCTCTTCACTGGAGCAGGCAGACACAGCCAACGCACATCAAGTGTCAAGAGACACGCTCTGCTGAGCTCAACGCTTGTGCAGATGCACATGTGCGACGAAGTCAACACACGTGCTTGTGGAGAGAAAGAAAGGGACTCCCAGGCGTGTGGAGCGACGGGGAGAAAGAGCGGGCGCTGAGGAACACAGTTTCAAACAGACTGTCTCCACACAAACAGGCACCTGTCTGCAGGTATCCTAGATCTTGATTCTTGAACTTGAGGAAACACGCGTCTGAGCAAAACTCCCAAACGCTTCCAGGAAAGACACAGGCTCTCCCACAAGCACACAAGTGTTTGCCCTCAGCTATAGATCAGGGACAAGCCTGTGAAGAGCAACCAAAGAGCTCGTCCGTCTTTCCCTCAATAGATGGGAGTAGGCGCGCTTGCGGATGTGTGCGTGTGTGTGGCCACGCGTTTGCTTAGGCATCAGTGTGTGAAAAGGTAGGTGCTTTTCTCTAGCTGCGTGTGCGTGCACGTGGTGCTGGGTGCACATCCCTGGGTGCTCGTGGAAAGGTTTCTGCATGGTTTTCGCTGAGGAATCGTGTGTGTGCACATGGACAAAGAGAAGGCGCAGCAACCAGGTTCCAGCGCCGAAGAAGGCAAAAGGCGAGGTTTCCGGCGCTATCTCCTTCTCTCCCCAGAGCTAGTCGCGCAAAGCAAGCCGCTAAGCCGGCGACCGGCAAGAGAGCTACAACGAAGCATGCCGAACGGAGAAAATAGCAGCAGCTCATCTGTTCACACCTTGTTTCTGCCATGTGCTTGAACGCCAAGACGTTCGCGCTTCTGTGAGATGAAAGACGTCCTTCTGCATATGTGGTTGCTCACACCGGTGCACTTGTTAGTGTATCCATTCAGTCCTGGGCTGCGGGGCATTCAGAAGTGGCTCTGTGGAGACGTCTGCATAGAGGCAGCTGTCAGAACACGCACACTCGATTGTTCACCAAAACATATGCAGACGCGTCCTTAGCCTGTAGATTTGGATGCACAGAGTTCCCTGTGTTCGCAAGAGACAAGGGAATCGCGTCTGTGCGCACAGAAGCAATAGCGGACCGTTTCCCTCGGAGTGAACGCGAAAGAGCCGTCTATATACTCGCAGACACGCGAACGTGCCTCAATGCGGTCACAGAGGCAGCAGCTTTTGCACAGATGCTCCTGGTGATTCTGGCACTTTCCAGGCACACTCCTGAAAGTCGCGCACACTGCTGTTCACTCGCTAAACGACCTCTTGGGAAACACGTCTCCGGTCGACGGACCGCTCAGATCGCTTCTCGTGTAACTGTGAACTGTGTCAGCGCAGGGAATCCGTCTCTGTTGAGCAGATGTCAATCCTGCCTCGCTTTTGCTTTGTTGCCTCTACCAAGATGATTTCCCGTTTCTCTCTTCACTGGAGCAGGCAGACACAGCCAACGCACATCAAGTGTCAAGAGACACGCTCTGCTGAGCTCAACGCTTGTGCAGATGCACATGTGCGACGAAGTCAACACACGTGCTTGTGGAGAGAAAGAAAGGGACTCCCAGGCGTGTGGAGCGACGGGGAGAAAGAGCGGGCGCTGAGGAACACAGTTTCAAACAGACTGTCTCCACACAAACAGGCACCTGTCTGCAGGTATCCTAGATCTTGATTCTTGAACTTGAGGAAACACGCGTCTGAGCAAAACTCCCAAACGCTTCCAGGAAAGACACAGGCTCTCCCACAAGCACACAAGTGTTTGCCCTCAGCTATAGATCAGGGACAAGCCTGTGAAGAGCAACCAAAGAGCTCGTCCGTCTTTCCCTCAATAGATGGGAGTAGGCGCGCTTGCGGATGTGTGCGTGTGTGTGGCCACGCGTTTGCTTAGGCTTCAGTGTGTGAAAAGGTAGGTGCTTTTCTCTAGCTGCGTGTGCGTGCACGTGGTGCTGGGTGCACATCCCTGGGTGCTCGTGGAAAGGTTTCTGCATGGTTTTCGCTGAGGAATCGTGTGTGTGCACATGGACAAAGAGAAGGCGCAGCAACCAGGTTCCAGCGCCGAAGAAGGCAAAAGGCGAGGTTTCCGGCGCTATCTCCTTCTCTCCCCAGAGCTAGTCGCGCAAAGCAAGCCGCTAAGCCGGCGACCGGCAAGAGAGCTACAACGAAGCATGCCGAACGGAGAAAATAGCAGCAGCTCATCTGTTCACACCTTGTTTCTGCCATGTGCTTGAACGCCAAGACGTTCGCGCTTCTGTGAGATGAAAGACGTCCTTCTGCATATGTGGTTGCTCACACCGGTGCACTTGTTAGTGTATCCATTCAGTCCTGGGCTGCGGGGCATTCAGAAGTGGCTCTGTGGAGACGTCTGCATAGAGGCAGCTGTCAGAACACGCACACTCGATTGTTCACCAAAACATATGCAGACGCGTCCTTAGCCTGTAGATTTGGATGCACAGAGTTCCCTGTGTTCGCAAGAGACAAGGGAATCGCGTCTGTGCGCACAGAAGCAATAGCGGACCGTTTCCCTCGGAGTGAACGCGAAAGAGCCGTCTATATACTCGCAGACACGCGAACGTGCCTCAATGCGGTCACAGAGGCAGCAGCTTTTGCACAGATGCTCCTGGTGATTCTGGCACTTTCCAGGCACACTCCTGAAAGTCGCGCACACTGCTGTTCAGTCGCTAAACGACCTCTTGGGAAACACGTCTCCGGTCGACGGACCGCTCAGATTGCTTCTCGTGTAACTGTGAACTGTGTCAGCGCAGGGAATCCGTCTCTGTTGAGCAGATGTCAATCCTGCCTCGCTTTTGCTTTGTTGCCTCTACCAAGATGATTTCCCGTTTCTCTCTTCACTGGAGCAGGCAGACACAGCCAACGCACATCAAGTGTCAAGAGACACGCTCTGCTGAGCTCAACGCTTGTGCAGATGCACATGTGCGACGAAGTCAACACACGTGCTTGTGGAGAGAAAGAAAGGGACTCCCAGGCGTGTGGAGCGACGGGGAGAAAGAGCGGGCGCTGAGGAACACAGTTTCAAACAGACTGTCTCCACACAAACAGGCACCTGTCTGCAGGTATCCTAGATCTTGATTCTTGAACTTGAGGAAACACGCGTCTGAGCAAAACTCCCAAACGCTTCCAGGAAAGACACAGGCTCTCCCACAAGCACACAAGTGTTTGCCCTCAGCTATAGATCAGGGACAAGCCTGTGAAGAGCAACCAAAGAGCTCGTCCGTCTTTCCCTCAATAGATGGGAGTAGGCGCGCTTGCGGATGTGTGCGTGTGTGTGGCCACGCGTTTGCTTAGGCATCAGTGTGTGAAAAGGTAGGTGCTTTTCTCTAGCTGCGTGTGCGTGCACGTGGTGCTGGGTGCACATCCCTGGGTGCTCGTGGAAAGGTTTCTGCATGGTTTTCGCTGAGGAATCGTGTGTGTGCACATGGACAAAGAGAAGGCGCAGCAACCAGGTTCCAGCGCCGAAGAAGGCAAAAGGCGAGGTTTCCGGCGCTATCTCCTTCTCTCCCCAGAGCTAGTCGCGCAAAGCAAGCCGCTAAGCCGGCGACCGGCAAGAGAGCTACAACGAAGCATGCCGAACGGAGAAAATAGCAGCAGCTCATCTGTTCACACCTTGTTTCTGCCATGTGCTTGAACGCCAAGACGTTCGCGCTTCTGTGAGATGAAAGACGTCCTTCTGCATATGTGGTTGCTCACACCGGTGCACTTGTTAGTGTATCCATTCAGTCCTGGGCTGCGGGGCATTCAGAAGTGGCTCTGTGGAGACGTCTGCATAGAGGCAGCTGTCAGAACACGCACACTCGATTGTTCACCAAAACATATGCAGACGCGTCCTTAGCCTGTAGATTTGGATGCACAGAGTTCCCTGTGTTCGCAAGAGACAAGGGAATCGCGTCTGTGCGCACAGAAGCAATAGCGGACCGTTTCCCTCGGAGTGAACGCGAAAGAGCCGTCTATATACTCGCAGACACGCGAACGTGCCTCAATGCGGTCACAGAGGCAGCAGCTTTTGCACAGATGCTCCTGGTGATTCTGGCACTTTCCAGGCACACTCCTGAAAGTCGCGCACACTGCTGTTCACTCGCTAAACGACCTCTTGGGAAACACGTCTCCGGTCGACGGACCGCTCAGATTGCTTCTCGTGTAACTGTGAACTGTGTCAGCGCAGGGAATCCGTCTCTGTTGAGCAGATGTCAATCCTGCCTCGCTTTTGCTTTGTTGCCTCTACCAAGATGATTTCCCGTTTCTCTCTTCACTGGAGCAGGCAGACACAGCCAACGCACATCAAGTGTCAAGAGACACGCTCTGCTGAGCTCAACGCTTGTGCAGATGCACATGTGCGACGAAGTCAACACACGTGCTTGTGGAGAGAAAGAAAGGGACTCCCAGGCGTGTGGAGCGACGGGGAGAAAGAGCGGGCGCTGAGGAACACAGTTTCAAACAGACTGTCTCCACACAAACAGGCACCTGTCTGCAGGTATCCTAGATCTTGATTCTTGAACTTGAGGAAACACGCGTCTGAGCAAAACTCCCAAACGCTTCCAGGAAAGACACAGGCTCTCCCACAAGCACACAAGTGTTTGCCCTCAGCTATAGATCAGGGACAAGCCTGTGAAGAGCAACCAAAGAGCTCGTCCGTCTTTCTCTCAATAGATGGGAGTAGGCGCGCTTGCGGATGTGTGCGTGTGTGTGGCCACGCGTTTGCTTAGGCATCAGTGTGTGAAAAGGTAGGTGCTTTTCTCTAGCTGCGTGTGCGTGCACGTGGTGCTGGGTGCACATCCCTGGGTGCTCGTGGAAAGGTTTCTGCATGGTTTTCGCTGAGGAATCGTGTGTGTGCACATGGACAAAGAGAAGGCGCAGCAACCAGGTTCCAGCGCCGAAGAAGGCAAAAGGCGAGGTTTCCGGCGCTATCTCCTTCTCTCCCCAGAGCTAGTCGCGCAAAGCAAGCCGCTAAGCCGGCGACCGGCAAGAGAGCTACAACGAAGCA
Source organism: Patagioenas fasciata (assembly GCF_037038585.1). Taxonomy (NCBI): domain Eukaryota; kingdom Metazoa; phylum Chordata; class Aves; order Columbiformes; family Columbidae; genus Patagioenas; species Patagioenas fasciata. The sequence continues at coordinate 147,571 of NW_027288773.1, read as the reverse complement.
TGCCGAACGGAGAAAATAGCAGCAGCTCATCTGTTCACACCTTGTTTCTGCCATGTGCTTGAACGCCAAGACGTTCGCGCTTCTGTGAGATGAAAGACGTCCTTCTGCATATGTGGTTGCTCACACCGGTGCACTTGTTAGTGTATCCATTCAGTCCTGGGCTGCGGGGCATTCAGAAGTGGCTCTGTGGAGACGTCTGCATAGAGGCAGCTGTCAGAACACGCACACTCGATTGTTCACCAAAACATATGCAGACGCGTCCTTAGCCTGTAGATTTGGATGCACAGAGTTCCCTGTGTTCGCAAGAGACAAGGGAATCGCGTCTGTGCGCACAGAAGCAATAGCGGACCGTTTCCCTCGGAGTGAACGCGAAAGAGCCGTCTATATACTCGCAGACACGCGAACGTGCCTCAATGCGGTCACAGAGGCAGCAGCTTTTGCACAGATGCTCCTGGTGATTCTGGCACTTTCCAGGCACACTCCTGAAAGTCGCGCACACTGCTGTTCACTCGCTAAACGACCTCTTGGGAAACACGTCTCCGGTCGACGGACCGCTCAGATTGCTTCTCGTGTAACTGTGAACTGTGTCAGCGCAGGGAATCCGTCTCTGTTGAGCAGATGTCAATCCTGCCTCGCTTTTGCTTTGTTGCCTCTACCAAGATGATTTCCCGTTTCTCTCTTCACTGGAGCAGGCAGACACAGCCAACGCACATCAAGTGTCAAGAGACACGCTCTGCTGAGCTCAACGCTTGTGCAGATGCACATGTGCGACGAAGTCAACACACGTGCTTGTGGAGAGAAAGAAAGGGACTCCCAGGCGTGTGGAGCGACGGGGAGAAAGAGCGGGCGCTGAGGAACACAGTTTCAAACAGACTGTCTCCACACAAACAGGCACCTGTCTGCAGGTATCCTAGATCTTGATTCTTGAACTTGAGGAAACACGCGTCTGAGCAAAACTCCCAAACGCTTCCAGGAAAGACACAGGCTCTCCCACAAGCACACAAGTGTTTGCCCTCAGCTATAGATCAGGGACAAGCCTGTGAAGAGCAACCAAAGAGCTCGTCCGTCTTTCCCTCAATAGATGGGAGTAGGCGCGCTTGCGGATGTGTGCGTGTGTGTGGCCACGCGTTTGCTTAGGCATCAGTGTGTGAAAAGGTAGGTGCTTTTCTCTAGCTGCGTGTGCGTGCACGTGGTGCTGGGTGCACATCCCTGGGTGCTCGTGGAAAGGTTTCTGCATGGTTTTCGCTGAGGAATCGTGTGTGTGCACATGGACAAAGAGAAGGCGCAGCAACCAGGTTCCAGCGCCGAAGAAGGCAAAAGGCGAGGTTTCCGGCGCTATCTCCTTCTCTCCCCAGAGCTAGTCGCGCAAAGCAAGCCGCTAAGCCGGCGACCGGCAAGAGAGCTACAACGAAGCATGCCGAACGGAGAAAATAGCAGCAGCTCATCTGTTCACACCTTGTTTCTGCCATGTGCTTGAACGCCAAGACGTTCGCGCTTCTGTGAGATGAAAGACGTCCTTCTGCATATGTGGTTGCTCACACCGGTGCACTTGTTAGTGTATCCATTCAGTCCTGGGCTGCGGGGCATTCAGAAGTGGCTCTGTGGAGACGTCTGCATAGAGGCAGCTGTCAGAACACGCACACTCGATTGTTCACCAAAACATATGCAGACGCGTCCTTAGCCTGTAGATTTGGATGCACAGAGTTCCCTGTGTTCGCAAGAGACAAGGGAATCGCGTCTGTGCGCACAGAAGCAATAGCGGACCGTTTCCCTCGGAGTGAACGCGAAAGAGCCGTCTATATACTCGCAGACACGCGAACGTGCCTCAATGCGGTCACAGAGGCAGCAGCTTTTGCACAGATGCTCCTGGTGATTCTGGCACTTTCCAGGCACACTCCTGAAAGTCGCGCACACTGCTGTTCACTCGCTAAACGACCTCTTGGGAAACACGTCTCCGGTCGACGGACCGCTCAGATTGCTTCTCGTGTAACTGTGAACTGTGTCAGCGCAGGGAATCCGTCTCTGTTGAGCAGATGTCAATCCTGCCTCGCTTTTGCTTTGTTGCCTCTACCAAGATGATTTCCCGTTTCTCTCTTCACTGGAGCAGGCAGACACAGCCAACGCACATCAAGTGTCAAGAGACACGCTCTGCTGAGCTCAACGCTTGTGCAGATGCACATGTGCGACGAAGTCAACACACGTGCTTGTGGAGAGAAAGAAAGGGACTCCCAGGCGTGTGGAGCGACGGGGAGAAAGAGCGGGCGCTGAGGAACACAGTTTCAAACAGACTGTCTCCACACAAACAGGCACCTGTCTGCAGGTATCCTAGATCTTGATTCTTGAACTTGAGGAAACACGCGTCTGAGCAAAACTCCCAAACGCTTCCAGGAAAGACACAGGCTCTCCCACAAGCACACAAGTGTTTGCCCTCAGCTATAGATCAGGGACAAGCCTGTGAAGAGCAACCAAAGAGCTCGTCCGTCTTTCCCTCAATAGATGGGAGTAGGCGCGCTTGCGGATGTGTGCGTGTGTGTGGCCACGCGTTTGCTTAGGCTTCAGTGTGTGAAAAGGTAGGTGCTTTTCTCTAGCTGCGTGTGCGTGCACGTGGTGCTGGGTGCACATCCCTGGGTGCTCGTGGAAAGGTTTCTGCATGGTTTTCGCTGAGGAATCGTGTGTGTGCACATGGACAAAGAGAAGGCGCAGCAACCAGGTTCCAGCGCCGAAGAAGGCAAAAGGCGAGGTTTCCGGCGCTATCTCCTTCTCTCCCCAGAGCTAGTCGCGCAAAGCAAGCCGCTAAGCCGGCGACCGGCAAGAGAGCTACAACGAAGCATGCCGAACGGAGAAAATAGCAGCAGCTCATCTGTTCACACCTTGTTTCTGCCATGTGCTTGAACGCCAAGACGTTCGCGCTTCTGTGAGATGAAAGACGTCCTTCTGCATATGTGGTTGCTCACACCGGTGCACTTGTTAGTGTATCCATTCAGTCCTGGGCTGCGGGGCATTCAGAAGTGGCTCTGTGGAGACGTCTGCATAGAGGCAGCTGTCAGAACACGCACACTCGATTGTTCACCAAAACATATGCAGACGCGTCCTTAGCCTGTAGATTTGGATGCACAGAGTTCCCTGTGTTCGCAAGAGACAAGGGAATCGCGTCTGTGCGCACAGAAGCAATAGCGGACCGTTTCCCTCGGAGTGAACGCGAAAGAGCCGTCTATATACTCGCAGACACGCGAACTTGCCTCAATGCGGTCACAGAGGCAGCAGCTTTTGCACAGATGCTCCTGGTGATTCTGGCACTTTCCAGGCACACTCCTGAAAGTCGCGCACACTGCTGTTCACTCGCTAAACGACCTCTTGGGAAACACGTCTCCGGTCGACGGACCGCTCAGATTGCTTCTCGTGTAACTGTGAACTGTGTCAGCGCAGGGAATCCGTCTCTGTTGAGCAGATGTCAATCCTGCCTCGCTTTTGCTTTGTTGCCTCTACCAAGATGATTTCCCGTTTCTCTCTTCACTGGAGCAGGCAGACACAGCCAACGCACATCAAGTGTCAAGAGACACGCTCTGCTGAGCTCAACGCTTGTGCAGATGCACATGTGCGACGAAGTCAACACACGTGCTTGTGGAGAGAAAGAAAGGGACTCCCAGGCGTGTGGAGCGACGGGGAGAAAGAGCGGGCGCTGAGGAACACAGTTTCAAACAGACTGTCTCCACACAAACAGGCACCTGTCTGCAGGTATCCTAGATCTTGATTCTTGAACTTGAGGAAACACGCGTCTGAGCAAAACTCCCAAACGCTTCCAGGAAAGACACAGGCTCTCCCACAAGCACACAAGTGTTTGCCCTCAGCTATAGATCAGGGACAAGCCTGTGAAGAGCAACCAAAGAGCTCGTCCGTCTTTCCCTCAATAGATGGGAGTAGGCGCGCTTGCGGATGTGTGCGTGTGTGTGGCCACGCGTTTGCTTAGGCTTCAGTGTGTGAAAAGGTAGGTGCTTTTCTCTAGCTGCGTGTGCGTGCACGTGGTGCTGGGTGCACATCCCTGGGTGCTCGTGGAAAGGTTTCTGCATGGTTTTCGCTGAGGAATCGTGTGTGTGCACATGGACAAAGAGAAGGCGCAGCAACCAGGTTCCAGCGCCGAAGAAGGCAAAAGGCGAGGTTTCCGGCGCTATCTCCTTCTCTCCCCAGAGCTAGTCGCGCAAAGCAAGCCGCTAAGCCGGCGACCGGCAAGAGAGCTACAACGAAGCATGCCGAACGGAGAAAATAGCAGCAGCTCATCTGTTCACACCTTGTTTCTGCCATGTGCTTGAACGCCAAGACGTTCGCGCTTCTGTGAGATGAAAGACGTCCTTCTGCATATGTGGTTGCTCACACCGGTGCACTTGTTAGTGTATCCATTCAGTCCTGGGCTGCGGGGCATTCAGAAGTGGCTCTGTGGAGACGTCTGCATAGAGGCAGCTGTCAGAACACGCACACTCGATTGTTCACCAAAACATATGCAGACGCGTCCTTAGCCTGTAGATTTGGATGCACAGAGTTCCCTGTGTTCGCAAGAGACAAGGGAATCGCGTCTGTGCGCACAGAAGCAATAGCGGACCGTTTCCCTCGGAGTGAACGCGAAAGAGCCGTCTATATACTCGCAGACACGCGAACGTGCCTCAATGCGGTCACAGAGGCAGCAGCTTTTGCACAGATGCTCCTGGTGATTCTGGCACTTTCCAGGCACACTCCTGAAAGTCGCGCACACTGCTGTTCACTCGCTAAACGACCTCTTGGGAAACACGTCTCCGGTCGACGGACCGCTCAGATTGCTTCTCGTGTAACTGTGAACTGTGTCAGCGCAGGGAATCCGTCTCTGTTGAGCAGATGTCAATCCTGCCTCGCTTTTGCTTTGTTGCCTCTACCAAGATGATTTCCCGTTTCTCTCTTCACTGGAGCAGGCAGACACAGCCAACGCACATCAAGTGTCAAGAGACACGCTCTGCTGAGCTCAACGCTTGTGCAGATGCACATGTGCGACGAAGTCAACACACGTGCTTGTGGAGAGAAAGAAAGGGACTCCCAGGCGTGTGGAGCGACGGGGAGAAAGAGCGGGCGCTGAGGAACACAGTTTCAAACAGACTGTCTCCACACAAACAGGCACCTGTCTGCAGGTATCCTAGATCTTGATTCTTGAACTTGAGGAAACACGCGTCTGAGCAAAACTCCCAAACGCTTCCAGGAAAGACACAGGCTCTCCCACAAGCACACAAGTGTTTGCCCTCAGCTATAGATCAGGGACAAGCCTGTGAAGAGCAACCAAAGAGCTCGTCCGTCTTTCCCTCAATAGATGGGAGTAGGCGCGCTTGCGGATGTGTGCGTGTGTGTGGCCACGCGTTTGCTTAGGCATCAGTGTGTGAAAAGGTAGGTGCTTTTCTCTAGCTGCGTGTGCGTGCACGTGGTGCTGGGTGCACATCCCTGGGTGCTCGTGGAAAGGTTTCTGCATGGTTTTCGCTGAGGAATCGTGTGTGTGCACATGGACAAAGAGAAGGCGCAGCAACCAGGTTCCAGCGCCGAAGAAGGCAAAAGGCGAGGTTTCCGGCGCTATCTCCTTCTCTCCCCAGAGCTAGTCGCGCAAAGCAAGCCGCTAAGCCGGCGACCGGCAAGAGAGCTACAACGAAGCATGCCGAACGGAGAAAATAGCAGCAGCTCATCTGTTCACACCTTGTTTCTGCCATGTGCTTGAACGCCAAGACGTTCGCGCTTCTGTGAGATGAAAGACGTCCTTCTGCATACGTGGTTGCTCACACCGGTGCACTTGTTAGTGTATCCATTCAGTCCTGGGCTGCGGGGCATTCAGAAGTGGCTCTGTGGAGACGTCTGCATAGAGGCAGCTGTCAGAACACGCACACTCGATTGTTCACCAAAACATATGCAGACGCGTCCTTAGCCTGTAGATTTGGATGCACAGAGTTCCCTGTGTTCGCAAGAGACAAGGGAATCGCGTCTGTGCGCACAGAAGCAATAGCGGACCGTTTCCCTCGGAGTGAACGCGAAAGAGCCGTCTATATACTCGCAGACACGCGAACGTGCCTCAATGCGGTCACAGAGGCAGCAGCTTTTGCACAGATGCTCCTGGTGATTCTGGCACTTTCCAGGCACACTCCTGAAAGTCGCGCACACTGCTGTTCACTCGCTAAACGACCTCTTGGGAAACACGTCTCCGGTCGACGGACCGCTCAGATTGCTTCTCGTGTAACTGTGAACTGTGTCAGCGCAGGGAATCCGTCTCTGTTGAGCAGATGTCAATCCTGCCTCGCTTTTGCTTTGTTGCCTCTACCAAGATGATTTCCCGTTTCTCTCTTCACTGGAGCAGGCAGACACAGCCAACGCACATCAAGTGTCAAGAGACACGCTCTGCTGAGCTCAACGCTTGTGCAGATGCACATGTGCGACGAAGTCAACACACGTGCTTGTGGAGAGAAAGAAAGGGACTCCCAGGCGTGTGGAGCGACGGGGAGAAAGAGCGGGCGCTGAGGAACACAGTTTCAAACAGACTGTCTCCACACAAACAGGCACCTGTCTGCAGGTATCCTAGATCTTGATTCTTGAACTTGAGGAAACACGCGTCTGAGCAAAACTCCCAAACGCTTCCAGGAAAGACACAGGCTCTCCCACAAGCACACAAGTGTTTGCCCTCAGCTATAGATCAGGGACAAGCCTGTGAAGAGCAACCAAAGAGCTCGTCCGTCTTTCCCTCAATAGATGGGAGTAGGCGCGCTTGCGGATGTGTGCGTGTGTGTGGCCACGCGTTTGCTTAGGCATCAGTGTGTGAAAAGGTAGGTGCTTTTCTCTAGCTGCGTGTGCGTGCACGTGGTGCTGGGTGCACATCCCTGGGTGCTCGTGGAAAGGTTTCTGCATGGTTTTCGCTGAGGAATCGTGTGTGTGCACATGGACAAAGAGAAGGCGCAGCAACCAGGTTCCAGCGCCGAAGAAGGCAAAAGGCGAGGTTTCCGGCGCTATCTCCTTCTCTCCCCAGAGCTAGTCGCGCAAAGCAAGCCGCTAAGCCGGCGACCGGCAAGAGAGCTACAACGAAGCATGCCGAACGGAGAAAATAGCAGCAGCTCATCTGTTCACACCTTGTTTCTGCCATGTGCTTGAACGCCAAGACGTTCGCGCTTCTGTGAGATGAAAGACGTCCTTCTGCATACGTGGTTGCTCACACCGGTGCACTTGTTAGTGTATCCATTCAGTCCTGGGCTGCGGGGCATTCAGAAGTGGCTCTGTGGAGACGTCTGCATAGAGGCAGCTGTCAGAACACGCACACTCGATTGTTCACCAAAACATATGCAGACGCGTCCTTAGCCTGTAGATTTGGATGCACAGAGTTCCCTGTGTTCGCAAGAGACAAGGGAATCGCGTCTGTGCGCACAGAAGCAATAGCGGACCGTTTCCCTCGGAGTGAACGCGAAAGAGCCGTCTATATACTCGCAGACACGCGAACGTGCCTCAAATGCGGTCACAGAGGCAGCAGCTTTTGCACAGATGCTCCTGGTGATTCTGGCACTTTCCAGGCACACTCCTGAAAGTCGCGCACACTGCTGTTCACTCGCTAAACGACCTCTTGGGAAACACGTCTCCGGTCGACGGACCGCTCAGATTGCTTCTCGTGTAACTGTGAACTGTGTCAGCGCAGGGAATCCGTCTCTGTTGAGCAGATGTCAATCCTGCCTCGCTTTTGCTTTGTTGCCTCTACCAAGATGATTTCCCGTTTCTCTCTTCACTGGAGCAGGCAGACACAGCCAACGCACATCAAGTGTCAAGAGACACGCTCTGCTGAGCTCAACGCTTGTGCAGATGCACATGTGCGACGAAGTCAACACACGTGCTTGTGGAGAGAAAGAAAGGGACTCCCAGGCGTGTGGAGCGACGGGGAGAAAGAGCGGGCGCTGAGGAACACAGTTTCAAACAGACTGTCTCCACACAAACAGGCACCTGTCTGCAGGTATCCTAGATCTTGATTCTTGAACTTGAGGAAACACGCGTCTGAGCAAAACTCCCAAACGCTTCCAGGAAAGACACAGGCTCTCCCACAAGCACACAAGTGTTTGCCCTCAGCTATAGATCAGGGACAAGCCTGTGAAGAGCAACCAAAGAGCTCGTCCGTCTTTCCCTCAATAGATGGGAGTAGGCGCGCTTGCGGATGTGTGCGTGTGTGTGGCCACGCGTTTGCTTAGGCATCAGTGTGTGAAAAGGTAGGTGCTTTTCTCTAGCTGCGTGTGCGTGCACGTGGTGCTGGGTGCACATCCCTGGGTGCTCGTGGAAAGGTTTCTGCATGGTTTTCGCTGAGGAATCGTGTGTGTGCACATGGACAAAGAGAAGGCGCAGCAACCAGGTTCCAGCGCCGAAGAAGGCAAAAGGCGAGGTTTCCGGCGCTATCTCCTTCTCTCCCCAGAGCTAGTCGCGCAAAGCAAGCCGCTAAGCCGGCGACCGGCAAGAGAGCTACAACGAAGCATGCCGAACGGAGAAAATAGCAGCAGCTCATCTGTTCACACCTTGTTTCTGCCATGTGCTTGAACGCCAAGACGTTCGCGCTTCTGTGAGATGAAAGACGTCCTTCTGCATATGTGGTTGCTCACACCGGTGCACTTGTTAGTGTATCCATTCAGTCCTGGGCTGCGGGGCATTCAGAAGTGGCTCTGTGGAGACGTCTGCATAGAGGCAGCTGTCAGAACACGCACACTCGATTGTTCACCAAAACATATGCAGACGCGTCCTTAGCCTGTAGATTTGGATGCACAGAGTTCCCTGTGTTCGCAAGAGACAAGGGAATCGCGTCTGTGCGCACAGAAGCAATAGCGGACCGTTTCCCTCGGAGTGAACGCGAAAGAGCCGTCTATATACTCGCAGACACGCGAACGTGCCTCAATGCGGTCACAGAGGCAGCAGCTTTTGCACAGATGCTCCTGGTGATTCTGGCACTTTCCAGGCACACTCCTGAAAGTCGCGCACACTGCTGTTCACTCGCTAAACGACCTCTTGGGAAACACGTCTCCGGTCGACGGACCGCTCAGATTGCTTCTCGTGTAACTGTGAACTGTGTCAGCGCAGGGAATCCGTCTCTGTTGAGCAGATGTCAATCCTGCCTCGCTTTTGCTTTGTTGCCTCTACCAAGATGATTTCCCGTTTCTCTCTTCACTGGAGCAGGCAGACACAGCCAACGCACATCAAGTGTCAAGAGACACGCTCTGCTGAGCTCAACGCTTGTGCAGATGCACATGTGCGACGAAGTCAACACACGTGCTTGTGGAGAGAAAGAAAGGGACTCCCAGGCGTGTGGAGCGACGGGGAGAAAGAGCGGGCGCTGAGGAACACAGTTTCAAACAGACTGTCTCCACACAAACAGGCACCTGTCTGCAGGTATCCTAGATCTTGATTCTTGAACTTGAGGAAACACGCGTCTGAGCAAAACTCCCAAACGCTTCCAGGAAAGACACAGGCTCTCCCACAAGCACACAAGTGTTTGCCCTCAGCTATAGATCAGGGACAAGCCTGTGAAGAGCAACCAAAGAGCTCGTCCGTCTTTCCCTCAATAGATGGGAGTAGGCGCGCTTGCGGATGTGTGCGTGTGTGTGGCCACGCGTTTGCTTAGGCATCAGTGTGTGAAAAGGTAGGTGCTTTTCTCTAGCCGCGTGTGCGTGCACGTGGTGCTGGGTGCACATCCCTGGGTGCTCGTGGAAAGGTTTCTGCATGGTTTTCGCTGAGGAATCGTGTGTGTGCACATGGACAAAGAGAAGGCGCAGCAACCAGGTTCCAGCGCCGAAGAAGGCAAAAGGCGAGGTTTCCGGCGCTATCTCCTTCTCTCCCCAGAGCTAGTCGCGCAAAGCAAGCCGCTAAGCCGGCGACCGGCAAGAGAGCTACAACGAAGCATGCCGAACGGAGAAAATAGCAGCAGCTCATCTGTTCACACCTTGTTTCTGCCATGTGCTTGAACGCCAAGACGTTCGCGCTTCTGTGAGATGAAAGACGTCCTTCTGCATATGTGGTTGCTCACACCGGTGCACTTGTTAGTGTATCCATTCAGTCCTGGGCTGCGGGGCATTCAGAAGTGGCTCTGTGGAGACGTCTGCATAGAGGCAGCTGTCAGAACACGCACACTCGATTGTTCACCAAAACATATGCAGACGCGTCCTTAGCCTGTAGATTTGGATGCACAGAGTTCCCTGTGTTCGCAAGAGACAAGGGAATCGCGTCTGTGCGCACAGAAGCAATAGCGGACCGTTTCCCTCGGAGTGAACGCGAAAGAGCCGTCTATATACTCGCAGACACGCGAACGTGCCTCAATGCGGTCACAGAGGCAGCAGCTTTTGCACAGATGCTCCTGGTGATTCTGGCACTTTCCAGGCACACTCCTGAAAGTCGCGCACACTGCTGTTCACTCGCTAAACGACCTCTTGGGAAACACGTCTCCGGTCGACGGACCGCTCAGATTGCTTCTCGTGTAACTGTGAACTGTGTCAGCGCAGGGAATCCGTCTCTGTTGAGCAGATGTCAATCCTGCCTCGCTTTTGCTTTGTTGCCTCTACCAAGATGATTTCCCGTTTCTCTCTTCACTGGAGCAGGCAGACACAGCCAACGCACATCAAGTGTCAAGAGACACGCTCTGCTGAGCTCAACGCTTGTGCAGATGCACATGTGCGACGAAGTCAACACACGTGCTTGTGGAGAGAAAGAAAGGGACTCCCAGGCGTGTGGAGCGACGGGGAGAAAGAGCGGGCGCTGAGGAACACAGTTTCAAACAGACTGTCTCCACACAAACAGGCACCTGTCTGCAGGTATCCTAGATCTTGATTCTTGAACTTGAGGAAACACGCGTCTGAGCAAAACTCCCAAACGCTTCCAGGAAAGACACAGGCTCTCCCACAAGCACACAAGTGTTTGCCCTCAGCTATAGATCAGGGACAAGCCTGTGAAGAGCAACCAAAGAGCTCGTCCGTCTTTCCCTCAATAGATGGGAGTAGGCGCGCTTGCGGATGTGTGCGTGTGTGTGGCCACGCGTTTGCTTAGGCATCAGTGTGTGAAAAGGTAGGTGCTTTTCTCTAGCTGCGTGTGCGTGCACGTGGTGCTGGGTGCACATCCCTGGGTGCTCGTGGAAAGGTTTCTGCATGGTTTTCGCTGAGGAATCGTGTGTGTGCACATGGACAAAGAGAAGGCGCAGCAACCAGGTTCCAGCGCCGAAGAAGGCAAAAGGCGAGGTTTCCGGCGCTATCTCCTTCTCTCCCCAGAGCTAGTCGCGCAAAGCAAGCCGCTAAGCCGGCGACCGGCAAGAGAGCTACAACGAAGCATGCCGAACGGAGAAAATAGCAGCAGCTCATCTGTTCACACCTTGTTTCTGCCATGTGCTTGAACGCCAAGACGTTCGCGCTTCTGTGAGATGAAAGACGTCCTTCTGCATATGTGGTTGCTCACACCGGTGCACTTGGTAGTGTATCCATTCAGTCCTGGGCTGCGGGGCATTCAGAAGTGGCTCTGTGGAGACGTCTGCATAGAGGCAGCTGTCAGAACACGCACACTCGATTGTTCACCAAAACATATGCAGACGCGTCCTTAGCCTGTAGATTTGGATGCACAGAGTTCCCTGTGTTCGCAAGAGACAAGGGAATCGCGTCTGTGCGCACAGAAGCAATAGCGGACCGTTTCCCTCGGAGTGAACGCGAAAGAGCCGTCTATATACTCGCAGACACGCGAACGTGCCTCAATGCGGTCACAGAGGCAGCAGCTTTTGCACAGATGCTCCTGGTGATTCTGGCACTTTCCAGGCACACTCCTGAAAGTCGCGCACACTGCTGTTCACTCGCTAAACGACCTCTTGGGAAACACGTCTCCGGTCGACGGACCGCTCAGATTGCTTCTCGTGTAACTGTGAACTGTGTCAGCGCAGGGAATCCGTCTCTGTTGAGCAGATGTCAATCCTGCCTCGCTTTTGCTTTGTTGCCTCTACCAAGATGATTTCCCGTTTCTCTCTTCACTGGAGCAGGCAGACACAGCCAACGCACATCAAGTGTCAAGAGACACGCTCTGCTGAGCTCAACGCTTGTGCAGATGCACATGTGCGACGAAGTCAACACACGTGCTTGTGGAGAGAAAGAAAGGGACTCCCAGGCGTGTGGAGCGACGGGGAGAAAGAGCGGGCGCTGAGGAACACAGTTTCAAACAGACTGTCTCCACACAAACAGGCACCTGTCTGCAGGTATCCTAGATCTTGATTCTTGAACTTGAGGAAACACGCGTCTGAGCAAAACTCCCAAACGCTTCCAGGAAAGACACAGGCTCTCCCACAAGCACACAAGTGTTTGCCCTCAGCTATAGATCAGGGACAAGCCTGTGAAGAGCAACCAAAGAGCTCGTCCGTCTTTCCCTCAATAGATGGGAGTAGGCGCGCTTGCGGATGTGTGCGTGTGTGTGGCCACGCGTTTGCTTAGGCATCAGTGTGTGAAAAGGTAGGTGCTTTTCTCTAGCTGCGTGTGCGTGCACGTGGTGCTGGGTGCACATCCCTGGGTGCTCGTGGAAAGGTTTCTGCATGGTTTTCGCTGAGGAATCGTGTGTGTGCACATGGACAAAGAGAAGGCGCAGCAACCAGGTTCCAGCGCCGAAGAAGGCAAAAGGCGAGGTTTCCGGCGCTATCTCCTTCTCTCCCCAGAGCTAGTCGCGCAAAGCAAGCCGCTAAGCCGGCGACCGGCAAGAGAGCTACAACGAAGCATGCCGAACGGAGAAAATAGCAGCAGCTCATCTGTTCACACCTTGTTTCTGCCATGTGCTTGAACGCCAAGACGTTCGCGCTTCTGTGAGATGAAAGACGTCCTTCTGCATATGTGGTTGCTCACACCGGTGCACTTGTTAGTGTATCCATTCAGTCCTGGGCTGCGGGGCATTCAGAAGTGGCTCTGTGGAGACGTCTGCATAGAGGCAGCTGTCAGAACACGCACACTCGATTGTTCACCAAAACATATGCAGACGCGTCCTTAGCCTGTAGATTTGGATGCACAGAGTTCCCTGTGTTCGCAAGAGACAAGGGAATCGCGTCTGTGCGCACAGAAGCAATAGCGGACCGTTTCCCTCGGAGTGAACGCGAAAGAGCCGTCTATATACTCGCAGACACGCGAACGTGCCTCAATGCGGTCACAGAGGCAGCAGCTTTTGCACAGATGCTCCTGGTGATTCTGGCACTTTCCAGGCACACTCCTGAAAGTCGCGCACACTGCTGTTCACTCGCTAAACGACCTCTTGGGAAACACGTCTCCGGTCGACGGACCGCTCAGATTGCTTCTCGTGTAACTGTGAACTGTGTCAGCGCAGGGAATCCGTCTCTGTTGAGCAGATGTCAATCCTGCCTCGCTTTTGCTTTGTTGCCTCTACCAAGATGATTTCCCGTTTCTCTCTTCACTGGAGCAGGCAGACACAGCCAACGCACATCAAGTGTCAAGAGACACGCTCTGCTGAGCTCAACGCTTGTGCAGATGCACATGTGCGACGAAGTCAACACACGTGCTTGTGGAGAGAAAGAAAGGGACTCCCAGGCGTGTGGAGCGACGGGGAGAAAGAGCGGGCGCTGAGGAACACAGTTTCAAACAGACTGTCTCCACACAAACAGGCACCTGTCTGCAGGTATCCTAGATCTTGATTCTTGAACTTGAGGAAACACGCGTCTGAGCAAAACTCCCAAACGCTTCCAGGAAAGACACAGGCTCTCCCACAAGCACACAAGTGTTTGCCCTCAGCTATAGATCAGGGACAAGCCTGTAAAGAGCAACCAAAGAGCTCGTCCGTCTTTCCCTCAATAGATGGGAGTAGGCGCGCTTGCGGATGTGTGCGTGTGTGTGGCCACGCGTTTGCTTAGGCATCAGTGTGTGAAAAGGTAGGTGCTTTTCTCTAGCTGCGTGTGCGTGCACGTGGTGCTGGGTGCACATCCCTGGGTGCTCGTGGAAAGGTTTCTGCATGGTTTTCGCTGAGGAATCGTGTGTGTGCACATGGACAAAGAGAAGGCGCAGCAACCAGGTTCCAGCGCCGAAGAAGGCAAAAGGCGAGGTTTCCGGCGCTATCTCCTTCTCTCCCCAGAGCTAGTCGCGCAAAGCAAGCCGCTAAGCCGGCGACCGGCAAGAGAGCTACAACGAAGCATGCCGAACGGAGAAAATAGCAGCAGCTCATCTGTTCACACCTTGTTTCTGCCATGTGCTTGAACGCCAAGACGTTCGCGCTTCTGTGAGATGAAAGACGTCCTTCTGCATATGTGGTTGCTCACACCGGTGCACTTGTTAGTGTATCCATTCAGTCCTGGGCTGCGGGGCATTCAGAAGTGGCTCTGTGGAGACGTCTGCATAGAGGCAGCTGTCAGAACACGCACACTCGATTGTTCACCAAAACATATGCAGACGCGTCCTTAGCCTGTAGATTTGGATGCACAGAGTTCCCTGTGTTCGCAAGAGACAAGGGAATCGCGTCTGTGCGCACAGAAGCAATAGCGGACCGTTTCCCTCGGAGTGAACGCGAAAGAGCCGTCTATATACTCGCAGACACGCGAACGTGCCTCAATGCGGTCACAGAGGCAGCAGCTTTTGCACAGATGCTCCTGGTGATTCTGGCACTTTCCAGGCACACTCCTGAAAGTCGCGCACACTGCTGTTCACTCGCTAAACGACCTCTTGGGAAACACGTCTCCGGTCGACGGACCGCTCAGATTGCTTCTCGTGTAACTGTGAACTGTGTCAGCGCAGGGAATCCGTCTCTGTTGAGCAGATGTCAATCCTGCCTCGCTTTTGCTTTGTTGCCTCTACCAAGATGATTTCCCGTTTCTCTCTTCACTGGAGCAGGCAGACACAGCCAACGCACATCAAGTGTCAAGAGACACGCTCTGCTGAGCTCAACGCTTGTGCAGATGCACATGTGCGACGAAGTCAACACACGTGCTTGTGGAGAGAAAGAAAGGGACTCCCAGGCGTGTGGAGCGACGGGGAGAAAGAGCGGGCGCTGAGGAACACAGTTTCAAACAGACTGTCTCCACACAAACAGGCACCTGTCTGCAGGTATCCTAGATCTTGATTCTTGAACTTGAGGAAACACGCGTCTGAGCAAAACTCCCAAACGCTTCCAGGAAAGACACAGGCTCTCCCACAAGCACACAAGTGTTTGCCCTCAGCTATAGATCAGGGACAAGCCTGTGAAGAGCAACCAAAGAGCTCGTCCGTCTTTCCCTCAATAGATGGGAGTAGGCGCGCTTGCGGATGTGTGCGTGTGTGTGGCCACGCGTTTGCTTAGGCATCAGTGTGTGAAAAGGTAGGTGCTTTTCTCTAGCTGCGTGTGCGTGCACGTGGTGCTGGGTGCACATCCCTGGGTGCTCGTGGAAAGGTTTCTGCATGGTTTTCGCTGAGGAATCGTGTGTGTGCACATGGACAAAGAGAAGGCGCAGCAACCAGGTTCCAGCGCCGAAGAAGGCAAAAGGCGAGGTTTCCGGCGCTATCTCCTTCTCTCCCCAGAGCTAGTCGCGCAAAGCAAGCCGCTAAGCCGGCGACCGGCAAGAGAGCTACAACGAAGCATGCCGAACGGAGAAAATAGCAGCAGCTCATCTGTTCACACCTTGTTTCTGCCATGTGCTTGAACGCCAAGACGTTCGCGCTTCTGTGAGATGAAAGACGTCCTTCTGCATATGTGGTTGCTCACACCGGTGCACTTGTTAGTGTATCCATTCAGTCCTGGGCTGCGGGGCATTCAGAAGTGGCTCTGTGGAGACGTCTGCATAGAGGCAGCTGTCAGAACACGCACACTCGATTGTTCACCAAAACATATGCAGACGCGTCCTTAGCCTGTAGATTTGGATGCACAGAGTTCCCTGTGTTCGCAAGAGACAAGGGAATCGCGTCTGTGCGCACAGAAGCAATAGCGGACCGTTTCCCTCGGAGTGAACGCGAAAGAGCCGTCTATATACTCGCAGACACGCGAACGTGCCTCAATGCGGTCACAGAGGCAGCAGCTTTTGCACAGATGCTCCTGGTGATTCTGGCACTTTCCAGGCACACTCCTGAAAGTCGCGCACACTGCTGTTCACTCGCTAAACGACCTCTTGGGAAACACGTCTCCGGTCGACGGACCGCTCAGATTGCTTCTCGTGTAACTGTGAACTGTGTCAGCGCAGGGAATCCGTCTCTGTTGAGCAGATGTCAATCCTGCCTCGCTTTTGCTTTGTTGCCTCTACCAAGATGATTTCCCGTTTCTCTCTTCACTGGAGCAGGCAGACACAGCCAACGCACATCAAGTGTCAAGAGACACGCTCTGCTGAGCTCAACGCTTGTGCAGATGCACATGTGCGACGAAGTCAACACACGTGCTTGTGGAGAGAAAGAAAGGGACTCCCAGGCGTGTGGAGCGACGGGGAGAAAGAGCGGGCGCTGAGGAACACAGTTTCAAACAGACTGTCTCCACACAAACAGGCACCTGTCTGCAGGTATCCTAGATCTTGATTCTTGAACTTGAGGAAACACGCGTCTGAGCAAAACTCCCAAACGCTTCCAGGAAAGACACAGGCTCTCCCACAAGCACACAAGTGTTTGCCCTCAGCTATAGATCAGGGACAAGCCTGTGAAGAGCAACCAAAGAGCTCGTCCGTCTTTCCCTCAATAGATGGGAGTAGGCGCGCTTGCGGATGTGTGCGTGTGTGTGGCCACGCGTTTGCTTAGGCATCAGTGTGTGAAAAGGTAGGTGCTTTTCTCTAGCTGCGTGTGCGTGCACGTGGTGCTGGGTGCACATCCCTGGGTGCTCGTGGAAAGGTTTCTGCATGGTTTTCGCTGAGGAATCGTGTGTGTGCACATGGACAAAGAGAAGGCGCAGCAACCAGGTTCCAGCGCCGAAGAAGGCAAAAGGCGAGGTTTCCGGCGCTATCTCCTTCTCTCCCCAGAGCTAGTCGCGCAAAGCAAGCCGCTAAGCCGGCGACCGGCAAGAGAGCTACAACGAAGCATGCCGAACGGAGAAAATAGCAGCAGCTCATCTGTTCACACCTTGTTTCTGCCATGTGCTTGAACGCCAAGACGTTCGCGCTTCTGTGAGATGAAAGACGTCCTTCTGCATATGTGGTTGCTCACACCGGTGCACTTGTTAGTGTATCCATTCAGTCCTGGGCTGCGGGGCATTCAGAAGTGGCTCTGTGGAGACGTCTGCATAGAGGCAGCTGTCAGAACACGCACACTCGATTGTTCACCAAAACATATGCAGACGCGTCCTTAGCCTGTAGATTTGGATGCACAGAGTTCCCTGTGTTCGCAAGAGACAAGGGAATCGCGTCTGTGCGCACAGAAGCAATAGCGGACCGTTTCCCTCGGAGTGAACGCGAAAGAGCCGTCTATATACTCGCAGACACGCGAACGTGCCTCAATGCGGTCACAGAGGCAGCAGCTTTTGCACAGATGCTCCTGGTGATTCTGGCACTTTCCAGGCACACTCCTGAAAGTCGCGCACACTGCTGTTCACTCGCTAAACGACCTCTTGGGAAACACGTCTCCGGTCGACGGACCGCTCAGATTGCTTCTCGTGTAACTGTGAACTGTGTCAGCGCAGGGAATCCGTCTCTGTTGAGCAGATGTCAATCCTGCCTCGCTTTTGCTTTGTTGCCTCTACCAAGATGATTTCCCGTTTCTCTCTTCACTGGAGCAGGCAGACACAGCCAACGCACATCAAGTGTCAAGAGACACGCTCTGCTGAGCTCAACGCTTGTGCAGATGCACATGTGCGACGAAGTCAACACACGTGCTTGTGGAGAGAAAGAAAGGGACTCCCAGGCGTGTGGAGCGACGGGGAGAAAGAGCGGGCGCTGAGGAACACAGTTTCAAACAGACTGTCTCCACACAAACAGGCACCTGTCTGCAGGTATCCTAGATCTTGATTCTTGAACTTGAGGAAACACGCGTCTGAGCAAAACTCCCAAACGCTTCCAGGAAAGACACAGGCTCTCCCACAAGCACACAAGTGTTTGCCCTCAGCTATAGATCAGGGACAAGCCTGTAAAGAGCAACCAAAGAGCTCGTCCGTCTTTCCCTCAATAGATGGGAGTAGGCGCGCTTGCGGATGTGTGCGTGTGTGTGGCCACGCGTTTGCTTAGGCATCAGTGTGTGAAAAGGTAGGTGCTTTTCTCTAGCTGCGTGTGCGTGCACGTGGTGCTGGGTGCACATCCCTGGGTGCTCGTGGAAAGGTTTCTGCATGGTTTTCGCTGAGGAATCGTGTGTGTGCACATGGACAAAGAGAAGGCGCAGCAACCAGGTTCCAGCGCCGAAGAAGGCAAAAGGCGAGGTTTCCGGCGCTATCTCCTTCTCTCCCCAGAGCTAGTCGCGCAAAGCAAGCCGCTAAGCCGGCGACCGGCAAGAGAGCTACAACGAAGCATGCCGAACGGAGAAAATAGCAGCAGCTCATCTGTTCACACCTTGTTTCTGCCATGTGCTTGAACGCCAAGACGTTCGCGCTTCTGTGAGATGAAAGACGTCCTTCTGCATATGTGGTTGCTCACACCGGTGCACTTGTTAGTGTATCCATTCAGTCCTGGGCTGCGGGGCATTCAGAAGTGGCTCTGTGGAGACGTCTGCATAGAGGCAGCTGTCAGAACACGCACACTCGATTGTTCACCAAAACATATGCAGACGCGTCCTTAGCCTGTAGATTTGGATGCACAGAGTTCCCTGTGTTCGCAAGAGACAAGGGAATCGCGTCTGTGCGCACAGAAGCAATAGCGGACCGTTTCCCTCGGAGTGAACGCGAAAGAGCCGTCTATATACTCGCAGACACGCGAACGTGCCTCAATGCGGTCACAGAGGCAGCAGCTTTTGCACAGATGCTCCTGGTGATTCTGGCACTTTCCAGGCACACTCCTGAAAGTCGCGCACACTGCTGTTCACTCGCTAAACGACCTCTTGGGAAACACGTCTCCGGTCGACGGACCGCTCAGATTGCTTCTCGTGTAACTGTGAACTGTGTCAGCGCAGGGAATCCGTCTCTGTTGAGCAGATGTCAATCCTGCCTCGCTTTTGCTTTGTTGCCTCTACCAAGATGATTTCCCGTTTCTCTCTTCACTGGAGCAGGCAGACACAGCCAACGCACATCAAGTGTCAAGAGACACGCTCTGCTGAGCTCAACGCTTGTGCAGATGCACATGTGCGACGAAGTCAACACACGTGCTTGTGGAGAGAAAGAAAGGGACTCCCAGGCGTGTGGAGCGACGGGGAGAAAGAGCGGGCGCTGAGGAACACAGTTTCAAACAGACTGTCTCCACACAAACAGGCACCTGTCTGCAGGTATCCTAGATCTTGATTCTTGAACTTGAGGAAACACGCGTCTGAGCAAAACTCCCAAACGCTTCCAGGAAAGACACAGGCTCTCCCACAAGCACACAAGTGTTTGCCCTCAGCTATAGATCAGGGACAAGCCTGTGAAGAGCAACCAAAGAGCTCGTCCGTCTTTCTCTCAATAGATGGGAGTAGGCGCGCTTGCGGATGTGTGCGTGTGTGTGGCCACGCGTTTGCT
This sequence comes from Patagioenas fasciata, assembly GCF_037038585.1. NCBI lineage: Eukaryota > Metazoa > Chordata > Aves > Columbiformes > Columbidae > Patagioenas > Patagioenas fasciata. The sequence goes on along the minus strand of NW_027288773.1, from coordinate 128,041 downwards.
TAGGCTTCAGTGTGTGAAAAGGTAGGTGCTTTTCTCTAGCTGCGTGTGCGTGCACGTGGTGCTGGGTGCACATCCCTGGGTGCTCGTGGAAAGGTTTCTGCATGGTTTTCGCTGAGGAATCGTGTGTGTGCACATGGACAAAGAGAAGGCGCAGCAACCAGGTTCCAGCGCCGAAGAAGGCAAAAGGCGAGGTTTCCGGCGCTATCTCCTTCTCTCCCCAGAGCTAGTCGCGCAAAGCAAGCCGCTAAGCCGGCGACCGGCAAGAGAGCTACAACGAAGCATGCCGAACGGAGAAAATAGCAGCAGCTCATCTGTTCACACCTTGTTTCTGCCATGTGCTTGAACGCCAAGACGTTCGCGCTTCTGTGAGATGAAAGACGTCCTTCTGCATATGTGGTTGCTCACACCGGTGCACTTGTTAGTGTATCCATTCAGTCCTGGGCTGCGGGGCATTCAGAAGTGGCTCTGTGGAGACGTCTGCATAGAGGCAGCTGTCAGAACACGCACACTCGATTGTTCACCAAAACATATGCAGACGCGTCCTTAGCCTGTAGATTTGGATGCACAGAGTTCCCTGTGTTCGCAAGAGACAAGGGAATCGCGTCTGTGCGCACAGAAGCAATAGCGGACCGTTTCCCTCGGAGTGAACGCGAAAGAGCCGTCTATATACTCGCAGACACGCGAACGTGCCTCAATGCGGTCACAGAGGCAGCAGCTTTTGCACAGATGCTCCTGGTGATTCTGGCACTTTCCAGGCACACTCCTGAAAGTCGCGCACACTGCTGTTCACTCGCTAAACGACCTCTTGGGAAACACGTCTCCGGTCGACGGACCGCTCAGATTGCTTCTCGTGTAACTGTGAACTGTGTCAGCGCAGGGAATCCGTCTCTGTTGAGCAGATGTCAATCCTGCCTCGCTTTTGCTTTGTTGCCTCTACCAAGATGATTTCCCGTTTCTCTCTTCACTGGAGCAGGCAGACACAGCCAACGCACATCAAGTGTCAAGAGACACGCTCTGCTGAGCTCAACGCTTGTGCAGATGCACATGTGCGACGAAGTCAACACACGTGCTTGTGGAGAGAAAGAAAGGGACTCCCAGGCGTGTGGAGCGACGGGGAGAAAGAGCGGGCGCTGAGGAACACAGTTTCAAACAGACTGTCTCCACACAAACAGGCACCTGTCTGCAGGTATCCTAGATCTTGATTCTTGAACTTGAGGAAACACGCGTCTGAGCAAAACTCCCAAACGCTTCCAGGAAAGACACAGGCTCTCCCACAAGCACACAAGTGTTTGCCCTCAGCTATAGATCAGGGACAAGCCTGTAAAGAGCAACCAAAGAGCTCGTCCGTCTTTCCCTCAATAGATGGGAGTAGGCGCGCTTGCGGATGTGTGCGTGTGTGTGGCCACGCGTTTGCTTAGGCATCAGTGTGTGAAAAGGTAGGTGCTTTTCTCTAGCTGCGTGTGCGTGCACGTGGTGCTGGGTGCACATCCCTGGGTGCTCGTGGAAAGGTTTCTGCATGGTTTTCGCTGAGGAATCGTGTGTGTGCACATGGACAAAGAGAAGGCGCAGCAACCAGGTTCCAGCGCCGAAGAAGGCAAAAGGCGAGGTTTCCGGCGCTATCTCCTTCTCTCCCCAGAGCTAGTCGCGCAAAGCAAGCCGCTAAGCCGGCGACCGGCAAGAGAGCTACAACGAAGCATGCCGAACGGAGAAAATAGCAGCAGCTCATCTGTTCACACCTTGTTTCTGCCATGTGCTTGAACGCCAAGACGTTCGCGCTTCTGTGAGATGAAAGACGTCCTTCTGCATATGTGGTTGCTCACACCGGTGCACTTGTTAGTGTATCCATTCAGTCCTGGGCTGCGGGGCATTCAGAAGTGGCTCTGTGGAGACGTCTGCATAGAGGCAGCTGTCAGAACACGCACACTCGATTGTTCACCAAAACATATGCAGACGCGTCCTTAGCCTGTAGATTTGGATGCACAGAGTTCCCTGTGTTCGCAAGAGACAAGGGAATCGCGTCTGTGCGCACAGAAGCAATAGCGGACCGTTTCCCTCGGAGTGAACGCGAAAGAGCCGTCTATATACTCGCAGACACGCGAACGTGCCTCAATGCGGTCACAGAGGCAGCAGCTTTTGCACAGATGCTCCTGGTGATTCTGGCACTTTCCAGGCACACTCCTGAAAGTCGCGCACACTGCTGTTCACTCGCTAAACGACCTCTTGGGAAACACGTCTCCGGTCGACGGACCGCTCAGATTGCTTCTCGTGTAACTGTGAACTGTGTCAGCGCAGGGAATCCGTCTCTGTTGAGCAGATGTCAATCCTGCCTCGCTTTTGCTTTGTTGCCTCTACCAAGATGATTTCCCGTTTCTCTCTTCACTGGAGCAGGCAGACACAGCCAACGCACATCAAGTGTCAAGAGACACGCTCTGCTGAGCTCAACGCTTGTGCAGATGCACATGTGCGACGAAGTCAACACACGTGCTTGTGGAGAGAAAGAAAGGGACTCCCAGGCGTGTGGAGCGACGGGGAGAAAGAGCGGGCGCTGAGGAACACAGTTTCAAACAGACTGTCTCCACACAAACAGGCACCTGTCTGCAGGTATCCTAGATCTTGATTCTTGAACTTGAGGAAACACGCGTCTGAGCAAAACTCCCAAACGCTTCCAGGAAAGACACAGGCTCTCCCACAAGCACACAAGTGTTTGCCCTCAGCTATAGATCAGGGACAAGCCTGTGAAGAGCAACCAAAGAGCTCGTCCGTCTTTCCCTCAATAGATGGGAGTAGGCGCGCTTGCGGATGTGTGCGTGTGTGTGGCCACGCGTTTGCTTAGGCATCAGTGTGTGAAAAGGTAGGTGCTTTTCTCTAGCTGCGTGTGCGTGCACGTGGTGCTGGGTGCACATCCCTGGGTGCTCGTGGAAAGGTTTCTGCATGGTTTTCGCTGAGGAATCGTGTGTGTGCACATGGACAAAGAGAAGGCGCAGCAACCAGGTTCCAGCGCCGAAGAAGGCAAAAGGCGAGGTTTCCGGCGCTATCTCCTTCTCTCCCCAGAGCTAGTCGCGCAAAGCAAGCCGCTAAGCCGGCGACCGGCAAGAGAGCTACAACGAAGCATGCCGAACGGAGAAAATAGCAGCAGCTCATCTGTTCACACCTTGTTTCTGCCATGTGCTTGAACGCCAAGACGTTCGCGCTTCTGTGAGATGAAAGACGTCCTTCTGCATATGTGGTTGCTCACACCGGTGCACTTGTTAGTGTATCCATTCAGTCCTGGGCTGCGGGGCATTCAGAAGTGGCTCTGTGGAGACGTCTGCATAGAGGCAGCTGTCAGAACACGCACACTCGATTGTTCACCAAAACATATGCAGACGCGTCCTTAGCCTGTAGATTTGGATGCACAGAGTTCCCTGTGTTCGCAAGAGACAAGGGAATCGCGTCTGTGCGCACAGAAGCAATAGCGGACCGTTTCCCTCGGAGTGAACGCGAAAGAGCCGTCTATATACTCGCAGACACGCGAACGTGCCTCAATGCGGTCACAGAGGCAGCAGCTTTTGCACAGATGCTCCTGGTGATTCTGGCACTTTCCAGGCACACTCCTGAAAGTCGCGCACACTGCTGTTCACTCGCTAAACGACCTCTTGGGAAACACGTCTCCGGTCGACGGACCGCTCAGATTGCTTCTCGTGTAACTGTGAACTGTGTCAGCGCAGGGAATCCGTCTCTGTTGAGCAGATGTCAATCCTGCCTCGCTTTTGCTTTGTTGCCTCTACCAAGATGATTTCCCGTTTCTCTCTTCACTGGAGCAGGCAGACACAGCCAACGCACATCAAGTGTCAAGAGACACGCTCTGCTGAGCTCAACGCTTGTGCAGATGCACATGTGCGACGAAGTCAACACACGTGCTTGTGGAGAGAAAGAAAGGGACTCCCAGGCGTGTGGAGCGACGGGGAGAAAGAGCGGGCGCTGAGGAACACAGTTTCAAACAGACTGTCTCCACACAAACAGGCACCTGTCTGCAGGTATCCTAGATCTTGATTCTTGAACTTGAGGAAACACGCGTCTGAGCAAAACTCCCAAACGCTTCCAGGAAAGACACAGGCTCTCCCACAAGCACACAAGTGTTTGCCCTCAGCTATAGATCAGGGACAAGCCTGTGAAGAGCAACCAAAGAGCTCGTCCGTCTTTCCCTCAATAGATGGGAGTAGGCGCGCTTGCGGATGTGTGCGTGTGTGTGGCCACGCGTTTGCTTAGGCATCAGTGTGTGAAAAGGTAGGTGCTTTTCTCTAGCTGCGTGTGCGTGCACGTGGTGCTGGGTGCACATCCCTGGGTGCTCGTGGAAAGGTTTCTGCATGGTTTTCGCTGAGGAATCGTGTGTGTGCACATGGACAAAGAGAAGGCGCAGCAACCAGGTTCCAGCGCCGAAGAAGGCAAAAGGCGAGGTTTCCGGCGCTATCTCCTTCTCTCCCCAGAGCTAGTCGCGCAAAGCAAGCCGCTAAGCCGGCGACCGGCAAGAGAGCTACAACGAAGCATGCCGAACGGAGAAAATAGCAGCAGCTCATCTGTTCACACCTTGTTTCTGCCATGTGCTTGAACGCCAAGACGTTCGCGCTTCTGTGAGATGAAAGACGTCCTTCTGCATATGTGGTTGCTCACACCGGTGCACTTGTTAGTGTATCCATTCAGTCCTGGGCTGCGGGGCATTCAGAAGTGGCTCTGTGGAGACGTCTGCATAGAGGCAGCTGTCAGAACACGCACACTCGATTGTTCACCAAAACATATGCAGACGCGTCCTTAGCCTGTAGATTTGGATGCACAGAGTTCCCTGTGTTCGCAAGAGACAAGGGAATCGCGTCTGTGCGCACAGAAGCAATAGCGGACCGTTTCCCTCGGAGTGAACGCGAAAGAGCCGTCTATATACTCGCAGACACGCGAACGTGCCTCAATGCGGTCACAGAGGCAGCAGCTTTTGCACAGATGCTCCTGGTGATTCTGGCACTTTCCAGGCACACTCCTGAAAGTCGCGCACACTGCTGTTCACTCGCTAAACGACCTCTTGGGAAACACGTCTCCGGTCGACGGACCGCTCAGATTGCTTCTCGTGTAACTGTGAACTGTGTCAGCGCAGGGAATCCGTCTCTGTTGAGCAGATGTCAATCCTGCCTCGCTTTTGCTTTGTTGCCTCTACCAAGATGATTTCCCGTTTCTCTCTTCACTGGAGCAGGCAGACACAGCCAACGCACATCAAGTGTCAAGAGACACGCTCTGCTGAGCTCAACGCTTGTGCAGATGCACATGTGCGACGAAGTCAACACACGTGCTTGTGGAGAGAAAGAAAGGGACTCCCAGGCGTGTGGAGCGACGGGGAGAAAGAGCGGGCGCTGAGGAACACAGTTTCAAACAGACTGTCTCCACACAAACAGGCACCTGTCTGCAGGTATCCTAGATCTTGATTCTTGAACTTGAGGAAACACGCGTCTGAGCAAAACTCCCAAACGCTTCCAGGAAAGACACAGGCTCTCCCACAAGCACACAAGTGTTTGCCCTCAGCTATAGATCAGGGACAAGCCTGTAAAGAGCAACCAAAGAGCTCGTCCGTCTTTCCCTCAATAGATGGGAGTAGGCGCGCTTGCGGATGTGTGCGTGTGTGTGGCCACGCGTTTGCTTAGGCATCAGTGTGTGAAAAGGTAGGTGCTTTTCTCTAGCTGCGTGTGCGTGCACGTGGTGCTGGGTGCACATCCCTGGGTGCTCGTGGAAAGGTTTCTGCATGGTTTTCGCTGAGGAATCGTGTGTGTGCACATGGACAAAGAGAAGGCGCAGCAACCAGGTTCCAGCGCCGAAGAAGGCAAAAGGCGAGGTTTCCGGCGCTATCTCCTTCTCTCCCCAGAGCTAGTCGCGCAAAGCAAGCCGCTAAGCCGGCGACCGGCAAGAGAGCTACAACGAAGCATGCCGAACGGAGAAAATAGCAGCAGCTCATCTGTTCACACCTTGTTTCTGCCATGTGCTTGAACGCCAAGACGTTCGCGCTTCTGTGAGATGAAAGACGTCCTTCTGCATATGTGGTTGCTCACACCGGTGCACTTGTTAGTGTATCCATTCAGTCCTGGGCTGCGGGGCATTCAGAAGTGGCTCTGTGGAGACGTCTGCATAGAGGCAGCTGTCAGAACACGCACACTCGATTGTTCACCAAAACATATGCAGACGCGTCCTTAGCCTGTAGATTTGGATGCACAGAGTTCCCTGTGTTCGCAAGAGACAAGGGAATCGCGTCTGTGCGCACAGAAGCAATAGCGGACCGTTTCCCTCGGAGTGAACGCGAAAGAGCCGTCTATATACTCGCAGACACGCGAACGTGCCTCAATGCGGTCACAGAGGCAGCAGCTTTTGCACAGATGCTCCTGGTGATTCTGGCACTTTCCAGGCACACTCCTGAAAGTCGCGCACACTGCTGTTCACTCGCTAAACGACCTCTTGGGAAACACGTCTCCGGTCGACGGACCGCTCAGATTGCTTCTCGTGTAACTGTGAACTGTGTCAGCGCAGGGAATCCGTCTCTGTTGAGCAGATGTCAATCCTGCCTCGCTTTTGCTTTGTTGCCTCTACCAAGATGATTTCCCGTTTCTCTCTTCACTGGAGCAGGCAGACACAGCCAACGCACATCAAGTGTCAAGAGACACGCTCTGCTGAGCTCAACGCTTGTGCAGATGCACATGTGCGACGAAGTCAACACACGTGCTTGTGGAGAGAAAGAAAGGGACTCCCAGGCGTGTGGAGCGACGGGGAGAAAGAGCGGGCGCTGAGGAACACAGTTTCAAACAGACTGTCTCCACACAAACAGGCACCTGTCTGCAGGTATCCTAGATCTTGATTCTTGAACTTGAGGAAACACGCGTCTGAGCAAAACTCCCAAACGCTTCCAGGAAAGACACAGGCTCTCCCACAAGCACACAAGTGTTTGCCCTCAGCTATAGATCAGGGACAAGCCTGTGAAGAGCAACCAAAGAGCTCGTCCGTCTTTCTCTCAATAGATGGGAGTAGGCGCGCTTGCGGATGTGTGCGTGTGTGTGGCCACGCGTTTGCTTAGGCTTCAGTGTGTGAAAAGGTAGGTGCTTTTCTCTAGCTGCGTGTGCGTGCACGTGGTGCTGGGTGCACATCCCTGGGTGCTCGTGGAAAGGTTTCTGCATGGTTTTCGCTGAGGAATCGTGTGTGTGCACATGGACAAAGAGAAGGCGCAGCAACCAGGTTCCAGCGCCGAAGAAGGCAAAAGGCGAGGTTTCCGGCGCTATCTCCTTCTCTCCCCAGAGCTAGTCGCGCAAAGCAAGCCGCTAAGCCGGCGACCGGCAAGAGAGCTACAACGAAGCATGCCGAACGGAGAAAATAGCAGCAGCTCATCTGTTCACACCTTGTTTCTGCCATGTGCTTGAACGCCAAGACGTTCGCGCTTCTGTGAGATGAAAGACGTCCTTCTGCATATGTGGTTGCTCACACCGGTGCACTTGTTAGTGTATCCATTCAGTCCTGGGCTGCGGGGCATTCAGAAGTGGCTCTGTGGAGACGTCTGCATAGAGGCAGCTGTCAGAACACGCACACTCGATTGTTCACCAAAACATATGCAGACGCGTCCTTAGCCTGTAGATTTGGATGCACAGAGTTCCCTGTGTTCGCAAGAGACAAGGGAATCGCGTCTGTGCGCACAGAAGCAATAGCGGACCGTTTCCCTCGGAGTGAACGCGAAAGAGCCGTCTATATACTCGCAGACACGCGAACGTGCCTCAATGCGGTCACAGAGGCAGCAGCTTTTGCACAGATGCTCCTGGTGATTCTGGCACTTTCCAGGCACACTCCTGAAAGTCGCGCACACTGCTGTTCACTCGCTAAACGACCTCTTGGGAAACACGTCTCCGGTCGACGGACCGCTCAGATTGCTTCTCGTGTAACTGTGAACTGTGTCAGCGCAGGGAATCCGTCTCTGTTGAGCAGATGTCAATCCTGCCTCGCTTTTGCTTTGTTGCCTCTACCAAGATGATTTCCCGTTTCTCTCTTCACTGGAGCAGGCAGACACAGCCAACGCACATCAAGTGTCAAGAGACACGCTCTGCTGAGCTCAACGCTTGTGCAGATGCACATGTGCGACGAAGTCAACACACGTGCTTGTGGAGAGAAAGAAAGGGACTCCCAGGCGTGTGGAGCGACGGGGAGAAAGAGCGGGCGCTGAGGAACACAGTTTCAAACAGACTGTCTCCACACAAACAGGCACCTGTCTGCAGGTATCCTAGATCTTGATTCTTGAACTTGAGGAAACACGCGTCTGAGCAAAACTCCCAAACGCTTCCAGGAAAGACACAGGCTCTCCCACAAGCACACAAGTGTTTGCCCTCAGCTATAGATCAGGGACAAGCCTGTGAAGAGCAACCAAAGAGCTCGTCCGTCTTTCCCTCAATAGATGGGAGTAGGCGCGCTTGCGGATGTGTGCGTGTGTGTGGCCACGCGTTTGCTTAGGCATCAGTGTGTGAAAAGGTAGGTGCTTTTCTCTAGCTGCGTGTGCGTGCACGTGGTGCTGGGTGCACATCCCTGGGTGCTCGTGGAAAGGTTTCTGCATGGTTTTCGCTGAGGAATCGTGTGTGTGCACATGGACAAAGAGAAGGCGCAGCAACCAGGTTCCAGCGCCGAAGAAGGCAAAAGGCGAGGTTTCCGGCGCTATCTCCTTCTCTCCCCAGAGCTAGTCGCGCAAAGCAAGCCGCTAAGCCGGCGACCGGCAAGAGAGCTACAACGAAGCATGCCGAACGGAGAAAATAGCAGCAGCTCATCTGTTCACACCTTGTTTCTGCCATGTGCTTGAACGCCAAGACGTTCGCGCTTCTGTGAGATGAAAGACGTCCTTCTGCATATGTGGTTGCTCACACCGGTGCACTTGGTAGTGTATCCATTCAGTCCTGGGCTGCGGGGCATTCAGAAGTGGCTCTGTGGAGACGTCTGCATAGAGGCAGCTGTCAGAACACGCACACTCGATTGTTCACCAAAACATATGCAGACGCGTCCTTAGCCTGTAGATTTGGATGCACAGAGTTCCCTGTGTTCGCAAGAGACAAGGGAATCGCGTCTGTGCGCACAGAAGCAATAGCGGACCGTTTCCCTCGGAGTGAACGCGAAAGAGCCGTCTATATACTCGCAGACACGCGAACGTGCCTCAATGCGGTCACAGAGGCAGCAGCTTTTGCACAGATGCTCCTGGTGATTCTGGCACTTTCCAGGCACACTCCTGAAAGTCGCGCACACTGCTGTTCACTCGCTAAACGACCTCTTGGGAAACACGTCTCCGGTCGACGGACCGCTCAGATTGCTTCTCGTGTAACTGTGAACTGTGTCAGCGCAGGGAATCCGTCTCTGTTGAGCAGATGTCAATCCTGCCTCGCTTTTGCTTTGTTGCCTCTACCAAGATGATTTCCCGTTTCTCTCTTCACTGGAGCAGGCAGACACAGCCAACGCACATCAAGTGTCAAGAGACACGCTCTGCTGAGCTCAACGCTTGTGCAGATGCACATGTGCGACGAAGTCAACACACGTGCTTGTGGAGAGAAAGAAAGGGACTCCCAGGCGTGTGGAGCGACGGGGAGAAAGAGCGGGCGCTGAGGAACACAGTTTCAAACAGACTGTCTCCACACAAACAGGCACCTGTCTGCAGGTATCCTAGATCTTGATTCTTGAACTTGAGGAAACACGCGTCTGAGCAAAACTCCCAAACGCTTCCAGGAAAGACACAGGCTCTCCCACAAGCACACAAGTGTTTGCCCTCAGCTATAGATCAGGGACAAGCCTGTGAAGAGCAACCAAAGAGCTCGTCCGTCTTTCTCTCAATAGATGGGAGTAGGCGCGCTTGCGGATGTGTGCGTGTGTGTGGCCACGCGTTTGCTTAGGCATCAGTGTGTGAAAAGGTAGGTGCTTTTCTCTAGCTGCGTGTGCGTGCACGTGGTGCTGGGTGCACATCCCTGGGTGCTCGTGGAAAGGTTTCTGCATGGTTTTCGCTGAGGAATCGTGTGTGTGCACATGGACAAAGAGAAGGCGCAGCAACCAGGTTCCAGCGCCGAAGAAGGCAAAAGGCGAGGTTTCCGGCGCTATCTCCTTCTCTCCCCAGAGCTAGTCGCGCAAAGCAAGCCGCTAAGCCGGCGACCGGCAAGAGAGCTACAACGAAGCATGCCGAACGGAGAAAATAGCAGCAGCTCATGTGTTCACACCTTGTTTCTGCCATGTGCTTGAACGCCAAGACGTTCGCGCTTCTGTGAGATGAAAGACGTCCTTCTGCATATGTGGTTGCTCACACCGGTGCACTTGTTAGTGTATCCATTCAGTCCTGGGCTGCGGGGCATTCAGAAGTGGCTCTGTGGAGACGTCTGCATAGAGGCAGCTGTCAGAACACGCACACTCGATTGTTCACCAAAACATATGCAGACGCGTCCTTAGCCTGTAGATTTGGATGCACAGAGTTCCCTGTGTTCGCAAGAGACAAGGGAATCGCGTCTGTGCGCACAGAAGCAATAGCGGACCGTTTCCCTCGGAGTGAACGCGAAAGAGCCGTCTATATACTCGCAGACACGCGAACGTGCCTCAATGCGGTCACAGAGGCAGCAGCTTTTGCACAGATGCTCCTGGTGATTCTGGCACTTTCCAGGCACACTCCTGAAAGTCGCGCACACTGCTGTTCACTCGCTAAACGACCTCTTGGGAAACACGTCTCCGGTCGACGGACCGCTCAGATTGCTTCTCGTGTAACTGTGAACTGTGTCAGCGCAGGGAATCCGTCTCTGTTGAGCAGATGTCAATCCTGCCTCGCTTTTGCTTTGTTGCCTCTACCAAGATGATTTCCCGTTTCTCTCTTCACTGGAGCAGGCAGACACAGCCAACGCACATCAAGTGTCAAGAGACACGCTCTGCTGAGCTCAACGCTTGTGCAGATGCACATGTGCGACGAAGTCAACACACGTGCTTGTGGAGAGAAAGAAAGGGACTCCCAGGCGTGTGGAGCGACGGGGAGAAAGAGCGGGCGCTGAGGAACACAGTTTCAAACAGACTGTCTCCACACAAACAGGCACCTGTCTGCAGGTATCCTAGATCTTGATTCTTGAACTTGAGGAAACACGCGTCTGAGCAAAACTCCCAAACGCTTCCAGGAAAGACACAGGCTCTCCCACAAGCACACAAGTGTTTGCCCTCAGCTATAGATCAGGGACAAGCCTGTGAAGAGCAACCAAAGAGCTCGTCCGTCTTTCCCTCAATAGATGGGAGTAGGCGCGCTTGCGGATGTGTGCGTGTGTGTGGCCACGCGTTTGCTTAGGCTTCAGTGTGTGAAAAGGTAGGTGCTTTTCTCTAGCTGCGTGTGCGTGCACGTGGTGCTGGGTGCACATCCCTGGGTGCTCGTGGAAAGGTTTCTGCATGGTTTTCGCTGAGGAATCGTGTGTGTGCACATGGACAAAGAGAAGGCGCAGCAACCAGGTTCCAGCGCCGAAGAAGGCAAAAGGCGAGGTTTCCGGCGCTATCTCCTTCTCTCCCCAGAGCTAGTCGCGCAAAGCAAGCCGCTAAGCCGGCGACCGGCAAGAGAGCTACAACGAAGCATGCCGAACGGAGAAAATAGCAGCAGCTCATCTGTTCACACCTTGTTTCTGCCATGTGCTTGAACGCCAAGACGTTCGCGCTTCTGTGAGATGAAAGACGTCCTTCTGCATATGTGGTTGCTCACACCGGTGCACTTGTTAGTGTATCCATTCAGTCCTGGGCTGCGGGGCATTCAGAAGTGGCTCTGTGGAGACGTCTGCATAGAGGCAGCTGTCAGAACACGCACACTCGATTGTTCACCAAAACATATGCAGACGCGTCCTTAGCCTGTAGATTTGGATGCACAGAGTTCCCTGTGTTCGCAAGAGACAAGGGAATCGCGTCTGTGCGCACAGAAGCAATAGCGGACCGTTTCCCTCGGAGTGAACGCGAAAGAGCCGTCTATATACTCGCAGACACGCGAACGTGCCTCAATGCGGTCACAGAGGCAGCAGCTTTTGCACAGATGCTCCTGGTGATTCTGGCACTTTCCAGGCACACTCCTGAAAGTCGCGCACACTGCTGTTCACTCGCTAAACGACCTCTTGGGAAACACGTCTCCGGTCGACGGACCGCTCAGATTGCTTCTCGTGTAACTGTGAACTGTGTCAGCGCAGGGAATCCGTCTCTGTTGAGCAGATGTCAATCCTGCCTCGCTTTTGCTTTGTTGCCTCTACCAAGATGATTTCCCGTTTCTCTCTTCACTGGAGCAGGCAGACACAGCCAACGCACATCAAGTGTCAAGAGACACGCTCTGCTGAGCTCAACGCTTGTGCAGATGCACATGTGCGACGAAGTCAACACACGTGCTTGTGGAGAGAAAGAAAGGGACTCCCAGGCGTGTGGAGCGACGGGGAGAAAGAGCGGGCGCTGAGGAACACAGTTTCAAACAGACTGTCTCCACACAAACAGGCACCTGTCTGCAGGTATCCTAGATCTTGATTCTTGAACTTGAGGAAACACGCGTCTGAGCAAAACTCCCAAACGCTTCCAGGAAAGACACAGGCTCTCCCACAAGCACACAAGTGTTTGCCCTCAGCTATAGATCAGGGACAAGCCTGTAAAGAGCAACCAAAGAGCTCGTCCGTCTTTCCCTCAATAGATGGGAGTAGGCGCGCTTGCGGATGTGTGCGTGTGTGTGGCCACGCGTTTGCTTAGGCATCAGTGTGTGAAAAGGTAGGTGCTTTTCTCTAGCTGCGTGTGCGTGCACGTGGTGCTGGGTGCACATCCCTGGGTGCTCGTGGAAAGGTTTCTGCATGGTTTTCGCTGAGGAATCGTGTGTGTGCACATGGACAAAGAGAAGGCGCAGCAACCAGGTTCCAGCGCCGAAGAAGGCAAAAGGCGAGGTTTCCGGCGCTATCTCCTTCTCTCCCCAGAGCTAGTCGCGCAAAGCAAGCCGCTAAGCCGGCGACCGGCAAGAGAGCTACAACGAAGCATGCCGAACGGAGAAAATAGCAGCAGCTCATCTGTTCACACCTTGTTTCTGCCATGTGCTTGAACGCCAAGACGTTCGCGCTTCTGTGAGATGAAAGACGTCCTTCTGCATATGTGGTTGCTCACACCGGTGCACTTGTTAGTGTATCCATTCAGTCCTGGGCTGCGGGGCATTCAGAAGTGGCTCTGTGGAGACGTCTGCATAGAGGCAGCTGTCAGAACACGCACACTCGATTGTTCACCAAAACATATGCAGACGCGTCCTTAGCCTGTAGATTTGGATGCACAGAGTTCCCTGTGTTCGCAAGAGACAAGGGAATCGCGTCTGTGCGCACAGAAGCAATAGCGGACCGTTTCCCTCGGAGTGAACGCGAAAGAGCCGTCTATATACTCGCAGACACGCGAACGTGCCTCAATGCGGTCACAGAGGCAGCAGCTTTTGCACAGATGCTCCTGGTGATTCTGGCACTTTCCAGGCACACTCCTGAAAGTCGCGCACACTGCTGTTCACTCGCTAAACGACCTCTTGGGAAACACGTCTCCGGTCGACGGACCGCTCAGATTGCTTCTCGTGTAACTGTGAACTGTGTCAGCGCAGGGAATCCGTCTCTGTTGAGCAGATGTCAATCCTGCCTCGCTTTTGCTTTGTTGCCTCTACCAAGATGATTTCCCGTTTCTCTCTTCACTGGAGCAGGCAGACACAGCCAACGCACATCAAGTGTCAAGAGACACGCTCTGCTGAGCTCAACGCTTGTGCAGATGCACATGTGCGACGAAGTCAACACACGTGCTTGTGGAGAGAAAGAAAGGGACTCCCAGGCGTGTGGAGCGACGGGGAGAAAGAGCGGGCGCTGAGGAACACAGTTTCAAACAGACTGTCTCCACACAAACAGGCACCTGTCTGCAGGTATCCTAGATCTTGATTCTTGAACTTGAGGAAACACGCGTCTGAGCAAAACTCCCAAACGCTTCCAGGAAAGACACAGGCTCTCCCACAAGCACACAAGTGTTTGCCCTCAGCTATAGATCAGGGACAAGCCTGTAAAGAGCAACCAAAGAGCTCGTCCGTCTTTCCCTCAATAGATGGGAGTAGGCGCGCTTGCGGATGTGTGCGTGTGTGTGGCCACGCGTTTGCTTAGGCATCAGTGTGTGAAAAGGTAGGTGCTTTTCTCTAGCTGCGTGTGCGTGCACGTGGTGCTGGGTGCACATCCCTGGGTGCTCGTGGAAAGGTTTCTGCATGGTTTTCGCTGAGGAATCGTGTGTGTGCACATGGACAAAGAGAAGGCGCAGCAACCAGGTTCCAGCGCCGAAGAAGGCAAAAGGCGAGGTTTCCGGCGCTATCTCCTTCTCTCCCCAGAGCTAGTCGCGCAAAGCAAGCCGCTAAGCCGGCGACCGGCAAGAGAGCTACAACGAAGCATGCCGAACGGAGAAAATAGCAGCAGCTCATCTGTTCACACCTTGTTTCTGCCATGTGCTTGAACGCCAAGACGTTCGCGCTTCTGTGAGATGAAAGACGTCCTTCTGCATATGTGGTTGCTCACACCGGTGCACTTGTTAGTGTATCCATTCAGTCCTGGGCTGCGGGGCATTCAGAAGTGGCTCTGTGGAGACGTCTGCATAGAGGCAGCTGTCAGAACACGCACACTCGATTGTTCACCAAAACATATGCAGACGCGTCCTTAGCCTGTAGATTTGGATGCACAGAGTTCCCTGTGTTCGCAAGAGACAAGGGAATCGCGTCTGTGCGCACAGAAGCAATAGCGGACCGTTTCCCTCGGAGTGAACGCGAAAGAGCCGTCTATATACTCGCAGACACGCGAACGTGCCTCAATGCGGTCACAGAGGCAGCAGCTTTTGCACAGATGCTCCTGGTGATTCTGGCACTTTCCAGGCACACTCCTGAAAGTCGCGCACACTGCTGTTCACTCGCTAAACGACCTCTTGGGAAACACGTCTCCGGTCGACGGACCGCTCAGATTGCTTCTCGTGTAACTGTGAACTGTGTCAGCGCAGGGAATCCGTCTCTGTTGAGCAGATGTCAATCCTGCCTCGCTTTTGCTTTGTTGCCTCTACCAAGATGATTTCCCGTTTCTCTCTTCACTGGAGCAGGCAGACACAGCCAACGCACATCAAGTGTCAAGAGACACGCTCTGCTGAGCTCAACGCTTGTGCAGATGCACATGTGCGACGAAGTCAACACACGTGCTTGTGGAGAGAAAGAAAGGGACTCCCAGGCGTGTGGAGCGACGGGGAGAAAGAGCGGGCGCTGAGGAACACAGTTTCAAACAGACTGTCTCCACACAAACAGGCACCTGTCTGCAGGTATCCTAGATCTTGATTCTTGAACTTGAGGAAACACGCGTCTGAGCAAAACTCCCAAACGCTTCCAGGAAAGACACAGGCTCTCCCACAAGCACACAAGTGTTTGCCCTCAGCTATAGATCAGGGACAAGCCTGTGAAGAGCAACCAAAGAGCTCGTCCGTCTTTCTCTCAATAGATGGGAGTAGGCGCGCTTGCGGATGTGTGCGTGTGTGTGGCCACGCGTTTGCTTAGGCTTCAGTGTGTGAAAAGGTAGGTGCTTTTCTCTAGCTGCGTGTGCGTGCACGTGGTGCTGGGTGCACATCCCTGGGTGCTCGTGGAAAGGTTTCTGCATGGTTTTCGCTGAGGAATCGTGTGTGTGCACATGGACAAAGAGAAGGCGCAGCAACCAGGTTCCAGCGCCGAAGAAGGCAAAAGGCGAGGTTTCCGGCGCTATCTCCTTCTCTCCCCAGAGCTAGTCGCGCAAAGCAAGCCGCTAAGCCGGCGACCGGCAAGAGAGCTACAACGAAGCATGCCGAACGGAGAAAATAGCAGCAGCTCATCTGTTCACACCTTGTTTCTGCCATGTGCTTGAACGCCAAGACGTTCGCGCTTCTGTGAGATGAAAGACGTCCTTCTGCATATGTGGTTGCTCACACCGGTGCACTTGTTAGTGTATCCATTCAGTCCTGGGCTGCGGGGCATTCAGAAGTGGCTCTGTGGAGACGTCTGCATAGAGGCAGCTGTCAGAACACGCACACTCGATTGTTCACCAAAACATATGCAGACGCGTCCTTAGCCTGTAGATTTGGATGCACAGAGTTCCCTGTGTTCGCAAGAGACAAGGGAATCGCGTCTGTGCGCACAGAAGCAATAGCGGACCGTTTCCCTCGGAGTGAACGCGAAAGAGCCGTCTATATACTCGCAGACACGCGAACGTGCCTCAATGCGGTCACAGAGGCAGCAGCTTTTGCACAGATGCTCCTGGTGATTCTGGCACTTTCCAGGCACACTCCTGAAAGTCGCGCACACTGCTGTTCACTCGCTAAACGACCTCTTGGGAAACACGTCTCCGGTCGACGGACCGCTCAGATTGCTTCTCGTGTAACTGTGAACTGTGTCAGCGCAGGGAATCCGTCTCTGTTGAGCAGATGTCAATCCTGCCTCGCTTTTGCTTTGTTGCCTCTACCAAGATGATTTCCCGTTTCTCTCTTCACTGGAGCAGGCAGACACAGCCAACGCACATCAAGTGTCAAGAGACACGCTCTGCTGAGCTCAACGCTTGTGCAGATGCACATGTGCGACGAAGTCAACACACGTGCTTGTGGAGAGAAAGAAAGGGACTCCCAGGCGTGTGGAGCGACGGGGAGAAAGAGCGGGCGCTGAGGAACACAGTTTCAAACAGACTGTCTCCACACAAACAGGCACCTGTCTGCAGGTATCCTAGATCTTGATTCTTGAACTTGAGGAAACACGCGTCTGAGCAAAACTCCCAAACGCTTCCAGGAAAGACACAGGCTCTCCCACAAGCACACAAGTGTTTGCCCTCAGCTATAGATCAGGGACAAGCCTGTGAAGAGCAACCAAAGAGCTCGTCCGTCTTTCCCTCAACAGATGGGAGTAGGCGCGCTTGCGGATGTGTGCGTGTGTGTGGCCACGCGTTTGCTTAGGCATCAGTGTGTGAAAAGGTAGGTGCTTTTCTCTAGCTGCGTGTGCGTGCACGTGGTGCTGGGTGCACATCCCTGGGTGCTCGTGGAAAGGTTTCTGCATGGTTTTCGCTGAGGAATCGTGTGTGTGCACATGGACAAAGAGAAGGCGCAGCAACCAGGTTCCAGCGCCGAAGAAGGCAAAAGGCGAGGTTTCCGGCGCTATCTCCTTCTCTCCCCAGAGCTAGTCGCGCAAAGCAAGCCGCTAAGCCGGCGACCGGCAAGAGAGCTACAACGAAGCATGCCGAACGGAGAAAATAGCAGCAGCTCATCTGTTCACACCTTGTTTCTGCCATGTGCTTGAACGCCAAGACGTTCGCGCTTCTGTGAGATGAAAGACGTCCTTCTGCATATGTGGTTGCTCACACCGGTGCACTTGGTAGTGTATCCATTCAGTCCTGGGCTGCGGGGCATTCAGAAGTGGCTCTGTGGAGACGTCTGCATAGAGGCAGCTGTCAGAACACGCACACTCGATTGTTCACCAAAACATATGCAGACGCGTCCTTAGCCTGTAGATTTGGATGCACAGAGTTCCCTGTGTTCGCAAGAGACAAGGGAATCGCGTCTGTGCGCACAGAAGCAATAGCGGACCGTTTCCCTCGGAGTGAACGCGAAAGAGCCGTCTATATACTCGCAGACACGCGAACGTGCCTCAATGCGGTCACAGAGGCAGCAGCTTTTGCACAGATGCTCCTGGTGATTCTGGCACTTTCCAGGCACACTCCTGAAAGTCGCGCACACTGCTGTTCACTCGCTAAACGACCTCTTGGGAAACACGTCTCCGGTCGACGGACCGCTCAGATTGCTTCTCGTGTAACTGTGAACTGTGTCAGCGCAGGGAATCCGTCTCTGTTGAGCAGATGTCAATCCTGCCTCGCTTTTGCTTTGTTGCCTCTACCAAGATGATTTCCCGTTTCTCTCTTCACTGGAGCAGGCAGACACAGCCAACGCACATCAAGTGTCAAGAGACACGCTCTGCTGAGCTCAACGCTTGTGCAGATGCACATGTGCGACGAAGTCAACACACGTGCTTGTGGAGAGAAAGAAAGGGACTCCCAGGCGTGTGGAGCGACGGGGAGAAAGAGCGGGCGCTGAGGAACACAGTTTCAAACAGACTGTCTCCACACAAACAGGCACCTGTCTGCAGGTATCCTAGATCTTGATTCTTGAACTTGAGGAAACACGCGTCTGAGCAAAACTCCCAAACGCTTCCAGGAAAGACACAGGCTCTCCCACAAGCACACAAGTGTTTGCCCTCAGCTATAGATCAGGGACAAGCCTGTGAAGAGCAACCAAAGAGCTCGTCCGTCTTTCTCTCAATAGATGGGAGTAGGCGCGCTTGCGGATGTGTGCGTGTGTGTGGCCACGCGTTTGCTTAGGCATCAGTGTGTGAAAAGGTAGGTGCTTTTCTCTAGCTGCGTGTGCGTGCACGTGGTGCTGGGTGCACATCCCTGGGTGCTCGTGGAAAGGTTTCTGCATGGTTTTCGCTGAGGAATCGTGTGTGTGCACATGGACAAAGAGAAGGCGCAGCAACCAGGTTCCAGCGCCGAAGAAGGCAAAAGGCGAGGTTTCCGGCGCTATCTCCTTCTCTCCCCAGAGCTAGTCGCGCAAAGCAAGCCGCTAAGCCGGCGACCGGCAAGAGAGCTACAACGAAGCATGCCGAACGGAGAAAATAGCAGCAGCTCATCTGTTCACACCTTGTTTCTGCCATGTGCTTGAACGCCAAGACGTTCGCGCTTCTGTGAGATGAAAGACGTCCTTCTGCATATGTGGTTGCTCACACCGGTGCACTTGTTAGTGTATCCATTCAGTCCTGGGCTGCGGGGCATTCAGAAGTGGCTCTGTGGAGACGTCTGCATAGAGGCAGCTGTCAGAACACGCACACTCGATTGTTCACCAAAACATATGCAGACGCGTCCTTAGCCTGTAGATTTGGATGCACAGAGTTCCCTGTGTTCGCAAGAGACAAGGGAATCGCGTCTGTGCGCACAGAAGCAATAGCGGACCGTTTCCCTCGGAGTGAACGCGAAAGAGCCGTCTATATACTCGCAGACACGCGAACGTGCCTCAATGCGGTCACAGAGGCAGCAGCTTTTGCACAGATGCTCCTGGTGATTCTGGCACTTTCCAGGCACACTCCTGAAAGTCGCGCACACTGCTGTTCACTCGCTAAACGACCTCTTGGGAAACACGTCTCCGGTCGACGGACCGCTCAGATTGCTTCTCGTGTAACTGTGAACTGTGTCAGCGCAGGGAATCCGTCTCTGTTGAGCAGATGTCAATCCTGCCTCGCTTTTGCTTTGTTGCCTCTACCAAGATGATTTCCCGTTTCTCTCTTCACTGGAGCAGGCAGACACAGCCAACGCACATCAAGTGTCAAGAGACACGCTCTGCTGAGCTCAACGCTTGTGCAGATGCACATGTGCGACGAAGTCAACACACGTGCTTGTGGAGAGAAAGAAAGGGACTCCCAGGCGTGTGGAGCGACGGGGAGAAAGAGCGGGCGCTGAGGAACACAGTTTCAAACAGACTGTCTCCACACAAACAGGCACCTGTCTGCAGGTATCCTAGATCTTGATTCTTGAACTTGAGGAAACACGCGTCTGAGCAAAACTCCCAAACGCTTCCAGGAAAGACACAGGCTCTCCCACAAGCACACAAGTGTTTGCCCTCAGCTATAGATCAGGGACAAGCCTGTGAAGAGCAACCAAAGAGCTCGTCCGTCTTTCCCTCAATAGATGGGAGTAGGCGCGCTTGCGGATGTGTGCGTGTGTGTGGCCACGCGTTTGCTTAGGCTTCAGTGTGTGAAAAGGTAGGTGCTTTTCTCTAGCTGCGTGTGCGTGCACGTGGTGCTGGGTGCACATCCCTGGGTGCTCGTGGAAAGGTTTCTGCATGGTTTTCGCTGAGGAATCGTGTGTGTGCACATGGACAAAGAGAAGGCGCAGCAACCAGGTTCCAGCGCCGAAGAAGGCAAAAGGCGAGGTTTCCGGCGCTATCTCCTTCTCTCCCCAGAGCTAGTCGCGCAAAGCAAGCCGCTAAGCCGGCGACCGGCAAGAGAGCTACAACGAAGCATGCCGAACGGAGAAAATAGCAGCAGCTCATCTGTTCACACCTTGTTTCTGCCATGTGCTTGAACGCCAAGACGTTCGCGCTTCTGTGAGATGAAAGACGTCCTTCTGCATATGTGGTTGCTCACACCGGTGCACTTGTTAGTGTATCCATTCAGTCCTGGGCTGCGGGGCATTCAGAAGTGGCTCTGTGGAGACGTCTGCATAGAGGCAGCTGTCAGAACACGCACACTCGATTGTTCACCAAAACATATGCAGACGCGTCCTTAGCCTGTAGATTTGGATGCACAGAGTTCCCTGTGTTCGCAAGAGACAAGGGAATCGCGTCTGTGCGCACAGAAGCAATAGCGGACCGTTTCCCTCGGAGTGAACGCGAAAGAGCCGTCTATATACTCGCAGACACGCGAACGTGCCTCAATGCGGTCACAGAGGCAGCAGCTTTTGCACAGATGCTCCTGGTGATTCTGGCACTTTCCAGGCACACTCCTGAAAGTCGCGCACACTGCTGTTCACTCGCTAAACGACCTCTTGGGAAACACGTCTCCGGTCGACGGACCGCTCAGATTGCTTCTCGTGTAACTGTGAACTGTGTCAGCGCAGGGAATCCGTCTCTGTTGAGCAGATGTCAATCCTGCCTCGCTTTTGCTTTGTTGCCTCTACCAAGATGATTTCCCGTTTCTCTCTTCACTGGAGCAGGCAGACACAGCCAACGCACATCAAGTGTCAAGAGACACGCTCTGCTGAGCTCAACGCTTGTGCAGATGCACATGTGCGACGAAGTCAACACACGTGCTTGTGGAGAGAAAGAAAGGGACTCCCAGGCGTGTGGAGCGACGGGGAGAAAGAGCGGGCGCTGAGGAACACAGTTTCAAACAGACTGTCTCCACACAAACAGGCACCTGTCTGCAGGTATCCTAGATCTTGATTCTTGAACTTGAGGAAACACGCGTCTGAGCAAAACTCCCAAACGCTTCCAGGAAAGACACAGGCTCTCCCACAAGCACACAAGTGTTTGCCCTCAGCTATAGATCAGGGACAAGCCTGTGAAGAGCAACCAAAGAGCTCGTCCGTCTTTCCCTCAATAGATGGGAGTAGGCGCGCTTGCGGATGTGTGCGTGTGTGTGGCCACGCGTTTGCTTAGGCATCAGTGTGTGAAAAGGTAGGTGCTTTTCTCTAGCTGCGTGTGCGTGCACGTGGTGCTGGGTGCACATCCCTGGGTGCTCGTGGAAAGGTTTCTGCATGGTTTTCGCTGAGGAATCGTGTGTGTGCACATGGACAAAGAGAAGGCGCAGCAACCAGGTTCCAGCGCCGAAGAAGGCAAAAGGCGAGGTTTCCGGCGCTATCTCCTTCTCTCCCCAGAGCTAGTCGCGCAAAGCAAGCCGCTAAGCCGGCGACCGGCAAGAGAGCTACAACGAAGCATGCCGAACGGAGAAAATAGCAGCAGCTCATCTGTTCACACCTTGTTTCTGCCATGTGCTTGAACGCCAAGACGTTCGCGCTTCTGTGAGATGAAAGACGTCCTTCTGCATATGTGGTTGCTCACACCGGTGCACTTGTTAGTGTATCCATTCAGTCCTGGGCTGCGGGGCATTCAGAAGTGGCTCTGTGGAGACGTCTGCATAGAGGCAGCTGTCAGAACACGCACACTCGATTGTTCACCAAAACATATGCAGACGCGTCCTTAGCCTGTAGATTTGGATGCACAGAGTTCCCTGTGTTCGCAAGAGACAAGGGAATCGCGTCTGTGCGCACAGAAGCAATAGCGGACCGTTTCCCTCGGAGTGAACGCGAAAGAGCCGTCTATATACTCGCAGACACGCGAACGTGCCTCAATGCGGTCACAGAGGCAGCAGCTTTTGCACAGATGCTCCTGGTGATTCTGGCACTTTCCAGGCACACTCCTGAAAGTCGCGCACACTGCTGTTCACTCGCTAAACGACCTCTTGGGAAACACGTCTCCGGTCGACGGACCGCTCAGATTGCTTCTCGTGTAACTGTGAACTGTGTCAGCGCAGGGAATCCGTCTCTGTTGAGCAGATGTCAATCCTGCCTCGCTTTTGCTTTGTTGCCTCTACCAAGATGATTTCCCGTTTCTCTCTTCACTGGAGCAGGCAGACACAGCCAACGCACATCAAGTGTCAAGAGACACGCTCTGCTGAGCTCAACGCTTGTGCAGATGCA
The DNA here is from genome assembly GCF_037038585.1 of Patagioenas fasciata. Taxonomy (NCBI): domain Eukaryota; kingdom Metazoa; phylum Chordata; class Aves; order Columbiformes; family Columbidae; genus Patagioenas; species Patagioenas fasciata. The sequence goes on along the minus strand of NW_027288773.1, from coordinate 105,773 downwards.
CATGTGCGACGAAGTCAACACACGTGCTTGTGGAGAGAAAGAAAGGGACTCCCAGGCGTGTGGAGCGACGGGGAGAAAGAGCGGGCGCTGAGGAACACAGTTTCAAACAGACTGTCTCCACACAAACAGGCACCTGTCTGCAGGTATCCTAGATCTTGATTCTTGAACTTGAGGAAACACGCGTCTGAGCAAAACTCCCAAACGCTTCCAGGAAAGACACAGGCTCTCCCACAAGCACACAAGTGTTTGCCCTCAGCTATAGATCAGGGACAAGCCTGTGAAGAGCAACCAAAGAGCTCGTCCGTCTTTCTCTCAATAGATGGGAGTAGGCGCGCTTGCGGATGTGTGCGTGTGTGTGGCCACGCGTTTGCTTAGGCATCAGTGTGTGAAAAGGTAGGTGCTTTTCTCTAGCTGCGTGTGCGTGCACGTGGTGCTGGGTGCACATCCCTGGGTGCTCGTGGAAAGGTTTCTGCATGGTTTTCGCTGAGGAATCGTGTGTGTGCACATGGACAAAGAGAAGGCGCAGCAACCAGGTTCCAGCGCCGAAGAAGGCAAAAGGCGAGGTTTCCGGCGCTATCTCCTTCTCTCCCCAGAGCTAGTCGCGCAAAGCAAGCCGCTAAGCCGGCGACCGGCAAGAGAGCTACAACGAAGCATGCCGAACGGAGAAAATAGCAGCAGCTCATCTGTTCACACCTTGTTTCTGCCATGTGCTTGAACGCCAAGACGTTCGCGCTTCTGTGAGATGAAAGACGTCCTTCTGCATATGTGGTTGCTCACACCGGTGCACTTGTTAGTGTATCCATTCAGTCCTGGGCTGCGGGGCATTCAGAAGTGGCTCTGTGGAGACGTCTGCATAGAGGCAGCTGTCAGAACACGCACACTCGATTGTTCACCAAAACATATGCAGACGCGTCCTTAGCCTGTAGATTTGGATGCACAGAGTTCCCTGTGTTCGCAAGAGACAAGGGAATCGCGTCTGTGCGCACAGAAGCAATAGCGGACCGTTTCCCTCGGAGTGAACGCGAAAGAGCCGTCTATATACTCGCAGACACGCGAACGTGCCTCAATGCGGTCACAGAGGCAGCAGCTTTTGCACAGATGCTCCTGGTGATTCTGGCACTTTCCAGGCACACTCCTGAAAGTCGCGCACACTGCTGTTCACTCGCTAAACGACCTCTTGGGAAACACGTCTCCGGTCGACGGACCGCTCAGATTGCTTCTCGTGTAACTGTGAACTGTGTCAGCGCAGGGAATCCGTCTCTGTTGAGCAGATGTCAATCCTGCCTCGCTTTTGCTTTGTTGCCTCTACCAAGATGATTTCCCGTTTCTCTCTTCACTGGAGCAGGCAGACACAGCCAACGCACATCAAGTGTCAAGAGACACGCTCTGCTGAGCTCAACGCTTGTGCAGATGCACATGTGCGACGAAGTCAACACACGTGCTTGTGGAGAGAAAGAAAGGGACTCCCAGGCGTGTGGAGCGACGGGGAGAAAGAGCGGGCGCTGAGGAACACAGTTTCAAACAGACTGTCTCCACACAAACAGGCACCTGTCTGCAGGTATCCTAGATCTTGATTCTTGAACTTGAGGAAACACGCGTCTGAGCAAAACTCCCAAACGCTTCCAGGAAAGACACAGGCTCTCCCACAAGCACACAAGTGTTTGCCCTCAGCTATAGATCAGGGACAAGCCTGTGAAGAGCAACCAAAGAGCTCGTCCGTCTTTCCCTCAATAGATGGGAGTAGGCGCGCTTGCGGATGTGTGCGTGTGTGTGGCCACGCGTTTGCTTAGGCTTCAGTGTGTGAAAAGGTAGGTGCTTTTCTCTAGCTGCGTGTGCGTGCACGTGGTGCTGGGTGCACATCCCTGGGTGCTCGTGGAAAGGTTTCTGCATGGTTTTCGCTGAGGAATCGTGTGTGTGCACATGGACAAAGAGAAGGCGCAGCAACCAGGTTCCAGCGCCGAAGAAGGCAAAAGGCGAGGTTTCCGGCGCTATCTCCTTCTCTCCCCAGAGCTAGTCGCGCAAAGCAAGCCGCTAAGCCGGCGACCGGCAAGAGAGCTACAACGAAGCATGCCGAACGGAGAAAATAGCAGCAGCTCATCTGTTCACACCTTGTTTCTGCCATGTGCTTGAACGCCAAGACGTTCGCGCTTCTGTGAGATGAAAGACGTCCTTCTGCATATGTGGTTGCTCACACCGGTGCACTTGTTAGTGTATCCATTCAGTCCTGGGCTGCGGGGCATTCAGAAGTGGCTCTGTGGAGACGTCTGCATAGAGGCAGCTGTCAGAACACGCACACTCGATTGTTCACCAAAACATATGCAGACGCGTCCTTAGCCTGTAGATTTGGATGCACAGAGTTCCCTGTGTTCGCAAGAGACAAGGGAATCGCGTCTGTGCGCACAGAAGCAATAGCGGACCGTTTCCCTCGGAGTGAACGCGAAAGAGCCGTCTATATACTCGCAGACACGCGAACGTGCCTCAATGCGGTCACAGAGGCAGCAGCTTTTGCACAGATGCTCCTGGTGATTCTGGCACTTTCCAGGCACACTCCTGAAAGTCGCGCACACTGCTGTTCACTCGCTAAACGACCTCTTGGGAAACACGTCTCCGGTCGACGGACCGCTCAGATTGCTTCTCGTGTAACTGTGAACTGTGTCAGCGCAGGGAATCCGTCTCTGTTGAGCAGATGTCAATCCTGCCTCGCTTTTGCTTTGTTGCCTCTACCAAGATGATTTCCCGTTTCTCTCTTCACTGGAGCAGGCAGACACAGCCAACGCACATCAAGTGTCAAGAGACACGCTCTGCTGAGCTCAACGCTTGTGCAGATGCACATGTGCGACGAAGTCAACACACGTGCTTGTGGAGAGAAAGAAAGGGACTCCCAGGCGTGTGGAGCGACGGGGAGAAAGAGCGGGCGCTGAGGAACACAGTTTCAAACAGACTGTCTCCACACAAACAGGCACCTGTCTGCAGGTATCCTAGATCTTGATTCTTGAACTTGAGGAAACACGCGTCTGAGCAAAACTCCCAAACGCTTCCAGGAAAGACACAGGCTCTCCCACAAGCACACAAGTGTTTGCCCTCAGCTATAGATCAGGGACAAGCCTGTGAAGAGCAACCAAAGAGCTCGTCCGTCTTTCCCTCAATAGATGGGAGTAGGCGCGCTTGCGGATGTGTGCGTGTGTGTGGCCACGCGTTTGCTTAGGCTTCAGTGTGTGAAAAGGTAGGTGCTTTTCTCTAGCTGCGTGTGCGTGCACGTGGTGCTGGGTGCACATCCCTGGGTGCTCGTGGAAAGGTTTCTGCATGGTTTTCGCTGAGGAATCGTGTGTGTGCACATGGACAAAGAGAAGGCGCAGCAACCAGGTTCCAGCGCCGAAGAAGGCAAAAGGCGAGGTTTCCGGCGCTATCTCCTTCTCTCCCCAGAGCTAGTCGCGCAAAGCAAGCCGCTAAGCCGGCGACCGGCAAGAGAGCTACAACGAAGCATGCCGAACGGAGAAAATAGCAGCAGCTCATCTGTTCACACCTTGTTTCTGCCATGTGCTTGAACGCCAAGACGTTCGCGCTTCTGTGAGATGAAAGACGTCCTTCTGCATATGTGGTTGCTCACACCGGTGCACTTGTTAGTGTATCCATTCAGTCCTGGGCTGCGGGGCATTCAGAAGTGGCTCTGTGGAGACGTCTGCATAGAGGCAGCTGTCAGAACACGCACACTCGATTGTTCACCAAAACATATGCAGACGCGTCCTTAGCCTGTAGATTTGGATGCACAGAGTTCCCTGTGTTCGCAAGAGACAAGGGAATCGCGTCTGTGCGCACAGAAGCAATAGCGGACCGTTTCCCTCGGAGTGAACGCGAAAGAGCCGTCTATATACTCGCAGACACGCGAACGTGCCTCAATGCGGTCACAGAGGCAGCAGCTTTTGCACAGATGCTCCTGGTGATTCTGGCACTTTCCAGGCACACTCCTGAAAGTCGCGCACACTGCTGTTCACTCGCTAAACGACCTCTTGGGAAACACGTCTCCGGTCGACGGACCGCTCAGATTGCTTCTCGTGTAACTGTGAACTGTGTCAGCGCAGGGAATCCGTCTCTGTTGAGCAGATGTCAATCCTGCCTCGCTTTTGCTTTGTTGCCTCTACCAAGATGATTTCCCGTTTCTCTCTTCACTGGAGCAGGCAGACACAGCCAACGCACATCAAGTGTCAAGAGACACGCTCTGCTGAGCTCAACGCTTGTGCAGATGCACATGTGCGACGAAGTCAACACACGTGCTTGTGGAGAGAAAGAAAGGGACTCCCAGGCGTGTGGAGCGACGGGGAGAAAGAGCGGGCGCTGAGGAACACAGTTTCAAACAGACTGTCTCCACACAAACAGGCACCTGTCTGCAGGTATCCTAGATCTTGATTCTTGAACTTGAGGAAACACGCGTCTGAGCAAAACTCCCAAACGCTTCCAGGAAAGACACAGGCTCTCCCACAAGCACACAAGTGTTTGCCCTCAGCTATAGATCAGGGACAAGCCTGTGAAGAGCAACCAAAGAGCTCGTCCGTCTTTCTCTCAATAGATGGGAGTAGGCGCGCTTGCGGATGTGTGCGTGTGTGTGGCCACGCGTTTGCTTAGGCATCAGTGTGTGAAAAGGTAGGTGCTTTTCTCTAGCTGCGTGTGCGTGCACGTGGTGCTGGGTGCACATCCCTGGGTGCTCGTGGAAAGGTTTCTGCATGGTTTTCGCTGAGGAATCGTGTGTGTGCACATGGACAAAGAGAAGGCGCAGCAACCAGGTTCCAGCGCCGAAGAAGGCAAAAGGCGAGGTTTCCGGCGCTATCTCCTTCTCTCCCCAGAGCTAGTCGCGCAAAGCAAGCCGCTAAGCCGGCGACCGGCAAGAGAGCTACAACGAAGCATGCCGAACGGAGAAAATAGCAGCAGCTCATCTGTTCACACCTTGTTTCTGCCATGTGCTTGAACGCCAAGACGTTCGCGCTTCTGTGAGATGAAAGACGTCCTTCTGCATATGTGGTTGCTCACACCGGTGCACTTGTTAGTGTATCCATTCAGTCCTGGGCTGCGGGGCATTCAGAAGTGGCTCTGTGGAGACGTCTGCATAGAGGCAGCTGTCAGAACACGCACACTCGATTGTTCACCAAAACATATGCAGACGCGTCCTTAGCCTGTAGATTTGGATGCACAGAGTTCCCTGTGTTCGCAAGAGACAAGGGAATCGCGTCTGTGCGCACAGAAGCAATAGCGGACCGTTTCCCTCGGAGTGAACGCGAAAGAGCCGTCTATATACTCGCAGACACGCGAACGTGCCTCAATGCGGTCACAGAGGCAGCAGCTTTTGCACAGATGCTCCTGGTGATTCTGGCACTTTCCAGGCACACTCCTGAAAGTCGCGCACACTGCTGTTCACTCGCTAAACGACCTCTTGGGAAACACGTCTCCGGTCGACGGACCGCTCAGATTGCTTCTCGTGTAACTGTGAACTGTGTCAGCGCAGGGAATCCGTCTCTGTTGAGCAGATGTCAATCCTGCCTCGCTTTTGCTTTGTTGCCTCTACCAAGATGATTTCCCGTTTCTCTCTTCACTGGAGCAGGCAGACACAGCCAACGCACATCAAGTGTCAAGAGACACGCTCTGCTGAGCTCAACGCTTGTGCAGATGCACATGTGCGACGAAGTCAACACACGTGCTTGTGGAGAGAAAGAAAGGGACTCCCAGGCGTGTGGAGCGACGGGGAGAAAGAGCGGGCGCTGAGGAACACAGTTTCAAACAGACTGTCTCCACACAAACAGGCACCTGTCTGCAGGTATCCTAGATCTTGATTCTTGAACTTGAGGAAACACGCGTCTGAGCAAAACTCCCAAACGCTTCCAGGAAAGACACAGGCTCTCCCACAAGCACACAAGTGTTTGCCCTCAGCTATAGATCAGGGACAAGCCTGTGAAGAGCAACCAAAGAGCTCGTCCGTCTTTCCCTCAATAGATGGGAGTAGGCGCGCTTGCGGATGTGTGCGTGTGTGTGGCCACGCGTTTGCTTAGGCTTCAGTGTGTGAAAAGGTAGGTGCTTTTCTCTAGCTGCGTGTGCGTGCACGTGGTGCTGGGTGCACATCCCTGGGTGCTCGTGGAAAGGTTTCTGCATGGTTTTCGCTGAGGAATCGTGTGTGTGCACATGGACAAAGAGAAGGCGCAGCAACCAGGTTCCAGCGCCGAAGAAGGCAAAAGGCGAGGTTTCCGGCGCTATCTCCTTCTCTCCCCAGAGCTAGTCGCGCAAAGCAAGCCGCTAAGCCGGCGACCGGCAAGAGAGCTACAACGAAGCATGCCGAACGGAGAAAATAGCAGCAGCTCATCTGTTCACACCTTGTTTCTGCCATGTGCTTGAACGCCAAGACGTTCGCGCTTCTGTGAGATGAAAGACGTCCTTCTGCATATGTGGTTGCTCACACCGGTGCACTTGTTAGTGTATCCATTCAGTCCTGGGCTGCGGGGCATTCAGAAGTGGCTCTGTGGAGACGTCTGCATAGAGGCAGCTGTCAGAACACGCACACTCGATTGTTCACCAAAACATATGCAGACGCGTCCTTAGCCTGTAGATTTGGATGCACAGAGTTCCCTGTGTTCGCAAGAGACAAGGGAATCGCGTCTGTGCGCACAGAAGCAATAGCGGACCGTTTCCCTCGGAGTGAACGCGAAAGAGCCGTCTATATACTCGCAGACACGCGAACGTGCCTCAATGCGGTCACAGAGGCAGCAGCTTTTGCACAGATGCTCCTGGTGATTCTGGCACTTTCCAGGCACACTCCTGAAAGTCGCGCACACTGCTGTTCACTCGCTAAACGACCTCTTGGGAAACACGTCTCCGGTCGACGGACCGCTCAGATTGCTTCTCGTGTAACTGTGAACTGTGTCAGCGCAGGGAATCCGTCTCTGTTGAGCAGATGTCAATCCTGCCTCGCTTTTGCTTTGTTGCCTCTACCAAGATGATTTCCCGTTTCTCTCTTCACTGGAGCAGGCAGACACAGCCAACGCACATCAAGTGTCAAGAGACACGCTCTGCTGAGCTCAACGCTTGTGCAGATGCACATGTGCGACGAAGTCAACACACGTGCTTGTGGAGAGAAAGAAAGGGACTCCCAGGCGTGTGGAGCGACGGGGAGAAAGAGCGGGCGCTGAGGAACACAGTTTCAAACAGACTGTCTCCACACAAACAGGCACCTGTCTGCAGGTATCCTAGATCTTGATTCTTGAACTTGAGGAAACACGCGTCTGAGCAAAACTCCCAAACGCTTCCAGGAAAGACACAGGCTCTCCCACAAGCACACAAGTGTTTGCCCTCAGCTATAGATCAGGGACAAGCCTGTGAAGAGCAACCAAAGAGCTCGTCCGTCTTTCCCTCAATAGATGGGAGTAGGCGCGCTTGCGGATGTGTGCGTGTGTGTGGCCACGCGTTTGCTTAGGCATCAGTGTGTGAAAAGGTAGGTGCTTTTCTCTAGCTGCGTGTGCGTGCACGTGGTGCTGGGTGCACATCCCTGGGTGCTCGTGGAAAGGTTTCTGCATGGTTTTCGCTGAGGAATCGTGTGTGTGCACATGGACAAAGAGAAGGCGCAGCAACCAGGTTCCAGCGCCGAAGAAGGCAAAAGGCGAGGTTTCCGGCGCTATCTCCTTCTCTCCCCAGAGCTAGTCGCGCAAAGCAAGCCGCTAAGCCGGCGACCGGCAAGAGAGCTACAACGAAGCATGCCGAACGGAGAAAATAGCAGCAGCTCATCTGTTCACACCTTGTTTCTGCCATGTGCTTGAACGCCAAGACGTTCGCGCTTCTGTGAGATGAAAGACGTCCTTCTGCATATGTGGTTGCTCACACCGGTGCACTTGTTAGTGTATCCATTCAGTCCTGGGCTGCGGGGCATTCAGAAGTGGCTCTGTGGAGACGTCTGCATAGAGGCAGCTGTCAGAACACGCACACTCGATTGTTCACCAAAACATATGCAGACGCGTCCTTAGCCTGTAGATTTGGATGCACAGAGTTCCCTGTGTTCGCAAGAGACAAGGGAATCGCGTCTGTGCGCACAGAAGCAATAGCGGACCGTTTCCCTCGGAGTGAACGCGAAAGAGCCGTCTATATACTCGCAGACACGCGAACGTGCCTCAATGCGGTCACAGAGGCAGCAGCTTTTGCACAGATGCTCCTGGTGATTCTGGCACTTTCCAGGCACACTCCTGAAAGTCGCGCACACTGCTGTTCACTCGCTAAACGACCTCTTGGGAAACACGTCTCCGGTCGACGGACCGCTCAGATTGCTTCTCGTGTAACTGTGAACTGTGTCAGCGCAGGGAATCCGTCTCTGTTGAGCAGATGTCAATCCTGCCTCGCTTTTGCTTTGTTGCCTCTACCAAGATGATTTCCCGTTTCTCTCTTCACTGGAGCAGGCAGACACAGCCAACGCACATCAAGTGTCAAGAGACACGCTCTGCTGAGCTCAACGCTTGTGCAGATGCACATGTGCGACGAAGTCAACACACGTGCTTGTGGAGAGAAAGAAAGGGACTCCCAGGCGTGTGGAGCGACGGGGAGAAAGAGCGGGCGCTGAGGAACACAGTTTCAAACAGACTGTCTCCACACAAACAGGCACCTGTCTGCAGGTATCCTAGATCTTGATTCTTGAACTTGAGGAAACACGCGTCTGAGCAAAACTCCCAAACGCTTCCAGGAAAGACACAGGCTCTCCCACAAGCACACAAGTGTTTGCCCTCAGCTATAGATCAGGGACAAGCCTGTGAAGAGCAACCAAAGAGCTCGTCCGTCTTTCCCTCAATAGATGGGAGTAGGCGCGCTTGCGGATGTGTGCGTGTGTGTGGCCACGCGTTTGCTTAGGCATCAGTGTGTGAAAAGGTAGGTGCTTTTCTCTAGCTGCGTGTGCGTGCACGTGGTGCTGGGTGCACATCCCTGGGTGCTCGTGGAAAGGTTTCTGCATGGTTTTCGCTGAGGAATCGTGTGTGTGCACATGGACAAAGAGAAGGCGCAGCAACCAGGTTCCAGCGCCGAAGAAGGCAAAAGGCGAGGTTTCCGGCGCTATCTCCTTCTCTCCCCAGAGCTAGTCGCGCAAAGCAAGCCGCTAAGCCGGCGACCGGCAAGAGAGCTACAACGAAGCATGCCGAACGGAGAAAATAGCAGCAGCTCATCTGTTCACACCTTGTTTCTGCCATGTGCTTGAACGCCAAGACGTTCGCGCTTCTGTGAGATGAAAGACGTCCTTCTGCATATGTGGTTGCTCACACCGGTGCACTTGTTAGTGTATCCATTCAGTCCTGGGCTGCGGGGCATTCAGAAGTGGCTCTGTGGAGACGTCTGCATAGAGGCAGCTGTCAGAACACGCACACTCGATTGTTCACCAAAACATATGCAGACGCGTCCTTAGCCTGTAGATTTGGATGCACAGAGTTCCCTGTGTTCGCAAGAGACAAGGGAATCGCGTCTGTGCGCACAGAAGCAATAGCGGACCGTTTCCCTCGGAGTGAACGCGAAAGAGCCGTCTATATACTCGCAGACACGCGAACGTGCCTCAATGCGGTCACAGAGGCAGCAGCTTTTGCACAGATGCTCCTGGTGATTCTGGCACTTTCCAGGCACACTCCTGAAAGTCGCGCACACTGCTGTTCACTCGCTAAACGACCTCTTGGGAAACACGTCTCCGGTCGACGGACCGCTCAGATTGCTTCTCGTGTAACTGTGAACTGTGTCAGCGCAGGGAATCCGTCTCTGTTGAGCAGATGTCAATCCTGCCTCGCTTTTGCTTTGTTGCCTCTACCAAGATGATTTCCCGTTTCTCTCTTCACTGGAGCAGGCAGACACAGCCAACGCACATCAAGTGTCAAGAGACACGCTCTGCTGAGCTCAACGCTTGTGCAGATGCACATGTGCGACGAAGTCAACACACGTGCTTGTGGAGAGAAAGAAAGGGACTCCCAGGCGTGTGGAGCGACGGGGAGAAAGAGCGGGCGCTGAGGAACACAGTTTCAAACAGACTGTCTCCACACAAACAGGCACCTGTCTGCAGGTATCCTAGATCTTGATTCTTGAACTTGAGGAAACACGCGTCTGAGCAAAACTCCCAAACGCTTCCAGGAAAGACACAGGCTCTCCCACAAGCACACAAGTGTTTGCCCTCAGCTATAGATCAGGGACAAGCCTGTGAAGAGCAACCAAAGAGCTCGTCCGTCTTTCTCTCAATAGATGGGAGTAGGCGCGCTTGCGGATGTGTGCGTGTGTGTGGCCACGCGTTTGCTTAGGCTTCAGTGTGTGAAAAGGTAGGTGCTTTTCTCTAGCTGCGTGTGCGTGCACGTGGTGCTGGGTGCACATCCCTGGGTGCTCGTGGAAAGGTTTCTGCATGGTTTTCGCTGAGGAATCGTGTGTGTGCACATGGACAAAGAGAAGGCGCAGCAACCAGGTTCCAGCGCCGAAGAAGGCAAAAGGCGAGGTTTCCGGCGCTATCTCCTTCTCTCCCCAGAGCTAGTCGCGCAAAGCAAGCCGCTAAGCCGGCGACCGGCAAGAGAGCTACAACGAAGCATGCCGAACGGAGAAAATAGCAGCAGCTCATCTGTTCACACCTTGTTTCTGCCATGTGCTTGAACGCCAAGACGTTCGCGCTTCTGTGAGATGAAAGACGTCCTTCTGCATATGTGGTTGCTCACACCGGTGCACTTGTTAGTGTATCCATTCAGTCCTGGGCTGCGGGGCATTCAGAAGTGGCTCTGTGGAGACGTCTGCATAGAGGCAGCTGTCAGAACACGCACACTCGATTGTTCACCAAAACATATGCAGACGCGTCCTTAGCCTGTAGATTTGGATGCACAGAGTTCCCTGTGTTCGCAAGAGACAAGGGAATCGCGTCTGTGCGCACAGAAGCAATAGCGGACCGTTTCCCTCGGAGTGAACGCGAAAGAGCCGTCTATATACTCGCAGACACGCGAACGTGCCTCAATGCGGTCACAGAGGCAGCAGCTTTTGCACAGATGCTCCTGGTGATTCTGGCACTTTCCAGGCACACTCCTGAAAGTCGCGCACACTGCTGTTCACTCGCTAAACGACCTCTTGGGAAACACGTCTCCGGTCGACGGACCGCTCAGATTGCTTCTCGTGTAACTGTGAACTGTGTCAGCGCAGGGAATCCGTCTCTGTTGAGCAGATGTCAATCCTGCCTCGCTTTTGCTTTGTTGCCTCTACCAAGATGATTTCCCGTTTCTCTCTTCACTGGAGCAGGCAGACACAGCCAACGCACATCAAGTGTCAAGAGACACGCTCTGCTGAGCTCAACGCTTGTGCAGATGCACATGTGCGACGAAGTCAACACACGTGCTTGTGGAGAGAAAGAAAGGGACTCCCAGGCGTGTGGAGCGACGGGGAGAAAGAGCGGGCGCTGAGGAACACAGTTTCAAACAGACTGTCTCCACACAAACAGGCACCTGTCTGCAGGTATCCTAGATCTTGATTCTTGAACTTGAGGAAACACGCGTCTGAGCAAAACTCCCAAACGCTTCCAGGAAAGACACAGGCTCTCCCACAAGCACACAAGTGTTTGCCCTCAGCTATAGATCAGGGACAAGCCTGTGAAGAGATGCCCTGCTATTCTTTCGCCTTATGGCATCATGTGTTTCGTTCCTCTTGGAGATCGATTGTTAAACGTCTTTCCTCGGGCGACTGTGAAGCATTTGCCAGCGGAGGAGAAGTAGCACGGAGCAGCATTCAGTACTGCCTACGAGTGTCTTTGCTACCCTACTAGCGGAGCTCCAAGAACAGGCACACATCTTCAGGTACCTTCCAAATGTGGATTCCCCTGCAGCCCCGTAGGCGGGCGTGCAGTACGCCAACCGTCAACGGACGTTTTTCCCCTCAAGCCTGTCAGGACGTTGCTCGTCCGTCTTTCCCTCAATAGATGGGAGTAGGCGCGCTTGCGGATGTGTGCGTGTGTGTGGCCACGCGTTTGCTTAGGCTTCAGTGTGTGAAAAGGTAGGTGCTTTTCTCTAGCTGCGTGTGCGTGCACGTGGTGCTGGGTGCACATCCCTGGGTGCTCGTGGAAAGGTTTCTGCATGGTTTTCGCTGAGGAATCGTGTGTGTGCACATGGACAAAGAGAAGGCGCAGCAACCAGGTTCCAGCGCCGAAGAAGGCAAAAGGCGAGGTTTCCGGCGCTATCTCCTTCTCTCCCCAGAGCTAGTCGCGCAAAGCAAGCCGCTAAGCCGGCGACCGGCAAGAGAGCTACAACGAAGCATGCCGAACGGAGAAAATAGCAGCAGCTCATCTGTTCACACCTTGTTTCTGCCATGTGCTTGAACGCCAAGACGTTCGCGCTTCTGTGAGATGAAAGACGTCCTTCTGCATATGTGGTTGCTCACACCGGTGCACTTGTTAGTGTATCCATTCAGTCCTGGGCTGCGGGGCATTCAGAAGTGGCTCTGTGGAGACGTCTGCATAGAGGCAGCTGTCAGAACACGCACACTCGATTGTTCACCAAAACATATGCAGACGCGTCCTTAGCCTGTAGATTTGGATGCACAGAGTTCCCTGTGTTCGCAAGAGACAAGGGAATCGCGTCTGTGCGCACAGAAGCAATAGCGGACCGTTTCCCTCGGAGTGAACGCGAAAGAGCCGTCTATATACTCGCAGACACGCGAACGTGCCTCAATGCGGTCACAGAGGCAGCAGCTTTTGCACAGATGCTCCTGGTGATTCTGGCACTTTCCAGGCACACTCCTGAAAGTCGCGCACACTGCTGTTCACTCGCTAAACGACCTCTTGGGAAACACGTCTCCGGTCGACGGACCGCTCAGATTGCTTCTCGTGTAACTGTGAACTGTGTCAGCGCAGGGAATCCGTCTCTGTTGAGCAGATGTCAATCCTGCCTCGCTTTTGCTTTGTTGCCTCTACCAAGATGATTTCCCGTTTCTCTCTTCACTGGAGCAGGCAGACACAGCCAACGCACATCAAGTGTCAAGAGACACGCTCTGCTGAGCTCAACGCTTGTGCAGATGCACATGTGCGACGAAGTCAACACACGTGCTTGTGGAGAGAAAGAAAGGGACTCCCAGGCGTGTGGAGCGACGGGGAGAAAGAGCGGGCGCTGAGGAACACAGTTTCAAACAGACTGTCTCCACACAAACAGGCACCTGTCTGCAGGTATCCTAGATCTTGATTCTTGAACTTGAGGAAACACGCGTCTGAGCAAAACTCCCAAACGCTTCCAGGAAAGACACAGGCTCTCCCACAAGCACACAAGTGTTTGCCCTCAGCTATAGATCAGGGACAAGCCTGTGAAGAGCAACCAAAGAGCTCGTCCGTCTTTCCCTCAATAGATGGGAGTAGGCGCGCTTGCGGATGTGTGCGTGTGTGTGGCCACGCGTTTGCTTAGGCTTCAGTGTGTGAAAAGGTAGGTGCTTTTCTCTAGCTGCGTGTGCGTGCACGTGGTGCTGGGTGCACATCCCTGGGTGCTCGTGGAAAGGTTTCTGCATGGTTTTCGCTGAGGAATCGTGTGTGTGCACATGGACAAAGAGAAGGCGCAGCAACCAGGTTCCAGCGCCGAAGAAGGCAAAAGGCGAGGTTTCCGGCGCTATCTCCTTCTCTCCCCAGAGCTAGTCGCGCAAAGCAAGCCGCTAAGCCGGCGACCGGCAAGAGAGCTACAACGAAGCATGCCGAACGGAGAAAATAGCAGCAGCTCATCTGTTCACACCTTGTTTCTGCCATGTGCTTGAACGCCAAGACGTTCGCGCTTCTGTGAGATGAAAGACGTCCTTCTGCATATGTGGTTGCTCACACCGGTGCACTTGTTAGTGTATCCATTCAGTCCTGGGCTGCGGGGCATTCAGAAGTGGCTCTGTGGAGACGTCTGCATAGAGGCAGCTGTCAGAACACGCACACTCGATTGTTCACCAAAACATATGCAGACGCGTCCTTAGCCTGTAGATTTGGATGCACAGAGTTCCCTGTGTTCGCAAGAGACAAGGGAATCGCGTCTGTGCGCACAGAAGCAATAGCGGACCGTTTCCCTCGGAGTGAACGCGAAAGAGCCGTCTATATACTCGCAGACACGCGAACGTGCCTCAATGCGGTCACAGAGGCAGCAGCTTTTGCACAGATGCTCCTGGTGATTCTGGCACTTTCCAGGCACACTCCTGAAAGTCGCGCACACTGCTGTTCACTCGCTAAACGACCTCTTGGGAAACACGTCTCCGGTCGACGGACCGCTCAGATTGCTTCTCGTGTAACTGTGAACTGTGTCAGCGCAGGGAATCCGTCTCTGTTGAGCAGATGTCAATCCTGCCTCGCTTTTGCTTTGTTGCCTCTACCAAGATGATTTCCCGTTTCTCTCTTCACTGGAGCAGGCAGACACAGCCAACGCACATCAAGTGTCAAGAGACACGCTCTGCTGAGCTCAACGCTTGTGCAGATGCACATGTGCGACGAAGTCAACACACGTGCTTGTGGAGAGAAAGAAAGGGACTCCCAGGCGTGTGGAGCGACGGGGAGAAAGAGCGGGCGCTGAGGAACACAGTTTCAAACAGACTGTCTCCACACAAACAGGCACCTGTCTGCAGGTATCCTAGATCTTGATTCTTGAACTTGAGGAAACACGCGTCTGAGCAAAACTCCCAAACGCTTCCAGGAAAGACACAGGCTCTCCCACAAGCACACAAGTGTTTGCCCTCAGCTATAGATCAGGGACAAGCCTGTGAAGAGCAACCAAAGAGCTCGTCCGTCTTTCCCTCAATAGATGGGAGTAGGCGCGCTTGCGGATGTGTGCGTGTGTGTGGCCACGCGTTTGCTTAGGCATCAGTGTGTGAAAAGGTAGGTGCTTTTCTCTAGCTGCGTGTGCGTGCACGTGGTGCTGGGTGCACATCCCTGGGTGCTCGTGGAAAGGTTTCTGCATGGTTTTCGCTGAGGAATCGTGTGTGTGCACATGGACAAAGAGAAGGCGCAGCAACCAGGTTCCAGCGCCGAAGAAGGCAAAAGGCGAGGTTTCCGGCGCTATCTCCTTCTCTCCCCAGAGCTAGTCGCGCAAAGCAAGCCGCTAAGCCGGCGACCGGCAAGAGAGCTACAACGAAGCATGCCGAACGGAGAAAATAGCAGCAGCTCATCTGTTCACACCTTGTTTCTGCCATGTGCTTGAACGCCAAGACGTTCGCGCTTCTGTGAGATGAAAGACGTCCTTCTGCATATGTGGTTGCTCACACCGGTGCACTTGTTAGTGTATCCATTCAGTCCTGGGCTGCGGGGCATTCAGAAGTGGCTCTGTGGAGACGTCTGCATAGAGGCAGCTGTCAGAACACGCACACTCGATTGTTCACCAAAACATATGCAGACGCGTCCTTAGCCTGTAGATTTGGATGCACAGAGTTCCCTGTGTTCGCAAGAGACAAGGGAATCGCGTCTGTGCGCACAGAAGCAATAGCGGACCGTTTCCCTCGGAGTGAACGCGAAAGAGCCGTCTATATACTCGCAGACACGCGAACGTGCCTCAATGCGGTCACAGAGGCAGCAGCTTTTGCACAGATGCTCCTGGTGATTCTGGCACTTTCCAGGCACACTCCTGAAAGTCGCGCACACTGCTGTTCACTCGCTAAACGACCTCTTGGGAAACACGTCTCCGGTCGACGGACCGCTCAGATTGCTTCTCGTGTAACTGTGAACTGTGTCAGCGCAGGGAATCCGTCTCTGTTGAGCAGATGTCAATCCTGCCTCGCTTTTGCTTTGTTGCCTCTACCAAGATGATTTCCCGTTTCTCTCTTCACTGGAGCAGGCAGACACAGCCAACGCACATCAAGTGTCAAGAGACACGCTCTGCTGAGCTCAACGCTTGTGCAGATGCACATGTGCGACGAAGTCAACACACGTGCTTGTGGAGAGAAAGAAAGGGACTCCCAGGCGTGTGGAGCGACGGGGAGAAAGAGCGGGCGCTGAGGAACACAGTTTCAAACAGACTGTCTCCACACAAACAGGCACCTGTCTGCAGGTATCCTAGATCTTGATTCTTGAACTTGAGGAAACACGCGTCTGAGCAAAACTCCCAAACGCTTCCAGGAAAGACACAGGCTCTCCCACAAGCACACAAGTGTTTGCCCTCAGCTATAGATCAGGGACAAGCCTGTGAAGAGCAACCAAAGAGCTCGTCCGTCTTTCTCTCAATAGATGGGAGTAGGCGCGCTTGCGGATGTGTGCGTGTGTGTGGCCACGCGTTTGCTTAGGCATCAGTGTGTGAAAAGGTAGGTGCTTTTCTCTAGCTGCGTGTGCGTGCACGTGGTGCTGGGTGCACATCCCTGGGTGCTCGTGGAAAGGTTTCTGCATGGTTTTCGCTGAGGAATCGTGTGTGTGCACATGGACAAAGAGAAGGCGCAGCAACCAGGTTCCAGCGCCGAAGAAGGCAAAAGGCGAGGTTTCCGGCGCTATCTCCTTCTCTCCCCAGAGCTAGTCGCGCAAAGCAAGCCGCTAAGCCGGCGACCGGCAAGAGAGCTACAACGAAGCATGCCGAACGGAGAAAATAGCAGCAGCTCATCTGTTCACACCTTGTTTCTGCCATGTGCTTGAACGCCAAGACGTTCGCGCTTCTGTGAGATGAAAGACGTCCTTCTGCATATGTGGTTGCTCACACCGGTGCACTTGTTAGTGTATCCATTCAGTCCTGGGCTGCGGGGCATTCAGAAGTGGCTCTGTGGAGACGTCTGCATAGAGGCAGCTGTCAGAACACGCACACTCGATTGTTCACCAAAACATATGCAGACGCGTCCTTAGCCTGTAGATTTGGATGCACAGAGTTCCCTGTGTTCGCAAGAGACAAGGGAATCGCGTCTGTGCGCACAGAAGCAATAGCGGACCGTTTCCCTCGGAGTGAACGCGAAAGAGCCGTCTATATACTCGCAGACACGCGAACGTGCCTCAATGCGGTCACAGAGGCAGCAGCTTTTGCACAGATGCTCCTGGTGATTCTGGCACTTTCCAGGCACACTCCTGAAAGTCGCGCACACTGCTGTTCACTCGCTAAACGACCTCTTGGGAAACACGTCTCCGGTCGACGGACCGCTCAGATTGCTTCTCGTGTAACTGTGAACTGTGTCAGCGCAGGGAATCCGTCTCTGTTGAGCAGATGTCAATCCTGCCTCGCTTTTGCTTTGTTGCCTCTACCAAGATGATTTCCCGTTTCTCTCTTCACTGGAGCAGGCAGACACAGCCAACGCACATCAAGTGTCAAGAGACACGCTCTGCTGAGCTCAACGCTTGTGCAGATGCACATGTGCGACGAAGTCAACACACGTGCTTGTGGAGAGAAAGAAAGGGACTCCCAGGCGTGTGGAGCGACGGGGAGAAAGAGCGGGCGCTGAGGAACACAGTTTCAAACAGACTGTCTCCACACAAACAGGCACCTGTCTGCAGGTATCCTAGATCTTGATTCTTGAACTTGAGGAAACACGCGTCTGAGCAAAACTCCCAAACGCTTCCAGGAAAGACACAGGCTCTCCCACAAGCACACAAGTGTTTGCCCTCAGCTATAGATCAGGGACAAGCCTGTGAAGAGCAACCAAAGAGCTCGTCCGTCTTTCTCTCAATAGATGGGAGTAGGCGCGCTTGCGGATGTGTGCGTGTGTGTGGCCACGCGTTTGCTTAGGCATCAGTGTGTGAAAAGGTAGGTGCTTTTCTCTAGCTGCGTGTGCGTGCACGTGGTGCTGGGTGCACATCCCTGGGTGCTCGTGGAAAGGTTTCTGCATGGTTTTCGCTGAGGAATCGTGTGTGTGCACATGGACAAAGAGAAGGCGCAGCAACCAGGTTCCAGCGCCGAAGAAGGCAAAAGGTGAGGTTTCCGGCGCTATCTCCTTCTCTCCCCAGAGCTAGTCGCGCAAAGCAAGCCGCTAAGCCGGCGACCGGCAAGAGAGCTACAACGAAGCATGCCGAACGGAGAAAATAGCAGCAGCTCATCTGTTCACACCTTGTTTCTGCCATGTGCTTGAACGCCAAGACGTTCGCGCTTCTGTGAGATGAAAGACGTCCTTCTGCATATGTGGTTGCTCACACCGGTGCACTTGTTAGTGTATCCATTCAGTCCTGGGCTGCGGGGCATTCAGAAGTGGCTCTGTGGAGACGTCTGCATAGAGGCAGCTGTCAGAACACGCACACTCGATTGTTCACCAAAACATATGCAGACGCGTCCTTAGCCTGTAGATTTGGATGCACAGAGTTCCCTGTGTTCGCAAGAGACAAGGGAATCGCGTCTGTGCGCACAGAAGCAATAGCGGACCGTTTCCCTCGGAGTGAACGCGAAAGAGCCGTCTATATACTCGCAGACACGCGAACGTGCCTCAATGCGGTCACAGAGGCAGCAGCTTTTGCACAGATGCTCCTGGTGATTCTGGCACTTTCCAGGCACACTCCTGAAAGTCGCGCACACTGCTGTTCACTCGCTAAACGACCTCTTGGGAAACACGTCTCCGGTCGACGGACCGCTCAGATTGCTTCTCGTGTAACTGTGAACTGTGTCAGCGCAGGGAATCCGTCTCTGTTGAGCAGATGTCAATCCTGCCTCGCTTTTGCTTTGTTGCCTCTACCAAGATGATTTCCCGTTTCTCTCTTCACTGGAGCAGGCAGACACAGCCAACGCACATCAAGTGTCAAGAGACACGCTCTGCTGAGCTCAACGCTTGTGCAGATGCACATGTGCGACGAAGTCAACACACGTGCTTGTGGAGAGAAAGAAAGGGACTCCCAGGCGTGTGGAGCGACGGGGAGAAAGAGCGGGCGCTGAGGAACACAGTTTCAAACAGACTGTCTCCACACAAACAGGCACCTGTCTGCAGGTATCCTAGATCTTGATTCTTGAACTTGAGGAAACACGCGTCTGAGCAAAACTCCCAAACGCTTCCAGGAAAGACACAGGCTCTCCCACAAGCACACAAGTGTTTGCCCTCAGCTATAGATCAGGGACAAGCCTGTGAAGAGCAACCAAAGAGCTCGTCCGTCTTTCCCTCAATAGATGGGAGTAGGCGCGCTTGCGGATGTGTGCGTGTGTGTGGCCACGCGTTTGCTTAGGCATCAGTGTGTGAAAAGGTAGGTGCTTTTCTCTAGCTGCGTGTGCGTGCACGTGGTGCTGGGTGCACATCCCTGGGTGCTCGTGGAAAGGTTTCTGCATGGTTTTCGCTGAGGAATCGTGTGTGTGCACATGGACAAAGAGAAGGCGCAGCAACCAGGTTCCAGCGCCGAAGAAGGCAAAAGGCGAGGTTTCCGGCGCTATCTCCTTCTCTCCCCAGAGCTAGTCGCGCAAAGCAAGCCGCTAAGCCGGCGACCGGCAAGAGAGCTACAACGAAGCATGCCGAACGGAGAAAATAGCAGCAGCTCATCTGTTCACACCTTGTTTCTGCCATGTGCTTGAACGCCAAGACGTTCGCGCTTCTGTGAGATGAAAGACGTCCTTCTGCATATGTGGTTGCTCACACCGGTGCACTTGTTAGTGTATCCATTCAGTCCTGGGCTGCGGGGCATTCAGAAGTGGCTCTGTGGAGACGTCTGCATAGAGGCAGCTGTCAGAACACGCACACTCGATTGTTCACCAAAACATATGCAGACGCGTCCTTAGCCTGTAGATTTGGATGCACAGAGTTCCCTGTGTTCGCAAGAGACAAGGGAATCGCGTCTGTGCGCACAGAAGCAATAGCGGACCGTTTCCCTCGGAGTGAACGCGAAAGAGCCGTCTATATACTCGCAGACACGCGAACGTGCCTCAATGCGGTCACAGAGGCAGCAGCTTTTGCACAGATGCTCCTGGTGATTCTGGCACTTTCCAGGCACACTCCTGAAAGTCGCGCACACTGCTGTTCACTCGCTAAACGACCTCTTGGGAAACACGTCTCCGGTCGACGGACCGCTCAGATTGCTTCTCGTGTAACTGTGAACTGTGTCAGCGCAGGGAATCCGTCTCTGTTGAGCAGATGTCAATCCTGCCTCGCCTTTGCTTTGTTGCCTCTACCAAGATGATTTCCCGTTTCTCTCTTCACTGGAGCAGGCAGACACAGCCAACGCACATCAAGTGTCAAGAGACACGCTCTGCTGAGCTCAACGCTTGTGCAGATGCACATGTGCGACGAAGTCAACACACGTGCTTGTGGAGAGAAAGAAAGGGACTCCCAGGCGTGTGGAGCGACGGGGAGAAAGAGCGGGCGCTGAGGAACACAGTTTCAAACAGACTGTCTCCACACAAACAGGCACCTGTCTGCAGGTATCCTAGATCTTGATTCTTGAACTTGAGGAAACACGCGTCTGAGCAAAACTCCCAAACGCTTCCAGGAAAGACACAGGCTCTCCCACAAGCACACAAGTGTTTGCCCTCAGCTATAGATCAGGGACAAGCCTGTGAAGAGCAACCAAAGAGCTCGTCCGTCTTTCCCTCAATAGATGGGAGTAGGCGCGCTTGCGGATGTGTGCGTGTGTGTGGCCACGCGTTTGCTTAGGCATCAGTGTGTGAAAAGGTAGGTGCTTTTCTCTAGCTGCGTGTGCGTGCACGTGGTGCTGGGTGCACATCCCTGGGTGCTCGTGGAAAGGTTTCTGCATGGTTTTCGCTGAGGAATCGTGTGTGTGCACATGGACAAAGAGAAGGCGCAGCAACCAGGTTCCAGCGCCGAAGAAGGCAAAAGGCGAGGTTTCCGGCGCTATCTCCTTCTCTCCCCAGAGCTAGTCGCGCAAAGCAAGCCGCTAAGCCGGCGACCGGCAAGAGAGCTACAACGAAGCATGCCGAACGGAGAAAATAGCAGCAGCTCATCTGTTCACACCTTGTTTCTGCCATGTGCTTGAACGCCAAGACGTTCGCGCTTCTGTGAGATGAAAGACGTCCTTCTGCATATGTGGTTGCTCACACCGGTGCACTTGTTAGTGTATCCATTCAGTCCTGGGCTGCGGGGCATTCAGAAGTGGCTCTGTGGAGACGTCTGCATAGAGGCAGCTGTCAGAACACGCACACTCGATTGTTCACCAAAACATATGCAGACGCGTCCTTAGCCTGTAGATTTGGATGCACAGAGTTCCCTGTGTTCGCAAGAGACAAGGGAATCGCGTCTGTGCGCACAGAAGCAATAGCGGACCGTTTCCCTCGGAGTGAACGCGAAAGAGCCGTCTATATACTCGCAGACACGCGAACGTGCCTCAATGCGGTCACAGAGGCAGCAGCTTTTGCACAGATGCTCCTGGTGATTCTGGCACTTTCCAGGCACACTCCTGAAAGTCGCGCACACTGCTGTTCACTCGCTAAACGACCTCTTGGGAAACACGTCTCCGGTCGACGGACCGCTCAGATTGCTTCTCGTGTAACTGTGAACTGTGTCAGCGCAGGGAATCCGTCTCTGTTGAGCAGATGTCAATCCTGCCTCGCTTTTGCTTTGTTGCCTCTACCAAGATGATTTCCCGTTTCTCTCTTCACTGGAGCAGGCAGACACAGCCAACGCACATCAAGTGTCAAGAGACACGCTCTGCTGAGCTCAACGCTTGTGCAGATGCACATGTGCGACGAAGTCAACACACGTGCTTGTGGAGAGAAAGAAAGGGACTCCCAGGCGTGTGGAGCGACGGGGAGAAAGAGCGGGCGCTGAGGAGCACAGTTTCAAACAGACTGTCTCCACACAAACAGGCACCTGTCTGCAGGTATCCTAGATCTTGATTCTTGAACTTGAGGAAACACGCGTCTGAGCAAAACTCCCAAACGCTTCCAGGAAAGACACAGGCTCTCCCACAAGCACACAAGTGTTTGCCCTCAGCTATAGATCAGGGACAAGCCTGTGAAGAGCAACCAAAGAGCTCGTCCGTCTTTCCCTCAGTAGATGGGAGTAGGCGCGCTTGCGGATGTGTGCGTGTGTGTGGCCACGCGTTTGCTTAGGCATCAGTGTGTGAAAAGGTAGGTGCTTTTCTCTAGCTGCGTGTGCGTGCACGTGGTGCTGGGTGCACATCCCTGGGTGCTCGTGGAAAGGTTTCTGCATGGTTTTCGCTGAGGAATCGTGTGTGTGCACATGGACAAAGAGAAGGCGCAGCAACCAGGTTCCAGCGCCGAAGAAGGCAAAAGGCGAGGTTTCCGGCGCTATCTCCTTCTCTCCCCAGAGCTAGTCGCGCAAAGCAAGCCGCTAAGCCGGCGACCGGCAAGAGAGCTACAACGAAGCATGCCGAACGGAGAAAATAGCAGCAGCTCATCTGTTCACACCTTGTTTCTGCCATGTGCTTGAACGCCAAGACGTTCGCGCTTCTGTGAGATGAAAGACGTCCTTCTGCATATGTGGTTGCTCACACCGGTGCACTTGTTAGTGTATCCATTCAGTCCTGGGCTGCGGGGCATTCAGAAGTGGCTCTGTGGAGACGTCTGCATAGAGGCAGCTGTCAGAACACGCACACTCGATTGTTCACCAAAACATATGCAGACGCGTCCTTAGCCTGTAGATTTGGATGCACAGAGTTCCCTGTGTTCGCAAGAGACAAGGGAATCGCGTCTGTGCGCACAGAAGCAATAGCGGACCGTTTCCCTCGGAGTGAACGCGAAAGAGCCGTCTATATACTCGCAGACACGCGAACGTGCCTCAATGCGGTCACAGAGGCAGCAGCTTTTGCACAGATGCTCCTGGTGATTCTGGCACTTTCCAGGCACACTCCTGAAAGTCGCGCACACTGCTGTTCACTCGCTAAACGACCTCTTGGGAAACACGTCTCCGGTCGACGGACCGCTCAGATTGCTTCTCGTGTAACTGTGAACTGTGTCAGCGCAGGGAATCCGTCTCTGTTGAGCAGATGTCAATCCTGCCTCGCTTTTGCTTTGTTGCCTCTACCAAGATGATTTCCCGTTTCTCTCTTCACTGGAGCAGGCAGACACAGCCAACGCACATCAAGTGTCAAGAGACACGCTCTGCTGAGCTCAACGCTTGTGCAGATGCACATGTGCGACGAAGTCAACACACGTGCTTGTGGAGAGAAAGAAAGGGACTCCCAGGCGTGTGGAGCGACGGGGAGAAAGAGCGGGCGCTGAGGAGCACAGTTTCAAACAGACTGTCTCCACACAAACAGGCACCTGTCTGCAGGTATCCTAGATCTTGATTCTTGAACTTGAGGAAACACGCGTCTGAGCAAAACTCCCAAACGCTTCCAGGAAAGACACAGGCTCTCCCACAAGCACACAAGTGTTTGCCCTCAGCTATAGATCAGGGACAAGCCTGTGAAGAGCAACCAAAGAGCTCGTCCGTCTTTCTCTCAGTAGATGGGAGTAGGCGCGCTTGCGGATGTGTGCGTGTGTGTGGCCACGCGTTTGCTTAGGCATCAGTGTGTGAAAAGGTAGGTGCTTTTCTCTAGCTGCGTGTGCGTGCACGTGGTGCTGGGTGCACATCCCTGGGTGCTCGTGGAAAGGTTTCTGCATGGTTTTCGCTGAGGAATCGTGTGTGTGCACATGGACAAAGAGAAGGCGCAGCAACCAGGTTCCAGCGCCGAAGAAGGCAAAAGGCGAGGTTTCCGGCGCTATCTCCTTCTCTCCCCAGAGCTAGTCGCGCAAAGCAAGCCGCTAAGCCGGCGACCGGCAAGAGAGCTACAACGAAGCATGCCGAACGGAGAAAATAGCAGCAGCTCATCTGTTCACACCTTGTTTCTGCCATGTGCTTGAACGCCAAGACGTTCGCGCTTCTGTGAGATGAAAGACGTCCTTCTGCATATGTGGTTGCTCACACCGGTGCACTTGTTAGTGTATCCATTCAGTCCTGGGCTGCGGGGCATTCAGAAGTGGCTCTGTGGAGACGTCTGCATAGAGGCAGCTGTCAGAACACGCACACTCGATTGTTCACCAAAACATATGCAGACGCGTCCTTAGCCTGTAGATTTGGATGCACAGAGTTCCCTGTGTTCGCAAGAGACAAGGGAATCGCGTCTGTGCGCACAGAAGCAATAGCGGACCGTTTCCCTCGGAGTGAACGCGAAAGAGCCGTCTATATACTCGCAGACACGCGAACGTGCCTCAATGCGGTCACAGAGGCAGCAGCTTTTGCACAGATGCTCCTGGTGATTCTGGCACTTTCCAGGCACACTCCTGAAAGTCGCGCACACTGCTGTTCACTCGCTAAACGACCTCTTGGGAAACACGTCTCCGGTCGACGGACCGCTCAGATTGCTTCTCGTGTAACTGTGAACTGTGTCAGCGCAGGGAATCCGTCTCTGTTGAGCAGATGTCAATCCTGCCTCGCTTTTGCTTTGTTGCCTCTACCAAGATGATTTCCCGTTTCTCTCTTCACTGGAGCAGGCAGACACAGCCAACGCACATCAAGTGTCAAGAGACACGCTCTGCTGAGCTCAACGCTTGTGCAGATGCACATGTGCGACGAAGTCAACACACGTGCTTGTGGAGAGAAAGAAAGGGACTCCCAGGCGTGTGGAGCGACGGGGAGAAAGAGCGGGCGCTGAGGAGCACAGTTTCAAACAGACTGTCTCCACACAAACAGGCACCTGTCTGCAGGTATCCTAGATCTTGATTCTTGAACTTGAGGAAACACGCGTCTGAGCAAAACTCCCAAACGCTTCCAGGAAAGACACAGGCTCTCCCACAAGCACACAAGTGTTTGCCCTCAGCTATAGATCAGGGACAAGCCTGTGAAGAGCAACCAAAGAGCTCGTCCGTCTTTCCCTCAGTAGATGGGAGTAGGCGCGCTTGCGGATGTGTGCGTGTGTGTGGCCACGCGTTTGCTTAGGCATCAGTGTGTGAAAAGGTAGGTGCTTTTCTCTAGCTGCGTGTGCGTGCACGTGGTGCTGGGTGCACATCCCTGGGTGCTCGTGGAAAGGTTTCTGCATGGTTTTCGCTGAGGAATCGTGTGTGTGCACATGGACAAAGAGAAGGCGCAGCAACCAGGTTCCAGCGCCGAAGAAGGCAAAAGGCGAGGTTTCCGGCGCTATCTCCTTCTCTCCCCAGAGCTAGTCGCGCAAAGCAAGCCGCTAAGCCGGCGACCGGCAAGAGAGCTACAACGAAGCATGCCGAACGGAGAAAATAGCAGCAGCTCATCTGTTCACACCTTGTTTCTGCCATGTGCTTGAACGCCAAGACGTTCGCGCTTCTGTGAGATGAAAGACGTCCTTCTGCATATGTGGTTGCTCACACCGGTGCACTTGTTAGTGTATCCATTCAGTCCTGGGCTGCGGGGCATTCAGAAGTGGCTCTGTGGAGACGTCTGCATAGAGGCAGCTGTCAGAACACGCACACTCGATTGTTCACCAAAACATATGCAGACGCGTCCTTAGCCTGTAGATTTGGATGCACAGAGTTCCCTGTGTTCGCAAGAGACAAGGGAATCGCGTCTGTGCGCACAGAAGCAATAGCGGACCGTTTCCCTCGGAGTGAACGCGAAAGAGCCGTCTATATACTCGCAGACACGCGAACGTGCCTCAATGCGGTCACAGAGGCAGCAGCTTTTGCACAGATGCTCCTGGTGATTCTGGCACTTTCCAGGCACACTCCTGAAAGTCGCGCACACTGCTGTTCACTCGCTAAACGACCTCTTGGGAAACACGTCTCCGGTCGACGGACCGCTCAGATTGCTTCTCGTGTAACTGTGAACTGTGTCAGCGCAGGGAATCCGTCTCTGTTGAGCAGATGTCAATCCTGCCTCGCCTTTGCTTTGTTGCCTCTACCAAGATGATTTCCCGTTTCTCTCTTCACTGGAGCAGGCAGACACAGCCAACGCACATCAAGTGTCAAGAGACACGCTCTGCTGAGCTCAACGCTTGTGCAGATGCACATGTGCGACGAAGTCAACACACGTGCTTGTGGAGAGAAAGAAAGGGACTCCCAGGCGTGTGGAGCGACGGGGAGAAAGAGCGGGCGCTGAGGAACACAGTTTCAAACAGACTGTCTCCACACAAACAGGCACCTGTCTGCAGGTATCCTAGATCTTGATTCTTGAACTTGAGGAAACACGCGTCTGAGCAAAACTCCCAAACGCTTCCAGGAAAGACACAGGCTCTCCCACAAGCACACAAGTGTTTGCCCTCAGCTATAGATCAGGGACAAGCCTGTGAAGAGCAACCAAAGAGCTCGTCCGTCTTTCCCTCAATAGATGGGAGTAGGCGCGCTTGCGGATGTGTGCGTGTGTGTGGCCACGCGTTTGCTTAGGCATCAGTGTGTGAAAAGGTAGGTGCTTTTCTCTAGCTGCGTGTGCGTGCACGTGGTGCTGGGTGCACATC
This sequence comes from Patagioenas fasciata, assembly GCF_037038585.1. Taxonomy (NCBI): domain Eukaryota; kingdom Metazoa; phylum Chordata; class Aves; order Columbiformes; family Columbidae; genus Patagioenas; species Patagioenas fasciata. The sequence continues at coordinate 79,573 of NW_027288773.1, read as the reverse complement.
CCTGGGTGCTCGTGGAAAGGTTTCTGCATGGTTTTCGCTGAGGAATCGTGTGTGTGCACATGGACAAAGAGAAGGCGCAGCAACCAGGTTCCAGCGCCGAAGAAGGCAAAAGGCGAGGTTTCCGGCGCTATCTCCTTCTCTCCCCAGAGCTAGTCGCGCAAAGCAAGCCGCTAAGCCGGCGACCGGCAAGAGAGCTACAACGAAGCATGCCGAACGGAGAAAATAGCAGCAGCTCATCTGTTCACACCTTGTTTCTGCCATGTGCTTGAACGCCAAGACGTTCGCGCTTCTGTGAGATGAAAGACGTCCTTCTGCATATGTGGTTGCTCACACCGGTGCACTTGTTAGTGTATCCATTCAGTCCTGGGCTGCGGGGCATTCAGAAGTGGCTCTGTGGAGACGTCTGCATAGAGGCAGCTGTCAGAACACGCACACTCGATTGTTCACCAAAACATATGCAGACGCGTCCTTAGCCTGTAGATTTGGATGCACAGAGTTCCCTGTGTTCGCAAGAGACAAGGGAATCGCGTCTGTGCGCACAGAAGCAATAGCGGACCGTTTCCCTCGGAGTGAACGCGAAAGAGCCGTCTATATACTCGCAGACACGCGAACGTGCCTCAATGCGGTCACAGAGGCAGCAGCTTTTGCACAGATGCTCCTGGTGATTCTGGCACTTTCCAGGCACACTCCTGAAAGTCGCGCACACTGCTGTTCACTCGCTAAACGACCTCTTGGGAAACACGTCTCCGGTCGACGGACCGCTCAGATTGCTTCTCGTGTAACTGTGAACTGTGTCAGCGCAGGGAATCCGTCTCTGTTGAGCAGATGTCAATCCTGCCTCGCCTTTGCTTTGTTGCCTCTACCAAGATGATTTCCCGTTTCTCTCTTCACTGGAGCAGGCAGACACAGCCAACGCACATCAAGTGTCAAGAGACACGCTCTGCTGAGCTCAACGCTTGTGCAGATGCACATGTGCGACGAAGTCAACACACGTGCTTGTGGAGAGAAAGAAAGGGACTCCCAGGCGTGTGGAGCGACGGGGAGAAAGAGCGGGCGCTGAGGAACACAGTTTCAAACAGACTGTCTCCACACAAACAGGCACCTGTCTGCAGGTATCCTAGATCTTGATTCTTGAACTTGAGGAAACACGCGTCTGAGCAAAACTCCCAAACGCTTCCAGGAAAGACACAGGCTCTCCCACAAGCACACAAGTGTTTGCCCTCAGCTATAGATCAGGGACAAGCCTGTGAAGAGCAACCAAAGAGCTCGTCCGTCTTTCCCTCAATAGATGGGAGTAGGCGCGCTTGCGGATGTGTGCGTGTGTGTGGCCACGCGTTTGCTTAGGCATCAGTGTGTGAAAAGGTAGGTGCTTTTCTCTAGCTGCGTGTGCGTGCACGTGGTGCTGGGTGCACATCCCTGGGTGCTCGTGGAAAGGTTTCTGCATGGTTTTCGCTGAGGAATCGTGTGTGTGCACATGGACAAAGAGAAGGCGCAGCAACCAGGTTCCAGCGCCGAAGAAGGCAAAAGGCGAGGTTTCCGGCGCTATCTCCTTCTCTCCCCAGAGCTAGTCGCGCAAAGCAAGCCGCTAAGCCGGCGACCGGCAAGAGAGCTACAACGAAGCATGCCGAACGGAGAAAATAGCAGCAGCTCATCTGTTCACACCTTGTTTCTGCCATGTGCTTGAACGCCAAGACGTTCGCGCTTCTGTGAGATGAAAGACGTCCTTCTGCATATGTGGTTGCTCACACCGGTGCACTTGTTAGTGTATCCATTCAGTCCTGGGCTGCGGGGCATTCAGAAGTGGCTCTGTGGAGACGTCTGCATAGAGGCAGCTGTCAGAACACGCACACTCGATTGTTCACCAAAACATATGCAGACGCGTCCTTAGCCTGTAGATTTGGATGCACAGAGTTCCCTGTGTTCGCAAGAGACAAGGGAATCGCGTCTGTGCGCACAGAAGCAATAGCGGACCGTTTCCCTCGGAGTGAACGCGAAAGAGCCGTCTATATACTCGCAGACACGCGAACGTGCCTCAATGCGGTCACAGAGGCAGCAGCTTTTGCACAGATGCTCCTGGTGATTCTGGCACTTTCCAGGCACACTCCTGAAAGTCGCGCACACTGCTGTTCACTCGCTAAACGACCTCTTGGGAAACACGTCTCCGGTCGACGGACCGCTCAGATTGCTTCTCGTGTAACTGTGAACTGTGTCAGCGCAGGGAATCCGTCTCTGTTGAGCAGATGTCAATCCTGCCTCGCTTTTGCTTTGTTGCCTCTACCAAGATGATTTCCCGTTTCTCTCTTCACTGGAGCAGGCAGACACAGCCAACGCACATCAAGTGTCAAGAGACACGCTCTGCTGAGCTCAACGCTTGTGCAGATGCACATGTGCGACGAAGTCAACACACGTGCTTGTGGAGAGAAAGAAAGGGACTCCCAGGCGTGTGGAGCGACGGGGAGAAAGAGCGGGCGCTGAGGAACACAGTTTCAAACAGACTGTCTCCACACAAACAGGCACCTGTCTGCAGGTATCCTAGATCTTGATTCTTGAACTTGAGGAAACACGCGTCTGAGCAAAACTCCCAAACGCTTCCAGGAAAGACACAGGCTCTCCCACAAGCACACAAGTGTTTGCCCTCAGCTATAGATCAGGGACAAGCCTGTGAAGAGCAACCAAAGAGCTCGTCCGTCTTTCTCTCAGTAGATGGGAGTAGGCGCGCTTGCGGATGTGTGCGTGTGTGTGGCCACGCGTTTGCTTAGGCATCAGTGTGTGAAAAGGTAGGTGCTTTTCTCTAGCTGCGTGTGCGTGCACGTGGTGCTGGGTGCACATCCCTGGGTGCTCGTGGAAAGGTTTCTGCATGGTTTTCGCTGAGGAATCGTGTGTGTGCACATGGACAAAGAGAAGGCGCAGCAACCAGGTTCCAGCGCCGAAGAAGGCAAAAGGCGAGGTTTCCGGCGCTATCTCCTTCTCTCCCCAGAGCTAGTCGCGCAAAGCAAGCCGCTAAGCCGGCGACCGGCAAGAGAGCTACAACGAAGCATGCCGAACGGAGAAAATAGCAGCAGCTCATCTGTTCACACCTTGTTTCTGCCATGTGCTTGAACGCCAAGACGTTCGCGCTTCTGTGAGATGAAAGACGTCCTTCTGCATATGTGGTTGCTCACACCGGTGCACTTGTTAGTGTATCCATTCAGTCCTGGGCTGCGGGGCATTCAGAAGTGGCTCTGTGGAGACGTCTGCATAGAGGCAGCTGTCAGAACACGCACACTCGATTGTTCACCAAAACATATGCAGACGCGTCCTTAGCCTGTAGATTTGGATGCACAGAGTTCCCTGTGTTCGCAAGAGACAAGGGAATCGCGTCTGTGCGCACAGAAGCAATAGCGGACCGTTTCCCTCGGAGTGAACGCGAAAGAGCCGTCTATATACTCGCAGACACGCGAACGTGCCTCAATGCGGTCACAGAGGCAGCAGCTTTTGCACAGATGCTCCTGGTGATTCTGGCACTTTCCAGGCACACTCCTGAAAGTCGCGCACACTGCTGTTCACTCGCTAAACGACCTCTTGGGAAACACGTCTCCGGTCGACGGACCGCTCAGATTGCTTCTCGTGTAACTGTGAACTGTGTCAGCGCAGGGAATCCGTCTCTGTTGAGCAGATGTCAATCCTGCCTCGCTTTTGCTTTGTTGCCTCTACCAAGATGATTTCCCGTTTCTCTCTTCACTGGAGCAGGCAGACACAGCCAACGCACATCAAGTGTCAAGAGACACGCTCTGCTGAGCTCAACGCTTGTGCAGATGCACATGTGCGACGAAGTCAACACACGTGCTTGTGGAGAGAAAGAAAGGGACTCCCAGGCGTGTGGAGCGACGGGGAGAAAGAGCGGGCGCTGAGGAGCACAGTTTCAAACAGACTGTCTCCACACAAACAGGCACCTGTCTGCAGGTATCCTAGATCTTGATTCTTGAACTTGAGGAAACACGCGTCTGAGCAAAACTCCCAAACGCTTCCAGGAAAGACACAGGCTCTCCCACAAGCACACAAGTGTTTGCCCTCAGCTATAGATCAGGGACAAGCCTGTGAAGAGCAACCAAAGAGCTCGTCCGTCTTTCCCTCAGTAGATGGGAGTAGGCGCGCTTGCGGATGTGTGCGTGTGTGTGGCCACGCGTTTGCTTAGGCATCAGTGTGTGAAAAGGTAGGTGCTTTTCTCTAGCTGCGTGTGCGTGCACGTGGTGCTGGGTGCACATCCCTGGGTGCTCGTGGAAAGGTTTCTGCATGGTTTTCGCTGAGGAATCGTGTGTGTGCACATGGACAAAGAGAAGGCGCAGCAACCAGGTTCCAGCGCCGAAGAAGGCAAAAGGCGAGGTTTCCGGCGCTATCTCCTTCTCTCCCCAGAGCTAGTCGCGCAAAGCAAGCCGCTAAGCCGGCGACCGGCAAGAGAGCTACAACGAAGCATGCCGAACGGAGAAAATAGCAGCAGCTCATCTGTTCACACCTTGTTTCTGCCATGTGCTTGAACGCCAAGACGTTCGCGCTTCTGTGAGATGAAAGACGTCCTTCTGCATATGTGGTTGCTCACACCGGTGCACTTGTTAGTGTATCCATTCAGTCCTGGGCTGCGGGGCATTCAGAAGTGGCTCTGTGGAGACGTCTGCATAGAGGCAGCTGTCAGAACACGCACACTCGATTGTTCACCAAAACATATGCAGACGCGTCCTTAGCCTGTAGATTTGGATGCACAGAGTTCCCTGTGTTCGCAAGAGACAAGGGAATCGCGTCTGTGCGCACAGAAGCAATAGCGGACCGTTTCCCTCGGAGTGAACGCGAAAGAGCCGTCTATATACTCGCAGACACGCGAACGTGCCTCAATGCGGTCACAGAGGCAGCAGCTTTTGCACAGATGCTCCTGGTGATTCTGGCACTTTCCAGGCACACTCCTGAAAGTCGCGCACACTGCTGTTCACTCGCTAAACGACCTCTTGGGAAACACGTCTCCGGTCGACGGACCGCTCAGATTGCTTCTCGTGTAACTGTGAACTGTGTCAGCGCAGGGAATCCGTCTCTGTTGAGCAGATGTCAATCCTGCCTCGCTTTTGCTTTGTTGCCTCTACCAAGATGATTTCCCGTTTCTCTCTTCACTGGAGCAGGCAGACACAGCCAACGCACATCAAGTGTCAAGAGACACGCTCTGCTGAGCTCAACGCTTGTGCAGATGCACATGTGCGACGAAGTCAACACACGTGCTTGTGGAGAGAAAGAAAGGGACTCCCAGGCGTGTGGAGCGACGGGGAGAAAGAGCGGGCGCTGAGGAGCACAGTTTCAAACAGACTGTCTCCACACAAACAGGCACCTGTCTGCAGGTATCCTAGATCTTGATTCTTGAACTTGAGGAAACACGCGTCTGAGCAAAACTCCCAAACGCTTCCAGGAAAGACACAGGCTCTCCCACAAGCACACAAGTGTTTGCCCTCAGCTATAGATCAGGGACAAGCCTGTGAAGAGCAACCAAAGAGCTCGTCCGTCTTTCTCTCAGTAGATGGGAGTAGGCGCGCTTGCGGATGTGTGCGTGTGTGTGGCCACGCGTTTGCTTAGGCATCAGTGTGTGAAAAGGTAGGTGCTTTTCTCTAGCTGCGTGTGCGTGCACGTGGTGCTGGGTGCACATCCCTGGGTGCTCGTGGAAAGGTTTCTGCATGGTTTTCGCTGAGGAATCGTGTGTGTGCACATGGACAAAGAGAAGGCGCAGCAACCAGGTTCCAGCGCCGAAGAAGGCAAAAGGCGAGGTTTCCGGCGCTATCTCCTTCTCTCCCCAGAGCTAGTCGCGCAAAGCAAGCCGCTAAGCCGGCGACCGGCAAGAGAGCTACAACGAAGCATGCCGAACGGAGAAAATAGCAGCAGCTCATCTGTTCACACCTTGTTTCTGCCATGTGCTTGAACGCCAAGACGTTCGCGCTTCTGTGAGATGAAAGACGTCCTTCTGCATATGTGGTTGCTCACACCGGTGCACTTGTTAGTGTATCCATTCAGTCCTGGGCTGCGGGGCATTCAGAAGTGGCTCTGTGGAGACGTCTGCATAGAGGCAGCTGTCAGAACACGCACACTCGATTGTTCACCAAAACATATGCAGACGCGTCCTTAGCCTGTAGATTTGGATGCACAGAGTTCCCTGTGTTCGCAAGAGACAAGGGAATCGCGTCTGTGCGCACAGAAGCAATAGCGGACCGTTTCCCTCGGAGTGAACGCGAAAGAGCCGTCTATATACTCGCAGACACGCGAACGTGCCTCAATGCGGTCACAGAGGCAGCAGCTTTTGCACAGATGCTCCTGGTGATTCTGGCACTTTCCAGGCACACTCCTGAAAGTCGCGCACACTGCTGTTCACTCGCTAAACGACCTCTTGGGAAACACGTCTCCGGTCGACGGACCGCTCAGATTGCTTCTCGTGTAACTGTGAACTGTGTCAGCGCAGGGAATCCGTCTCTGTTGAGCAGATGTCAATCCTGCCTCGCTTTTGCTTTGTTGCCTCTACCAAGATGATTTCCCGTTTCTCTCTTCACTGGAGCAGGCAGACACAGCCAACGCACATCAAGTGTCAAGAGACACGCTCTGCTGAGCTCAACGCTTGTGCAGATGCACATGTGCGACGAAGTCAACACACGTGCTTGTGGAGAGAAAGAAAGGGACTCCCAGGCGTGTGGAGCGACGGGGAGAAAGAGCGGGCGCTGAGGAGCACAGTTTCAAACAGACTGTCTCCACACAAACAGGCACCTGTCTGCAGGTATCCTAGATCTTGATTCTTGAACTTGAGGAAACACGCGTCTGAGCAAAACTCCCAAACGCTTCCAGGAAAGACACAGGCTCTCCCACAAGCACACAAGTGTTTGCCCTCAGCTATAGATCAGGGACAAGCCTGTGAAGAGCAACCAAAGAGCTCGTCCGTCTTTCTCTCAGTAGATGGGAGTAGGCGCGCTTGCGGATGTGTGCGTGTGTGTGGCCACGCGTTTGCTTAGGCATCAGTGTGTGAAAAGGTAGGTGCTTTTCTCTAGCTGCGTGTGCGTGCACGTGGTGCTGGGTGCACATCCCTGGGTGCTCGTGGAAAGGTTTCTGCATGGTTTTCGCTGAGGAATCGTGTGTGTGCACATGGACAAAGAGAAGGCGCAGCAACCAGGTTCCAGCGCCGAAGAAGGCAAAAGGCGAGGTTTCCGGCGCTATCTCCTTCTCTCCCCAGAGCTAGTCGCGCAAAGCAAGCCGCTAAGCCGGCGACCGGCAAGAGAGCTACAACGAAGCATGCCGAACGGAGAAAATAGCAGCAGCTCATCTGTTCACACCTTGTTTCTGCCATGTGCTTGAACGCCAAGACGTTCGCGCTTCTGTGAGATGAAAGACGTCCTTCTGCATATGTGGTTGCTCACACCAGTGCACTTGTTAGTGTATCCATTCAGTCCTGGGCTGCGGGGCATTCAGAAGTGGCTCTGTGGAGACGTCTGCATAGAGGCAGCTGTCAGAACACGCACACTCGATTGTTCACCAAAACATATGCAGACGCGTCCTTAGCCTGTAGATTTGGATGCACAGAGTTCCCTGTGTTCGCAAGAGACAAGGGAATCGCGTCTGTGCGCACAGAAGCAATAGCGGACCGTTTCCCTCGGAGTGAACGCGAAAGAGCCGTCTATATACTCGCAGACACGCGAACGTGCCTCAATGCGGTCACAGAGGCAGCAGCTTTTGCACAGATGCTCCTGGTGATTCTGGCACTTTCCAGGCACACTCCTGAAAGTCGCGCACACTGCTGTTCACTCGCTAAACGACCTCTTGGGAAACACGTCTCCGGTCGACGGACCGCTCAGATTGCTTCTCGTGTAACTGTGAACTGTGTCAGCGCAGGGAATCCGTCTCTGTTGAGCAGATGTCAATCCTGCCTCGCCTTTGCTTTGTTGCCTCTACCAAGATGATTTCCCGTTTCTCTCTTCACTGGAGCAGGCAGACACAGCCAACGCACATCAAGTGTCAAGAGACACGCTCTGCTGAGCTCAACGCTTGTGCAGATGCACATGTGCGACGAAGTCAACACACGTGCTTGTGGAGAGAAAGAAAGGGACTCCCAGGCGTGTGGAGCGACGGGGAGAAAGAGCGGGCGCTGAGGAGCACAGTTTCAAACAGACTGTCTCCACACAAACAGGCACCTGTCTGCAGGTATCCTAGATCTTGATTCTTGAACTTGAGGAAACACGCGTCTGAGCAAAACTCCCAAACGCTTCCAGGAAAGACACAGGCTCTCCCACAAGCACACAAGTGTTTGCCCTCAGCTATAGATCAGGGACAAGCCTGTGAAGAGCAACCAAAGAGCTCGTCCGTCTTTCTCTCAGTAGATGGGAGTAGGCGCGCTTGCGGATGTGTGCGTGTGTGTGGCCACGCGTTTGCTTAGGCATCAGTGTGTGAAAAGGTAGGTGCTTTTCTCTAGCTGCGTGTGCGTGCACGTGGTGCTGGGTGCACATCCCTGGGTGCTCGTGGAAAGGTTTCTGCATGGTTTTCGCTGAGGAATCGTGTGTGTGCACATGGACAAAGAGAAGGCGCAGCAACCAGGTTCCAGCGCCGAAGAAGGCAAAAGGCGAGGTTTCCGGCGCTATCTCCTTCTCTCCCCAGAGCTAGTCGCGCAAAGCAAGCCGCTAAGCCGGCGACCGGCAAGAGAGCTACAACGAAGCATGCCGAACGGAGAAAATAGCAGCAGCTCATCTGTTCACACCTTGTTTCTGCCATGTGCTTGAACGCCAAGACGTTCGCGCTTCTGTGAGATGAAAGACGTCCTTCTGCATATGTGGTTGCTCACACCGGTGCACTTGTTAGTGTATCCATTCAGTCCTGGGCTGCGGGGCATTCAGAAGTGGCTCTGTGGAGACGTCTGCATAGAGGCAGCTGTCAGAACACGCACACTCGATTGTTCACCAAAACATATGCAGACGCGTCCTTAGCCTGTAGATTTGGATGCACAGAGTTCCCTGTGTTCGCAAGAGACAAGGGAATCGCGTCTGTGCGCACAGAAGCAATAGCGGACCGTTTCCCTCGGAGTGAACGCGAAAGAGCCGTCTATATACTCGCAGACACGCGAACGTGCCTCAATGCGGTCACAGAGGCAGCAGCTTTTGCACAGATGCTCCTGGTGATTCTGGCACTTTCCAGGCACACTCCTGAAAGTCGCGCACACTGCTGTTCACTCGCTAAACGACCTCTTGGGAAACACGTCTCCGGTCGACGGACCGCTCAGATTGCTTCTCGTGTAACTGTGAACTGTGTCAGCGCAGGGAATCCGTCTCTGTTGAGCAGATGTCAATCCTGCCTCGCCTTTGCTTTGTTGCCTCTACCAAGATGATTTCCCGTTTCTCTCTTCACTGGAGCAGGCAGACACAGCCAACGCACATCAAGTGTCAAGAGACACGCTCTGCTGAGCTCAACGCTTGTGCAGATGCACATGTGCGACGAAGTCAACACACGTGCTTGTGGAGAGAAAGAAAGGGACTCCCAGGCGTGTGGAGCGACGGGGAGAAAGAGCGGGCGCTGAGGAGCACAGTTTCAAACAGACTGTCTCCACACAAACAGGCACCTGTCTGCAGGTATCCTAGATCTTGATTCTTGAACTTGAGGAAACACGCGTCTGAGCAAAACTCCCAAACGCTTCCAGGAAAGACACAGGCTCTCCCACAAGCACACAAGTGTTTGCCCTCAGCTATAGATCAGGGACAAGCCTGTGAAGAGCAACCAAAGAGCTCGTCCGTCTTTCCCTCAGTAGATGGGAGTAGGCGCGCTTGCGGATGTGTGCGTGTGTGTGGCCACGCGTTTGCTTAGGCATCAGTGTGTGAAAAGGTAGGTGCTTTTCTCTAGCTGCGTGTGCGTGCACGTGGTGCTGGGTGCACATCCCTGGGTGCTCGTGGAAAGGTTTCTGCATGGTTTTCGCTGAGGAATCGTGTGTGTGCACATGGACAAAGAGAAGGCGCAGCAACCAGGTTCCAGCGCCGAAGAAGGCAAAAGGCGAGGTTTCCGGCGCTATCTCCTTCTCTCCCCAGAGCTAGTCGCGCAAAGCAAGCCGCTAAGCCGGCGACCGGCAAGAGAGCTACAACGAAGCATGCCGAACGGAGAAAATAGCAGCAGCTCATCTGTTCACACCTTGTTTCTGCCATGTGCTTGAACGCCAAGACGTTCGCGCTTCTGTGAGATGAAAGACGTCCTTCTGCATATGTGGTTGCTCACACCGGTGCACTTGTTAGTGTATCCATTCAGTCCTGGGCTGCGGGGCATTCAGAAGTGGCTCTGTGGAGACGTCTGCATAGAGGCAGCTGTCAGAACACGCACACTCGATTGTTCACCAAAACATATGCAGACGCGTCCTTAGCCTGTAGATTTGGATGCACAGAGTTCCCTGTGTTCGCAAGAGACAAGGGAATCGCGTCTGTGCGCACAGAAGCAATAGCGGACCGTTTCCCTCGGAGTGAACGCGAAAGAGCCGTCTATATACTCGCAGACACGCGAACGTGCCTCAATGCGGTCACAGAGGCAGCAGCTTTTGCACAGATGCTCCTGGTGATTCTGGCACTTTCCAGGCACACTCCTGAAAGTCGCGCACACTGCTGTTCACTCGCTAAACGACCTCTTGGGAAACACGTCTCCGGTCGACGGACCGCTCAGATTGCTTCTCGTGTAACTGTGAACTGTGTCAGCGCAGGGAATCCGTCTCTGTTGAGCAGATGTCAATCCTGCCTCGCTTTTGCTTTGTTGCCTCTACCAAGATGATTTCCCGTTTCTCTCTTCACTGGAGCAGGCAGACACAGCCAACGCACATCAAGTGTCAAGAGACACGCTCTGCTGAGCTCAACGCTTGTGCAGATGCACATGTGCGACGAAGTCAACACACGTGCTTGTGGAGAGAAAGAAAGGGACTCCCAGGCGTGTGGAGCGACGGGGAGAAAGAGCGGGCGCTGAGGAACACAGTTTCAAACAGACTGTCTCCACACAAACAGGCACCTGTCTGCAGGTATCCTAGATCTTGATTCTTGAACTTGAGGAAACACGCGTCTGAGCAAAACTCCCAAACGCTTCCAGGAAAGACACAGGCTCTCCCACAAGCACACAAGTGTTTGCCCTCAGCTATAGATCAGGGACAAGCCTGTGAAGAGCAACCAAAGAGCTCGTCCGTCTTTCCCTCAATAGATGGGAGTAGGCGCGCTTGCGGATGTGTGCGTGTGTGTGGCCACGCGTTTGCTTAGGCATCAGTGTGTGAAAAGGTAGGTGCTTTTCTCTAGCTGCGTGTGCGTGCACGTGGTGCTGGGTGCACATCCCTGGGTGCTCGTGGAAAGGTTTCTGCATGGTTTTCGCTGAGGAATCGTGTGTGTGCACATGGACAAAGAGAAGGCGCAGCAACCAGGTTCCAGCGCCGAAGAAGGCAAAAGGCGAGGTTTCCGGCGCTATCTCCTTCTCTCCCCAGAGCTAGTCGCGCAAAGCAAGCCGCTAAGCCGGCGACCGGCAAGAGAGCTACAACGAAGCATGCCGAACGGAGAAAATAGCAGCAGCTCATCTGTTCACACCTTGTTTCTGCCATGTGCTTGAACGCCAAGACGTTCGCGCTTCTGTGAGATGAAAGACGTCCTTCTGCATATGTGGTTGCTCACACCGGTGCACTTGTTAGTGTATCCATTCAGTCCTGGGCTGCGGGGCATTCAGAAGTGGCTCTGTGGAGACGTCTGCATAGAGGCAGCTGTCAGAACACGCACACTCGATTGTTCACCAAAACATATGCAGACGCGTCCTTAGCCTGTAGATTTGGATGCACAGAGTTCCCTGTGTTCGCAAGAGACAAGGGAATCGCGTCTGTGCGCACAGAAGCAATAGCGGACCGTTTCCCTCGGAGTGAACGCGAAAGAGCCGTCTATATACTCGCAGACACGCGAACGTGCCTCAATGCGGTCACAGAGGCAGCAGCTTTTGCACAGATGCTCCTGGTGATTCTGGCACTTTCCAGGCACACTCCTGAAAGTCGCGCACACTGCTGTTCACTCGCTAAACGACCTCTTGGGAAACACGTCTCCGGTCGACGGACCGCTCAGATTGCTTCTCGTGTAACTGTGAACTGTGTCAGCGCAGGGAATCCGTCTCTGTTGAGCAGATGTCAATCCTGCCTCGCCTTTGCTTTGTTGCCTCTACCAAGATGATTTCCCGTTTCTCTCTTCACTGGAGCAGGCAGACACAGCCAACGCACATCAAGTGTCAAGAGACACGCTCTGCTGAGCTCAACGCTTGTGCAGATGCACATGTGCGACGAAGTCAACACACGTGCTTGTGGAGAGAAAGAAAGGGACTCCCAGGCGTGTGGAGCGACGGGGAGAAAGAGCGGGCGCTGAGGAACACAGTTTCAAACAGACTGTCTCCACACAAACAGGCACCTGTCTGCAGGTATCCTAGATCTTGATTCTTGAACTTGAGGAAACACGCGTCTGAGCAAAACTCCCAAACGCTTCCAGGAAAGACACAGGCTCTCCCACAAGCACACAAGTGTTTGCCCTCAGCTATAGATCAGGGACAAGCCTGTGAAGAGCAACCAAAGAGCTCGTCCGTCTTTCCCTCAATAGATGGGAGTAGGCGCGCTTGCGGATGTGTGCGTGTGTGTGGCCACGCGTTTGCTTAGGCATCAGTGTGTGAAAAGGTAGGTGCTTTTCTCTAGCTGCGTGTGCGTGCACGTGGTGCTGGGTGCACATCCCTGGGTGCTCGTGGAAAGGTTTCTGCATGGTTTTCGCTGAGGAATCGTGTGTGTGCACATGGACAAAGAGAAGGCGCAGCAACCAGGTTCCAGCGCCGAAGAAGGCAAAAGGCGAGGTTTCCGGCGCTATCTCCTTCTCTCCCCAGAGCTAGTCGCGCAAAGCAAGCCGCTAAGCCGGCGACCGGCAAGAGAGCTACAACGAAGCATGCCGAACGGAGAAAATAGCAGCAGCTCATCTGTTCACACCTTGTTTCTGCCATGTGCTTGAACGCCAAGACGTTCGCGCTTCTGTGAGATGAAAGACGTCCTTCTGCATATGTGGTTGCTCACACCGGTGCACTTGTTAGTGTATCCATTCAGTCCTGGGCTGCGGGGCATTCAGAAGTGGCTCTGTGGAGACGTCTGCATAGAGGCAGCTGTCAGAACACGCACACTCGATTGTTCACCAAAACATATGCAGACGCGTCCTTAGCCTGTAGATTTGGATGCACAGAGTTCCCTGTGTTCGCAAGAGACAAGGGAATCGCGTCTGTGCGCACAGAAGCAATAGCGGACCGTTTCCCTCGGAGTGAACGCGAAAGAGCCGTCTATATACTCGCAGACACGCGAACGTGCCTCAATGCGGTCACAGAGGCAGCAGCTTTTGCACAGATGCTCCTGGTGATTCTGGCACTTTCCAGGCACACTCCTGAAAGTCGCGCACACTGCTGTTCACTCGCTAAACGACCTCTTGGGAAACACGTCTCCGGTCGACGGACCGCTCAGATTGCTTCTCGTGTAACTGTGAACTGTGTCAGCGCAGGGAATCCGTCTCTGTTGAGCAGATGTCAATCCTGCCTCGCCTTTGCTTTGTTGCCTCTACCAAGATGATTTCCCGTTTCTCTCTTCACTGGAGCAGGCAGACACAGCCAACGCACATCAAGTGTCAAGAGACACGCTCTGCTGAGCTCAACGCTTGTGCAGATGCACATGTGCGACGAAGTCAACACACGTGCTTGTGGAGAGAAAGAAAGGGACTCCCAGGCGTGTGGAGCGACGGGGAGAAAGAGCGGGCGCTGAGGAACACAGTTTCAAACAGACTGTCTCCACACAAACAGGCACCTGTCTGCAGGTATCCTAGATCTTGATTCTTGAACTTGAGGAAACACGCGTCTGAGCAAAACTCCCAAACGCTTCCAGGAAAGACACAGGCTCTCCCACAAGCACACAAGTGTTTGCCCTCAGCTATAGATCAGGGACAAGCCTGTGAAGAGCAACCAAAGAGCTCGTCCGTCTTTCCCTCAATAGATGGGAGTAGGCGCGCTTGCGGATGTGTGCGTGTGTGTGGCCACGCGTTTGCTTAGGCATCAGTGTGTGAAAAGGTAGGTGCTTTTCTCTAGCTGCGTGTGCGTGCACGTGGTGCTGGGTGCACATCCCTGGGTGCTCGTGGAAAGGTTTCTGCATGGTTTTCGCTGAGGAATCGTGTGTGTGCACATGGACAAAGAGAAGGCGCAGCAACCAGGTTCCAGCGCCGAAGAAGGCAAAAGGCGAGGTTTCCGGCGCTATCTCCTTCTCTCCCCAGAGCTAGTCGCGCAAAGCAAGCCGCTAAGCCGGCGACCGGCAAGAGAGCTACAACGAAGCATGCCGAACGGAGAAAATAGCAGCAGCTCATCTGTTCACACCTTGTTTCTGCCATGTGCTTGAACGCCAAGACGTTCGCGCTTCTGTGAGATGAAAGACGTCCTTCTGCATATGTGGTTGCTCACACCGGTGCACTTGTTAGTGTATCCATTCAGTCCTGGGCTGCGGGGCATTCAGAAGTGGCTCTGTGGAGACGTCTGCATAGAGGCAGCTGTCAGAACACGCACACTCGATTGTTCACCAAAACATATGCAGACGCGTCCTTAGCCTGTAGATTTGGATGCACAGAGTTCCCTGTGTTCGCAAGAGACAAGGGAATCGCGTCTGTGCGCACAGAAGCAATAGCGGACCGTTTCCCTCGGAGTGAACGCGAAAGAGCCGTCTATATACTCGCAGACACGCGAACGTGCCTCAATGCGGTCACAGAGGCAGCAGCTTTTGCACAGATGCTCCTGGTGATTCTGGCACTTTCCAGGCACACTCCTGAAAGTCGCGCACACTGCTGTTCACTCGCTAAACGACCTCTTGGGAAACACGTCTCCGGTCGACGGACCGCTCAGATTGCTTCTCGTGTAACTGTGAACTGTGTCAGCGCAGGGAATCCGTCTCTGTTGAGCAGATGTCAATCCTGCCTCGCCTTTGCTTTGTTGCCTCTACCAAGATGATTTCCCGTTTCTCTCTTCACTGGAGCAGGCAGACACAGCCAACGCACATCAAGTGTCAAGAGACACGCTCTGCTGAGCTCAACGCTTGTGCAGATGCACATGTGCGACGAAGTCAACACACGTGCTTGTGGAGAGAAAGAAAGGGACTCCCAGGCGTGTGGAGCGACGGGGAGAAAGAGCGGGCGCTGAGGAACACAGTTTCAAACAGACTGTCTCCACACAAACAGGCACCTGTCTGCAGGTATCCTAGATCTTGATTCTTGAACTTGAGGAAACACGCGTCTGAGCAAAACTCCCAAACGCTTCCAGGAAAGACACAGGCTCTCCCACAAGCACACAAGTGTTTGCCCTCAGCTATAGATCAGGGACAAGCCTGTGAAGAGCAACCAAAGAGCTCGTCCGTCTTTCCCTCAATAGATGGGAGTAGGCGCGCTTGCGGATGTGTGCGTGTGTGTGGCCACGCGTTTGCTTAGGCATCAGTGTGTGAAAAGGTAGGTGCTTTTCTCTAGCTGCGTGTGCGTGCACGTGGTGCTGGGTGCACATCCCTGGGTGCTCGTGGAAAGGTTTCTGCATGGTTTTCGCTGAGGAATCGTGTGTGTGCACATGGACAAAGAGAAGGCGCAGCAACCAGGTTCCAGCGCCGAAGAAGGCAAAAGGCGAGGTTTCCGGCGCTATCTCCTTCTCTCCCCAGAGCTAGTCGCGCAAAGCAAGCCGCTAAGCCGGCGACCGGCAAGAGAGCTACAACGAAGCATGCCGAACGGAGAAAATAGCAGCAGCTCATCTGTTCACACCTTGTTTCTGCCATGTGCTTGAACGCCAAGACGTTCGCGCTTCTGTGAGATGAAAGACGTCCTTCTGCATATGTGGTTGCTCACACCGGTGCACTTGTTAGTGTATCCATTCAGTCCTGGGCTGCGGGGCATTCAGAAGTGGCTCTGTGGAGACGTCTGCATAGAGGCAGCTGTCAGAACACGCACACTCGATTGTTCACCAAAACATATGCAGACGCGTCCTTAGCCTGTAGATTTGGATGCACAGAGTTCCCTGTGTTCGCAAGAGACAAGGGAATCGCGTCTGTGCGCACAGAAGCAATAGCGGACCGTTTCCCTCGGAGTGAACGCGAAAGAGCCGTCTATATACTCGCAGACACGCGAACGTGCCTCAATGCGGTCACAGAGGCAGCAGCTTTTGCACAGATGCTCCTGGTGATTCTGGCACTTTCCAGGCACACTCCTGAAAGTCGCGCACACTGCTGTTCACTCGCTAAACGACCTCTTGGGAAACACGTCTCCGGTCGACGGACCGCTCAGATTGCTTCTCGTGTAACTGTGAACTGTGTCAGCGCAGGGAATCCGTCTCTGTTGAGCAGATGTCAATCCTGCCTCGCTTTTGCTTTGTTGCCTCTACCAAGATGATTTCCCGTTTCTCTCTTCACTGGAGCAGGCAGACACAGCCAACGCACATCAAGTGTCAAGAGACACGCTCTGCTGAGCTCAACGCTTGTGCAGATGCACATGTGCGACGAAGTCAACACACGTGCTTGTGGAGAGAAAGAAAGGGACTCCCAGGCGTGTGGAGCGACGGGGAGAAAGAGCGGGCGCTGAGGAACACAGTTTCAAACAGACTGTCTCCACACAAACAGGCACCTGTCTGCAGGTATCCTAGATCTTGATTCTTGAACTTGAGGAAACACGCGTCTGAGCAAAACTCCCAAACGCTTCCAGGAAAGACACAGGCTCTCCCACAAGCACACAAGTGTTTGCCCTCAGCTATAGATCAGGGACAAGCCTGTGAAGAGCAACCAAAGAGCTCGTCCGTCTTTCCCTCAATAGATGGGAGTAGGCGCGCTTGCGGATGTGTGCGTGTGTGTGGCCACGCGTTTGCTTAGGCATCAGTGTGTGAAAAGGTAGGTGCTTTTCTCTAGCTGCGTGTGCGTGCACGTGGTGCTGGGTGCACATCCCTGGGTGCTCGTGGAAAGGTTTCTGCATGGTTTTCGCTGAGGAATCGTGTGTGTGCACATGGACAAAGAGAAGGCGCAGCAACCAGGTTCCAGCGCCGAAGAAGGCAAAAGGCGAGGTTTCCGGCGCTATCTCCTTCTCTCCCCAGAGCTAGTCGCGCAAAGCAAGCCGCTAAGCCGGCGACCGGCAAGAGAGCTACAACGAAGCATGCCGAACGGAGAAAATAGCAGCAGCTCATCTGTTCACACCTTGTTTCTGCCATGTGCTTGAACGCCAAGACGTTCGCGCTTCTGTGAGATGAAAGACGTCCTTCTGCATATGTGGTTGCTCACACCGGTGCACTTGTTAGTGTATCCATTCAGTCCTGGGCTGCGGGGCATTCAGAAGTGGCTCTGTGGAGACGTCTGCATAGAGGCAGCTGTCAGAACACGCACACTCGATTGTTCACCAAAACATATGCAGACGCGTCCTTAGCCTGTAGATTTGGATGCACAGAGTTCCCTGTGTTCGCAAGAGACAAGGGAATCGCGTCTGTGCGCACAGAAGCAATAGCGGACCGTTTCCCTCGGAGTGAACGCGAAAGAGCCGTCTATATACTCGCAGACACGCGAACGTGCCTCAATGCGGTCACAGAGGCAGCAGCTTTTGCACAGATGCTCCTGGTGATTCTGGCACTTTCCAGGCACACTCCTGAAAGTCGCGCACACTGCTGTTCACTCGCTAAACGACCTCTTGGGAAACACGTCTCCGGTCGACGGACCGCTCAGATTGCTTCTCGTGTAACTGTGAACTGTGTCAGCGCAGGGAATCCGTCTCTGTTGAGCAGATGTCAATCCTGCCTCGCCTTTGCTTTGTTGCCTCTACCAAGATGATTTCCCGTTTCTCTCTTCACTGGAGCAGGCAGACACAGCCAACGCACATCAAGTGTCAAGAGACACGCTCTGCTGAGCTCAACGCTTGTGCAGATGCACATGTGCGACGAAGTCAACACACGTGCTTGTGGAGAGAAAGAAAGGGACTCCCAGGCGTGTGGAGCGACGGGGAGAAAGAGCGGGCGCTGAGGAACACAGTTTCAAACAGACTGTCTCCACACAAACAGGCACCTGTCTGCAGGTATCCTAGATCTTGATTCTTGAACTTGAGGAAACACGCGTCTGAGCAAAACTCCCAAACGCTTCCAGGAAAGACACAGGCTCTCCCACAAGCACACAAGTGTTTGCCCTCAGCTATAGATCAGGGACAAGCCTGTGAAGAGCAACCAAAGAGCTCGTCCGTCTTTCCCTCAATAGATGGGAGTAGGCGCGCTTGCGGATGTGTGCGTGTGTGTGGCCACGCGTTTGCTTAGGCATCAGTGTGTGAAAAGGTAGGTGCTTTTCTCTAGCTGCGTGTGCGTGCACGTGGTGCTGGGTGCACATCCCTGGGTGCTCGTGGAAAGGTTTCTGCATGGTTTTCGCTGAGGAATCGTGTGTGTGCACATGGACAAAGAGAAGGCGCAGCAACCAGGTTCCAGCGCCGAAGAAGGCAAAAGGCGAGGTTTCCGGCGCTATCTCCTTCTCTCCCCAGAGCTAGTCGCGCAAAGCAAGCCGCTAAGCCGGCGACCGGCAAGAGAGCTACAACGAAGCATGCCGAACGGAGAAAATAGCAGCAGCTCATCTGTTCACACCTTGTTTCTGCCATGTGCTTGAACGCCAAGACGTTCGCGCTTCTGTGAGATGAAAGACGTCCTTCTGCATATGTGGTTGCTCACACCGGTGCACTTGTTAGTGTATCCATTCAGTCCTGGGCTGCGGGGCATTCAGAAGTGGCTCTGTGGAGACGTCTGCATAGAGGCAGCTGTCAGAACACGCACACTCGATTGTTCACCAAAACATATGCAGACGCGTCCTTAGCCTGTAGATTTGGATGCACAGAGTTCCCTGTGTTCGCAAGAGACAAGGGAATCGCGTCTGTGCGCACAGAAGCAATAGCGGACCGTTTCCCTCGGAGTGAACGCGAAAGAGCCGTCTATATACTCGCAGACACGCGAACGTGCCTCAATGCGGTCACAGAGGCAGCAGCTTTTGCACAGATGCTCCTGGTGATTCTGGCACTTTCCAGGCACACTCCTGAAAGTCGCGCACACTGCTGTTCACTCGCTAAACGACCTCTTGGGAAACACGTCTCCGGTCGACGGACCGCTCAGATTGCTTCTCGTGTAACTGTGAACTGTGTCAGCGCAGGGAATCCGTCTCTGTTGAGCAGATGTCAATCCTGCCTCGCCTTTGCTTTGTTGCCTCTACCAAGATGATTTCCCGTTTCTCTCTTCACTGGAGCAGGCAGACACAGCCAACGCACATCAAGTGTCAAGAGACACGCTCTGCTGAGCTCAACGCTTGTGCAGATGCACATGTGCGACGAAGTCAACACACGTGCTTGTGGAGAGAAAGAAAGGGACTCCCAGGCGTGTGGAGCGACGGGGAGAAAGAGCGGGCGCTGAGGAACACAGTTTCAAACAGACTGTCTCCACACAAACAGGCACCTGTCTGCAGGTATCCTAGATCTTGATTCTTGAACTTGAGGAAACACGCGTCTGAGCAAAACTCCCAAACGCTTCCAGGAAAGACACAGGCTCTCCCACAAGCACACAAGTGTTTGCCCTCAGCTATAGATCAGGGACAAGCCTGTGAAGAGCAACCAAAGAGCTCGTCCGTCTTTCCCTCAATAGATGGGAGTAGGCGCGCTTGCGGATGTGTGCGTGTGTGTGGCCACGCGTTTGCTTAGGCATCAGTGTGTGAAAAGGTAGGTGCTTTTCTCTAGCTGCGTGTGCGTGCACGTGGTGCTGGGTGCACATCCCTGGGTGCTCGTGGAAAGGTTTCTGCATGGTTTTCGCTGAGGAATCGTGTGTGTGCACATGGACAAAGAGAAGGCGCAGCAACCAGGTTCCAGCGCCGAAGAAGGCAAAAGGCGAGGTTTCCGGCGCTATCTCCTTCTCTCCCCAGAGCTAGTCGCGCAAAGCAAGCCGCTAAGCCGGCGACCGGCAAGAGAGCTACAACGAAGCATGCCGAACGGAGAAAATAGCAGCAGCTCATCTGTTCACACCTTGTTTCTGCCATGTGCTTGAACGCCAAGACGTTCGCGCTTCTGTGAGATGAAAGACGTCCTTCTGCATATGTGGTTGCTCACACCGGTGCACTTGTTAGTGTATCCATTCAGTCCTGGGCTGCGGGGCATTCAGAAGTGGCTCTGTGGAGACGTCTGCATAGAGGCAGCTGTCAGAACACGCACACTCGATTGTTCACCAAAACATATGCAGACGCGTCCTTAGCCTGTAGATTTGGATGCACAGAGTTCCCTGTGTTCGCAAGAGACAAGGGAATCGCGTCTGTGCGCACAGAAGCAATAGCGGACCGTTTCCCTCGGAGTGAACGCGAAAGAGCCGTCTATATACTCGCAGACACGCGAACGTGCCTCAATGCGGTCACAGAGGCAGCAGCTTTTGCACAGATGCTCCTGGTGATTCTGGCACTTTCCAGGCACACTCCTGAAAGTCGCGCACACTGCTGTTCACTCGCTAAACGACCTCTTGGGAAACACGTCTCCGGTCGACGGACCGCTCAGATTGCTTCTCGTGTAACTGTGAACTGTGTCAGCGCAGGGAATCCGTCTCTGTTGAGCAGATGTCAATCCTGCCTCGCCTTTGCTTTGTTGCCTCTACCAAGATGATTTCCCGTTTCTCTCTTCACTGG
The DNA here is from genome assembly GCF_037038585.1 of Patagioenas fasciata. Taxonomy (NCBI): domain Eukaryota; kingdom Metazoa; phylum Chordata; class Aves; order Columbiformes; family Columbidae; genus Patagioenas; species Patagioenas fasciata. Next base: position 58,869 of record NW_027288773.1, on the reverse strand, counting down.
AGCAGGCAGACACAGCCAACGCACATCAAGTGTCAAGAGACACGCTCTGCTGAGCTCAACGCTTGTGCAGATGCACATGTGCGACGAAGTCAACACACGTGCTTGTGGAGAGAAAGAAAGGGACTCCCAGGCGTGTGGAGCGACGGGGAGAAAGAGCGGGCGCTGAGGAACACAGTTTCAAACAGACTGTCTCCACACAAACAGGCACCTGTCTGCAGGTATCCTAGATCTTGATTCTTGAACTTGAGGAAACACGCGTCTGAGCAAAACTCCCAAACGCTTCCAGGAAAGACACAGGCTCTCCCACAAGCACACAAGTGTTTGCCCTCAGCTATAGATCAGGGACAAGCCTGTGAAGAGCAACCAAAGAGCTCGTCCGTCTTTCCCTCAATAGATGGGAGTAGGCGCGCTTGCGGATGTGTGCGTGTGTGTGGCCACGCGTTTGCTTAGGCATCAGTGTGTGAAAAGGTAGGTGCTTTTCTCTAGCTGCGTGTGCGTGCACGTGGTGCTGGGTGCACATCCCTGGGTGCTCGTGGAAAGGTTTCTGCATGGTTTTCGCTGAGGAATCGTGTGTGTGCACATGGACAAAGAGAAGGCGCAGCAACCAGGTTCCAGCGCCGAAGAAGGCAAAAGGCGAGGTTTCCGGCGCTATCTCCTTCTCTCCCCAGAGCTAGTCGCGCAAAGCAAGCCGCTAAGCCGGCGACCGGCAAGAGAGCTACAACGAAGCATGCCGAACGGAGAAAATAGCAGCAGCTCATCTGTTCACACCTTGTTTCTGCCATGTGCTTGAACGCCAAGACGTTCGCGCTTCTGTGAGATGAAAGACGTCCTTCTGCATATGTGGTTGCTCACACCGGTGCACTTGTTAGTGTATCCATTCAGTCCTGGGCTGCGGGGCATTCAGAAGTGGCTCTGTGGAGACGTCTGCATAGAGGCAGCTGTCAGAACACGCACACTCGATTGTTCACCAAAACATATGCAGACGCGTCCTTAGCCTGTAGATTTGGATGCACAGAGTTCCCTGTGTTCGCAAGAGACAAGGGAATCGCGTCTGTGCGCACAGAAGCAATAGCGGACCGTTTCCCTCGGAGTGAACGCGAAAGAGCCGTCTATATACTCGCAGACACGCGAACGTGCCTCAATGCGGTCACAGAGGCAGCAGCTTTTGCACAGATGCTCCTGGTGATTCTGGCACTTTCCAGGCACACTCCTGAAAGTCGCGCACACTGCTGTTCACTCGCTAAACGACCTCTTGGGAAACACGTCTCCGGTCGACGGACCGCTCAGATTGCTTCTCGTGTAACTGTGAACTGTGTCAGCGCAGGGAATCCGTCTCTGTTGAGCAGATGTCAATCCTGCCTCGCCTTTGCTTTGTTGCCTCTACCAAGATGATTTCCCGTTTCTCTCTTCACTGGAGCAGGCAGACACAGCCAACGCACATCAAGTGTCAAGAGACACGCTCTGCTGAGCTCAACGCTTGTGCAGATGCACATGTGCGACGAAGTCAACACACGTGCTTGTGGAGAGAAAGAAAGGGACTCCCAGGCGTGTGGAGCGACGGGGAGAAAGAGCGGGCGCTGAGGAACACAGTTTCAAACAGACTGTCTCCACACAAACAGGCACCTGTCTGCAGGTATCCTAGATCTTGATTCTTGAACTTGAGGAAACACGCGTCTGAGCAAAACTCCCAAACGCTTCCAGGAAAGACACAGGCTCTCCCACAAGCACACAAGTGTTTGCCCTCAGCTATAGATCAGGGACAAGCCTGTGAAGAGCAACCAAAGAGCTCGTCCGTCTTTCCCTCAATAGATGGGAGTAGGCGCGCTTGCGGATGTGTGCGTGTGTGTGGCCACGCGTTTGCTTAGGCATCAGTGTGTGAAAAGGTAGGTGCTTTTCTCTAGCTGCGTGTGCGTGCACGTGGTGCTGGGTGCACATCCCTGGGTGCTCGTGGAAAGGTTTCTGCATGGTTTTCGCTGAGGAATCGTGTGTGTGCACATGGACAAAGAGAAGGCGCAGCAACCAGGTTCCAGCGCCGAAGAAGGCAAAAGGCGAGGTTTCCGGCGCTATCTCCTTCTCTCCCCAGAGCTAGTCGCGCAAAGCAAGCCGCTAAGCCGGCGACCGGCAAGAGAGCTACAACGAAGCATGCCGAACGGAGAAAATAGCAGCAGCTCATCTGTTCACACCTTGTTTCTGCCATGTGCTTGAACGCCAAGACGTTCGCGCTTCTGTGAGATGAAAGACGTCCTTCTGCATATGTGGTTGCTCACACCGGTGCACTTGTTAGTGTATCCATTCAGTCCTGGGCTGCGGGGCATTCAGAAGTGGCTCTGTGGAGACGTCTGCATAGAGGCAGCTGTCAGAACACGCACACTCGATTGTTCACCAAAACATATGCAGACGCGTCCTTAGCCTGTAGATTTGGATGCACAGAGTTCCCTGTGTTCGCAAGAGACAAGGGAATCGCGTCTGTGCGCACAGAAGCAATAGCGGACCGTTTCCCTCGGAGTGAACGCGAAAGAGCCGTCTATATACTCGCAGACACGCGAACGTGCCTCAATGCGGTCACAGAGGCAGCAGCTTTTGCACAGATGCTCCTGGTGATTCTGGCACTTTCCAGGCACACTCCTGAAAGTCGCGCACACTGCTGTTCACTCGCTAAACGACCTCTTGGGAAACACGTCTCCGGTCGACGGACCGCTCAGATTGCTTCTCGTGTAACTGTGAACTGTGTCAGCGCAGGGAATCCGTCTCTGTTGAGCAGATGTCAATCCTGCCTCGCCTTTGCTTTGTTGCCTCTACCAAGATGATTTCCCGTTTCTCTCTTCACTGGAGCAGGCAGACACAGCCAACGCACATCAAGTGTCAAGAGACACGCTCTGCTGAGCTCAACGCTTGTGCAGATGCACATGTGCGACGAAGTCAACACACGTGCTTGTGGAGAGAAAGAAAGGGACTCCCAGGCGTGTGGAGCGACGGGGAGAAAGAGCGGGCGCTGAGGAACACAGTTTCAAACAGACTGTCTCCACACAAACAGGCACCTGTCTGCAGGTATCCTAGATCTTGATTCTTGAACTTGAGGAAACACGCGTCTGAGCAAAACTCCCAAACGCTTCCAGGAAAGACACAGGCTCTCCCACAAGCACACAAGTGTTTGCCCTCAGCTATAGATCAGGGACAAGCCTGTGAAGAGCAACCAAAGAGCTCGTCCGTCTTTCCCTCAATAGATGGGAGTAGGCGCGCTTGCGGATGTGTGCGTGTGTGTGGCCACGCGTTTGCTTAGGCATCAGTGTGTGAAAAGGTAGGTGCTTTTCTCTAGCTGCGTGTGCGTGCACGTGGTGCTGGGTGCACATCCCTGGGTGCTCGTGGAAAGGTTTCTGCATGGTTTTCGCTGAGGAATCGTGTGTGTGCACATGGACAAAGAGAAGGCGCAGCAACCAGGTTCCAGCGCCGAAGAAGGCAAAAGGCGAGGTTTCCGGCGCTATCTCCTTCTCTCCCCAGAGCTAGTCGCGCAAAGCAAGCCGCTAAGCCGGCGACCGGCAAGAGAGCTACAACGAAGCATGCCGAACGGAGAAAATAGCAGCAGCTCATCTGTTCACACCTTGTTTCTGCCATGTGCTTGAACGCCAAGACGTTCGCGCTTCTGTGAGATGAAAGACGTCCTTCTGCATATGTGGTTGCTCACACCGGTGCACTTGTTAGTGTATCCATTCAGTCCTGGGCTGCGGGGCATTCAGAAGTGGCTCTGTGGAGACGTCTGCATAGAGGCAGCTGTCAGAACACGCACACTCGATTGTTCACCAAAACATATGCAGACGCGTCCTTAGCCTGTAGATTTGGATGCACAGAGTTCCCTGTGTTCGCAAGAGACAAGGGAATCGCGTCTGTGCGCACAGAAGCAATAGCGGACCGTTTCCCTCGGAGTGAACGCGAAAGAGCCGTCTATATACTCGCAGACACGCGAACGTGCCTCAATGCGGTCACAGAGGCAGCAGCTTTTGCACAGATGCTCCTGGTGATTCTGGCACTTTCCAGGCACACTCCTGAAAGTCGCGCACACTGCTGTTCACTCGCTAAACGACCTCTTGGGAAACACGTCTCCGGTCGACGGACCGCTCAGATTGCTTCTCGTGTAACTGTGAACTGTGTCAGCGCAGGGAATCCGTCTCTGTTGAGCAGATGTCAATCCTGCCTCGCCTTTGCTTTGTTGCCTCTACCAAGATGATTTCCCGTTTCTCTCTTCACTGGAGCAGGCAGACACAGCCAACGCACATCAAGTGTCAAGAGACACGCTCTGCTGAGCTCAACGCTTGTGCAGATGCACATGTGCGACGAAGTCAACACACGTGCTTGTGGAGAGAAAGAAAGGGACTCCCAGGCGTGTGGAGCGACGGGGAGAAAGAGCGGGCGCTGAGGAACACAGTTTCAAACAGACTGTCTCCACACAAACAGGCACCTGTCTGCAGGTATCCTAGATCTTGATTCTTGAACTTGAGGAAACACGCGTCTGAGCAAAACTCCCAAACGCTTCCAGGAAAGACACAGGCTCTCCCACAAGCACACAAGTGTTTGCCCTCAGCTATAGATCAGGGACAAGCCTGTGAAGAGCAACCAAAGAGCTCGTCCGTCTTTCCCTCAATAGATGGGAGTAGGCGCGCTTGCGGATGTGTGCGTGTGTGTGGCCACGCGTTTGCTTAGGCATCAGTGTGTGAAAAGGTAGGTGCTTTTCTCTAGCTGCGTGTGCGTGCACGTGGTGCTGGGTGCACATCCCTGGGTGCTCGTGGAAAGGTTTCTGCATGGTTTTCGCTGAGGAATCGTGTGTGTGCACATGGACAAAGAGAAGGCGCAGCAACCAGGTTCCAGCGCCGAAGAAGGCAAAAGGCGAGGTTTCCGGCGCTATCTCCTTCTCTCCCCAGAGCTAGTCGCGCAAAGCAAGCCGCTAAGCCGGCGACCGGCAAGAGAGCTACAACGAAGCATGCCGAACGGAGAAAATAGCAGCAGCTCATCTGTTCACACCTTGTTTCTGCCATGTGCTTGAACGCCAAGACGTTCGCGCTTCTGTGAGATGAAAGACGTCCTTCTGCATATGTGGTTGCTCACACCGGTGCACTTGTTAGTGTATCCATTCAGTCCTGGGCTGCGGGGCATTCAGAAGTGGCTCTGTGGAGACGTCTGCATAGAGGCAGCTGTCAGAACACGCACACTCGATTGTTCACCAAAACATATGCAGACGCGTCCTTAGCCTGTAGATTTGGATGCACAGAGTTCCCTGTGTTCGCAAGAGACAAGGGAATCGCGTCTGTGCGCACAGAAGCAATAGCGGACCGTTTCCCTCGGAGTGAACGCGAAAGAGCCGTCTATATACTCGCAGACACGCGAACGTGCCTCAATGCGGTCACAGAGGCAGCAGCTTTTGCACAGATGCTCCTGGTGATTCTGGCACTTTCCAGGCACACTCCTGAAAGTCGCGCACACTGCTGTTCACTCGCTAAACGACCTCTTGGGAAACACGTCTCCGGTCGACGGACCGCTCAGATTGCTTCTCGTGTAACTGTGAACTGTGTCAGCGCAGGGAATCCGTCTCTGTTGAGCAGATGTCAATCCTGCCTCGCTTTTGCTTTGTTGCCTCTACCAAGATGATTTCCCGTTTCTCTCTTCACTGGAGCAGGCAGACACAGCCAACGCACATCAAGTGTCAAGAGACACGCTCTGCTGAGCTCAACGCTTGTGCAGATGCACATGTGCGACGAAGTCAACACACGTGCTTGTGGAGAGAAAGAAAGGGACTCCCAGGCGTGTGGAGCGACGGGGAGAAAGAGCGGGCGCTGAGGAACACAGTTTCAAACAGACTGTCTCCACACAAACAGGCACCTGTCTGCAGGTATCCTAGATCTTGATTCTTGAACTTGAGGAAACACGCGTCTGAGCAAAACTCCCAAACGCTTCCAGGAAAGACACAGGCTCTCCCACAAGCACACAAGTGTTTGCCCTCAGCTATAGATCAGGGACAAGCCTGTGAAGAGCAACCAAAGAGCTCGTCCGTCTTTCCCTCAATAGATGGGAGTAGGCGCGCTTGCGGATGTGTGCGTGTGTGTGGCCACGCGTTTGCTTAGGCATCAGTGTGTGAAAAGGTAGGTGCTTTTCTCTAGCTGCGTGTGCGTGCACGTGGTGCTGGGTGCACATCCCTGGGTGCTCGTGGAAAGGTTTCTGCATGGTTTTCGCTGAGGAATCGTGTGTGTGCACATGGACAAAGAGAAGGCGCAGCAACCAGGTTCCAGCGCCGAAGAAGGCAAAAGGCGAGGTTTCCGGCGCTATCTCCTTCTCTCCCCAGAGCTAGTCGCGCAAAGCAAGCCGCTAAGCCGGCGACCGGCAAGAGAGCTACAACGAAGCATGCCGAACGGAGAAAATAGCAGCAGCTCATCTGTTCACACCTTGTTTCTGCCATGTGCTTGAACGCCAAGACGTTCGCGCTTCTGTGAGATGAAAGACGTCCTTCTGCATATGTGGTTGCTCACACCGGTGCACTTGTTAGTGTATCCATTCAGTCCTGGGCTGCGGGGCATTCAGAAGTGGCTCTGTGGAGACGTCTGCATAGAGGCAGCTGTCAGAACACGCACACTCGATTGTTCACCAAAACATATGCAGACGCGTCCTTAGCCTGTAGATTTGGATGCACAGAGTTCCCTGTGTTCGCAAGAGACAAGGGAATCGCGTCTGTGCGCACAGAAGCAATAGCGGACCGTTTCCCTCGGAGTGAACGCGAAAGAGCCGTCTATATACTCGCAGACACGCGAACGTGCCTCAATGCGGTCACAGAGGCAGCAGCTTTTGCACAGATGCTCCTGGTGATTCTGGCACTTTCCAGGCACACTCCTGAAAGTCGCGCACACTGCTGTTCACTCGCTAAACGACCTCTTGGGAAACACGTCTCCGGTCGACGGACCGCTCAGATTGCTTCTCGTGTAACTGTGAACTGTGTCAGCGCAGGGAATCCGTCTCTGTTGAGCAGATGTCAATCCTGCCTCGCCTTTGCTTTGTTGCCTCTACCAAGATGATTTCCCGTTTCTCTCTTCACTGGAGCAGGCAGACACAGCCAACGCACATCAAGTGTCAAGAGACACGCTCTGCTGAGCTCAACGCTTGTGCAGATGCACATGTGCGACGAAGTCAACACACGTGCTTGTGGAGAGAAAGAAAGGGACTCCCAGGCGTGTGGAGCGACGGGGAGAAAGAGCGGGCGCTGAGGAACACAGTTTCAAACAGACTGTCTCCACACAAACAGGCACCTGTCTGCAGGTATCCTAGATCTTGATTCTTGAACTTGAGGAAACACGCGTCTGAGCAAAACTCCCAAACGCTTCCAGGAAAGACACAGGCTCTCCCACAAGCACACAAGTGTTTGCCCTCAGCTATAGATCAGGGACAAGCCTGTGAAGAGCAACCAAAGAGCTCGTCCGTCTTTCCCTCAATAGATGGGAGTAGGCGCGCTTGCGGATGTGTGCGTGTGTGTGGCCACGCGTTTGCTTAGGCATCAGTGTGTGAAAAGGTAGGTGCTTTTCTCTAGCTGCGTGTGCGTGCACGTGGTGCTGGGTGCACATCCCTGGGTGCTCGTGGAAAGGTTTCTGCATGGTTTTCGCTGAGGAATCGTGTGTGTGCACATGGACAAAGAGAAGGCGCAGCAACCAGGTTCCAGCGCCGAAGAAGGCAAAAGGCGAGGTTTCCGGCGCTATCTCCTTCTCTCCCCAGAGCTAGTCGCGCAAAGCAAGCCGCTAAGCCGGCGACCGGCAAGAGAGCTACAACGAAGCATGCCGAACGGAGAAAATAGCAGCAGCTCATCTGTTCACACCTTGTTTCTGCCATGTGCTTGAACGCCAAGACGTTCGCGCTTCTGTGAGATGAAAGACGTCCTTCTGCATATGTGGTTGCTCACACCGGTGCACTTGTTAGTGTATCCATTCAGTCCTGGGCTGCGGGGCATTCAGAAGTGGCTCTGTGGAGACGTCTGCATAGAGGCAGCTGTCAGAACACGCACACTCGATTGTTCACCAAAACATATGCAGACGCGTCCTTAGCCTGTAGATTTGGATGCACAGAGTTCCCTGTGTTCGCAAGAGACAAGGGAATCGCGTCTGTGCGCACAGAAGCAATAGCGGACCGTTTCCCTCGGAGTGAACGCGAAAGAGCCGTCTATATACTCGCAGACACGCGAACGTGCCTCAATGCGGTCACAGAGGCAGCAGCTTTTGCACAGATGCTCCTGGTGATTCTGGCACTTTCCAGGCACACTCCTGAAAGTCGCGCACACTGCTGTTCACTCGCTAAACGACCTCTTGGGAAACACGTCTCCGGTCGACGGACCGCTCAGATTGCTTCTCGTGTAACTGTGAACTGTGTCAGCGCAGGGAATCCGTCTCTGTTGAGCAGATGTCAATCCTGCCTCGCCTTTGCTTTGTTGCCTCTACCAAGATGATTTCCCGTTTCTCTCTTCACTGGAGCAGGCAGACACAGCCAACGCACATCAAGTGTCAAGAGACACGCTCTGCTGAGCTCAACGCTTGTGCAGATGCACATGTGCGACGAAGTCAACACACGTGCTTGTGGAGAGAAAGAAAGGGACTCCCAGGCGTGTGGAGCGACGGGGAGAAAGAGCGGGCGCTGAGGAACACAGTTTCAAACAGACTGTCTCCACACAAACAGGCACCTGTCTGCAGGTATCCTAGATCTTGATTCTTGAACTTGAGGAAACACGCGTCTGAGCAAAACTCCCAAACGCTTCCAGGAAAGACACAGGCTCTCCCACAAGCACACAAGTGTTTGCCCTCAGCTATAGATCAGGGACAAGCCTGTGAAGAGCAACCAAAGAGCTCGTCCGTCTTTCCCTCAATAGATGGGAGTAGGCGCGCTTGCGGATGTGTGCGTGTGTGTGGCCACGCGTTTGCTTAGGCATCAGTGTGTGAAAAGGTAGGTGCTTTTCTCTAGCTGCGTGTGCGTGCACGTGGTGCTGGGTGCACATCCCTGGGTGCTCGTGGAAAGGTTTCTGCATGGTTTTCGCTGAGGAATCGTGTGTGTGCACATGGACAAAGAGAAGGCGCAGCAACCAGGTTCCAGCGCCGAAGAAGGCAAAAGGCGAGGTTTCCGGCGCTATCTCCTTCTCTCCCCAGAGCTAGTCGCGCAAAGCAAGCCGCTAAGCCGGCGACCGGCAAGAGAGCTACAACGAAGCATGCCGAACGGAGAAAATAGCAGCAGCTCATCTGTTCACACCTTGTTTCTGCCATGTGCTTGAACGCCAAGACGTTCGCGCTTCTGTGAGATGAAAGACGTCCTTCTGCATATGTGGTTGCTCACACCGGTGCACTTGTTAGTGTATCCATTCAGTCCTGGGCTGCGGGGCATTCAGAAGTGGCTCTGTGGAGACGTCTGCATAGAGGCAGCTGTCAGAACACGCACACTCGATTGTTCACCAAAACATATGCAGACGCGTCCTTAGCCTGTAGATTTGGATGCACAGAGTTCCCTGTGTTCGCAAGAGACAAGGGAATCGCGTCTGTGCGCACAGAAGCAATAGCGGACCGTTTCCCTCGGAGTGAACGCGAAAGAGCCGTCTATATACTCGCAGACACGCGAACGTGCCTCAATGCGGTCACAGAGGCAGCAGCTTTTGCACAGATGCTCCTGGTGATTCTGGCACTTTCCAGGCACACTCCTGAAAGTCGCGCACACTGCTGTTCACTCGCTAAACGACCTCTTGGGAAACACGTCTCCGGTCGACGGACCGCTCAGATTGCTTCTCGTGTAACTGTGAACTGTGTCAGCGCAGGGAATCCGTCTCTGTTGAGCAGATGTCAATCCTGCCTCGCCTTTGCTTTGTTGCCTCTACCAAGATGATTTCCCGTTTCTCTCTTCACTGGAGCAGGCAGACACAGCCAACGCACATCAAGTGTCAAGAGACACGCTCTGCTGAGCTCAACGCTTGTGCAGATGCACATGTGCGACGAAGTCAACACACGTGCTTGTGGAGAGAAAGAAAGGGACTCCCAGGCGTGTGGAGCGACGGGGAGAAAGAGCGGGCGCTGAGGAGCACAGTTTCAAACAGACTGTCTCCACACAAACAGGCACCTGTCTGCAGGTATCCTAGATCTTGATTCTTGAACTTGAGGAAACACGCGTCTGAGCAAAACTCCCAAACGCTTCCAGGAAAGACACAGGCTCTCCCACAAGCACACAAGTGTTTGCCCTCAGCTATAGATCAGGGACAAGCCTGTGAAGAGCAACCAAAGAGCTCGTCCGTCTTTCCCTCAATAGATGGGAGTAGGCGCGCTTGCGGATGTGTGCGTGTGTGTGGCCACGCGTTTGCTTAGGCATCAGTGTGTGAAAAGGTAGGTGCTTTTCTCTAGCTGCGTGTGCGTGCACGTGGTGCTGGGTGCACATCCCTGGGTGCTCGTGGAAAGGTTTCTGCATGGTTTTCGCTGAGGAATCGTGTGTGTGCACATGGACAAAGAGAAGGCGCAGCAACCAGGTTCCAGCGCCGAAGAAGGCAAAAGGCGAGGTTTCCGGCGCTATCTCCTTCTCTCCCCAGAGCTAGTCGCGCAAAGCAAGCCGCTAAGCCGGCGACCGGCAAGAGAGCTACAACGAAGCATGCCGAACGGAGAAAATAGCAGCAGCTCATCTGTTCACACCTTGTTTCTGCCATGTGCTTGAACGCCAAGACGTTCGCGCTTCTGTGAGATGAAAGACGTCCTTCTGCATATGTGGTTGCTCACACCGGTGCACTTGTTAGTGTATCCATTCAGTCCTGGGCTGCGGGGCATTCAGAAGTGGCTCTGTGGAGACGTCTGCATAGAGGCAGCTGTCAGAACACGCACACTCGATTGTTCACCAAAACATATGCAGACGCGTCCTTAGCCTGTAGATTTGGATGCACAGAGTTCCCTGTGTTCGCAAGAGACAAGGGAATCGCGTCTGTGCGCACAGAAGCAATAGCGGACCGTTTCCCTCGGAGTGAACGCGAAAGAGCCGTCTATATACTCGCAGACACGCGAACGTGCCTCAATGCGGTCACAGAGGCAGCAGCTTTTGCACAGATGCTCCTGGTGATTCTGGCACTTTCCAGGCACACTCCTGAAAGTCGCGCACACTGCTGTTCACTCGCTAAACGACCTCTTGGGAAACACGTCTCCGGTCGACGGACCGCTCAGATTGCTTCTCGTGTAACTGTGAACTGTGTCAGCGCAGGGAATCCGTCTCTGTTGAGCAGATGTCAATCCTGCCTCGCTTTTGCTTTGTTGCCTCTACCAAGATGATTTCCCGTTTCTCTCTTCACTGGAGCAGGCAGACACAGCCAACGCACATCAAGTGTCAAGAGACACGCTCTGCTGAGCTCAACGCTTGTGCAGATGCACATGTGCGACGAAGTCAACACACGTGCTTGTGGAGAGAAAGAAAGGGACTCCCAGGCGTGTGGAGCGACGGGGAGAAAGAGCGGGCGCTGAGGAGCACAGTTTCAAACAGACTGTCTCCACACAAACAGGCACCTGTCTGCAGGTATCCTAGATCTTGATTCTTGAACTTGAGGAAACACGCGTCTGAGCAAAACTCCCAAACGCTTCCAGGAAAGACACAGGCTCTCCCACAAGCACACAAGTGTTTGCCCTCAGCTATAGATCAGGGACAAGCCTGTGAAGAGCAACCAAAGAGCTCGTCCGTCTTTCCCTCAATAGATGGGAGTAGGCGCGCTTGCGGATGTGTGCGTGTGTGTGGCCACGCGTTTGCTTAGGCATCAGTGTGTGAAAAGGTAGGTGCTTTTCTCTAGCTGCGTGTGCGTGCACGTGGTGCTGGGTGCACATCCCTGGGTGCTCGTGGAAAGGTTTCTGCATGGTTTTCGCTGAGGAATCGTGTGTGTGCACATGGACAAAGAGAAGGCGCAGCAACCAGGTTCCAGCGCCGAAGAAGGCAAAAGGCGAGGTTTCCGGCGCTATCTCCTTCTCTCCCCAGAGCTAGTCGCGCAAAGCAAGCCGCTAAGCCGGCGACCGGCAAGAGAGCTACAACGAAGCATGCCAAACGGAGAAAATAGCAGCAGCTCATCTGTTCACACCTTGTTTCTGCCATGTGCTTGAACGCCAAGACGTTCGCGCTTCTGTGAGATGAAAGACGTCCTTCTGCATATGTGGTTGCTCACACCGGTGCACTTGTTAGTGTATCCATTCAGTCCTGGGCTGCGGGGCATTCAGAAGTGGCTCTGTGGAGACGTCTGCATAGAGGCAGCTGTCAGAACACGCACACTCGATTGTTCACCAAAACATATGCAGACGCGTCCTTAGCCTGTAGATTTGGATGCACAGAGTTCCCTGTGTTCGCAAGAGACAAGGGAATCGCGTCTGTGCGCACAGAAGCAATAGCGGACCGTTTCCCTCGGAGTGAACGCGAAAGAGCCGTCTATATACTCGCAGACACGCGAACGTGCCTCAATGCGGTCACAGAGGCAGCAGCTTTTGCACAGATGCTCCTGGTGATTCTGGCACTTTCCAGGCACACTCCTGAAAGTCGCGCACACTGCTGTTCACTCGCTAAACGACCTCTTGGGAAACACGTCTCCGGTCGACGGACCGCTCAGATTGCTTCTCGTGTAACTGTGAACTGTGTCAGCGCAGGGAATCCGTCTCTGTTGAGCAGATGTCAATCCTGCCTCGCCTTTGCTTTGTTGCCTCTACCAAGATGATTTCCCGTTTCTCTCTTCACTGGAGCAGGCAGACACAGCCAACGCACATCAAGTGTCAAGAGACACGCTCTGCTGAGCTCAACGCTTGTGCAGATGCACATGTGCGACGAAGTCAACACACGTGCTTGTGGAGAGAAAGAAAGGGACTCCCAGGCGTGTGGAGCGACGGGGAGAAAGAGCGGGCGCTGAGGAGCACAGTTTCAAACAGACTGTCTCCACACAAACAGGCACCTGTCTGCAGGTATCCTAGATCTTGATTCTTGAACTTGAGGAAACACGCGTCTGAGCAAAACTCCCAAACGCTTCCAGGAAAGACACAGGCTCTCCCACAAGCACACAAGTGTTTGCCCTCAGCTATAGATCAGGGACAAGCCTGTGAAGAGCAACCAAAGAGCTCGTCCGTCTTTCCCTCAATAGATGGGAGTAGGCGCGCTTGCGGATGTGTGCGTGTGTGTGGCCACGCGTTTGCTTAGGCATCAGTGTGTGAAAAGGTAGGTGCTTTTCTCTAGCTGCGTGTGCGTGCACGTGGTGCTGGGTGCACATCCCTGGGTGCTCGTGGAAAGGTTTCTGCATGGTTTTCGCTGAGGAATCGTGTGTGTGCACATGGACAAAGAGAAGGCGCAGCAACCAGGTTCCAGCGCCGAAGAAGGCAAAAGGCGAGGTTTCCGGCGCTATCTCCTTCTCTCCCCAGAGCTAGTCGCGCAAAGCAAGCCGCTAAGCCGGCGACCGGCAAGAGAGCTACAACGAAGCATGCCGAACGGAGAAAATAGCAGCAGCTCATCTGTTCACACCTTGTTTCTGCCATGTGCTTGAACGCCAAGACGTTCGCGCTTCTGTGAGATGAAAGACGTCCTTCTGCATATGTGGTTGCTCACACCGGTGCACTTGTTAGTGTATCCATTCAGTCCTGGGCTGCGGGGCATTCAGAAGTGGCTCTGTGGAGACGTCTGCATAGAGGCAGCTGTCAGAACACGCACACTCGATTGTTCACCAAAACATATGCAGACGCGTCCTTAGCCTGTAGATTTGGATGCACAGAGTTCCCTGTGTTCGCAAGAGACAAGGGAATCGCGTCTGTGCGCACAGAAGCAATAGCGGACCGTTTCCCTCGGAGTGAACGCGAAAGAGCCGTCTATATACTCGCAGACACGCGAACGTGCCTCAATGCGGTCACAGAGGCAGCAGCTTTTGCACAGATGCTCCTGGTGATTCTGGCACTTTCCAGGCACACTCCTGAAAGTCGCGCACACTGCTGTTCACTCGCTAAACGACCTCTTGGGAAACACGTCTCCGGTCGACGGACCGCTCAGATTGCTTCTCGTGTAACTGTGAACTGTGTCAGCGCAGGGAATCCGTCTCTGTTGAGCAGATGTCAATCCTGCCTCGCTTTTGCTTTGTTGCCTCTACCAAGATGATTTCCCGTTTCTCTCTTCACTGGAGCAGGCAGACACAGCCAACGCACATCAAGTGTCAAGAGACACGCTCTGCTGAGCTCAACGCTTGTGCAGATGCACATGTGCGACGAAGTCAACACACGTGCTTGTGGAGAGAAAGAAAGGGACTCCCAGGCGTGTGGAGCGACGGGGAGAAAGAGCGGGCGCTGAGGAACACAGTTTCAAACAGACTGTCTCCACACAAACAGGCACCTGTCTGCAGGTATCCTAGATCTTGATTCTTGAACTTGAGGAAACACGCGTCTGAGCAAAACTCCCAAACGCTTCCAGGAAAGACACAGGCTCTCCCACAAGCACACAAGTGTTTGCCCTCAGCTATAGATCAGGGACAAGCCTGTGAAGAGATGCCCTGCTATTCTTTCGCCTTATGGCATCATGTGTTTCGTTCCTCTTGGAGATCGATTGTTAAACGTCTTTCCTCGGGCGACTGTGAAGCATTTGCCAGCGGAGGAGAAGTAGCACGGAGCAGCATTCAGTACTGCCTACGAGTGTCTTTGCTACCCTACTAGCGGAGCTCCAAGAACAGGCACACATCTTCAGGTACCTTCCAAATGTGGATTCCCCTGCAGCCCCGTAGGCGGGCGTGCAGTACGCCAACCGTCAACGGACGTTTTTCCCCTCAAGCCTGTCAGGACGTTGCTCGTCCGTCTTTCCCTCAATAGATGGGAGTAGGCGCGCTTGCGGATGTGTGCGTGTGTGTGGCCACGCGTTTGCTTAGGCTTCAGTGTGTGAAAAGGTAGGTGCTTTTCTCTAGCTGCGTGTGCGTGCACGTGGTGCTGGGTGCACATCCCTGGGTGCTCGTGGAAAGGTTTCTGCATGGTTTTCGCTGAGGAATCGTGTGTGTGCACATGGACAAAGAGAAGGCGCAGCAACCAGGTTCCAGCGCCGAAGAAGGCAAAAGGCGAGGTTTCCGGCGCTATCTCCTTCTCTCCCCAGAGCTAGTCGCGCAAAGCAAGCCGCTAAGCCGGCGACCGGCAAGAGAGCTACAACGAAGCATGCCGAACGGAGAAAATAGCAGCAGCTCATCTGTTCACACCTTGTTTCTGCCATGTGCTTGAACGCCAAGACGTTCGCGCTTCTGTGAGATGAAAGACGTCCTTCTGCATATGTGGTTGCTCACACCGGTGCACTTGTTAGTGTATCCATTCAGTCCTGGGCTGCGGGGCATTCAGAAGTGGCTCTGTGGAGACGTCTGCATAGAGGCAGCTGTCAGAACACGCACACTCGATTGTTCACCAAAACATATGCAGACGCGTCCTTAGCCTGTAGATTTGGATGCACAGAGTTCCCTGTGTTCGCAAGAGACAAGGGAATCGCGTCTGTGCGCACAGAAGCAATAGCGGACCGTTTCCCTCGGAGTGAACGCGAAAGAGCCGTCTATATACTCGCAGACACGCGAACGTGCCTCAATGCGGTCACAGAGGCAGCAGCTTTTGCACAGATGCTCCTGGTGATTCTGGCACTTTCCAGGCACACTCCTGAAAGTCGCGCACACTGCTGTTCACTCGCTAAACGACCTCTTGGGAAACACGTCTCCGGTCGACGGACCGCTCAGATTGCTTCTCGTGTAACTGTGAACTGTGTCAGCGCAGGGAATCCGTCTCTGTTGAGCAGATGTCAATCCTGCCTCGCCTTTGCTTTGTTGCCTCTACCAAGATGATTTCCCGTTTCTCTCTTCACTGGAGCAGGCAGACACAGCCAACGCACATCAAGTGTCAAGAGACACGCTCTGCTGAGCTCAACGCTTGTGCAGATGCACATGTGCGACGAAGTCAACACACGTGCTTGTGGAGAGAAAGAAAGGGACTCCCAGGCGTGTGGAGCGACGGGGAGAAAGAGCGGGCGCTGAGGAACACAGTTTCAAACAGACTGTCTCCACACAAACAGGCACCTGTCTGCAGGTATCCTAGATCTTGATTCTTGAACTTGAGGAAACACGCGTCTGAGCAAAACTCCCAAACGCTTCCAGGAAAGACACAGGCTCTCCCACAAGCACACAAGTGTTTGCCCTCAGCTATAGATCAGGGACAAGCCTGTGAAGAGCAACCAAAGAGCTCGTCCGTCTTTCCCTCAATAGATGGGAGTAGGCGCGCTTGCGGATGTGTGCGTGTGTGTGGCCACGCGTTTGCTTAGGCATCAGTGTGTGAAAAGGTAGGTGCTTTTCTCTAGCTGCGTGTGCGTGCACGTGGTGCTGGGTGCACATCCCTGGGTGCTCGTGGAAAGGTTTCTGCATGGTTTTCGCTGAGGAATCGTGTGTGTGCACATGGACAAAGAGAAGGCGCAGCAACCAGGTTCCAGCGCCGAAGAAGGCAAAAGGCGAGGTTTCCGGCGCTATCTCCTTCTCTCCCCAGAGCTAGTCGCGCAAAGCAAGCCGCTAAGCCGGCGACCGGCAAGAGAGCTACAACGAAGCATGCCGAACGGAGAAAATAGCAGCAGCTCATCTGTTCACACCTTGTTTCTGCCATGTGCTTGAACGCCAAGACGTTCGCGCTTCTGTGAGATGAAAGACGTCCTTCTGCATATGTGGTTGCTCACACCGGTGCACTTGTTAGTGTATCCATTCAGTCCTGGGCTGCGGGGCATTCAGAAGTGGCTCTGTGGAGACGTCTGCATAGAGGCAGCTGTCAGAACACGCACACTCGATTGTTCACCAAAACATATGCAGACGCGTCCTTAGCCTGTAGATTTGGATGCACAGAGTTCCCTGTGTTCGCAAGAGACAAGGGAATCGCGTCTGTGCGCACAGAAGCAATAGCGGACCGTTTCCCTCGGAGTGAACGCGAAAGAGCCGTCTATATACTCGCAGACACGCGAACGTGCCTCAATGCGGTCACAGAGGCAGCAGCTTTTGCACAGATGCTCCTGGTGATTCTGGCACTTTCCAGGCACACTCCTGAAAGTCGCGCACACTGCTGTTCACTCGCTAAACGACCTCTTGGGAAACACGTCTCCGGTCGACGGACCGCTCAGATTGCTTCTCGTGTAACTGTGAACTGTGTCAGCGCAGGGAATCCGTCTCTGTTGAGCAGATGTCAATCCTGCCTCGCTTTTGCTTTGTTGCCTCTACCAAGATGATTTCCCGTTTCTCTCTTCACTGGAGCAGGCAGACACAGCCAACGCACATCAAGTGTCAAGAGACGCTCTGCTGAGCTCAACGCTTGTGCAGATGCACATGTGCGACGAAGTCAACACACGTGCTTGTGGAGAGAAAGAAAGGGACTCCCAGGCGTGTGGAGCGACGGGGAGAAAGAGCGGGCGCTGAGGAGCACAGTTTCAAACAGACTGTCTCCACACAAACAGGCACCTGTCTGCAGGTATCCTAGATCTTGATTCTTGAACTTGAGGAAACACGCGTCTGAGCAAAACTCCCAAACGCTTCCAGGAAAGACACAGGCTCTCCCACAAGCACACAAGTGTTTGCCCTCAGCTATAGATCAGGGACAAGCCTGTGAAGAGCAACCAAAGAGCTCGTCCGTCTTTCTCTCAGTAGATGGGAGTAGGCGCGCTTGCGGATGTGTGCGTGTGTGTGGCCACGCGTTTGCTTAGGCATCAGTGTGTGAAAAGGTAGGTGCTTTTCTCTAGCTGCGTGTGCGTGCACGTGGTGCTGGGTGCACATCCCTGGGTGCTCGTGGAAAGGTTTCTGCATGGTTTTCGCTGAGGAATCGTGTGTGTGCACATGGACAAAGAGAAGGCGCAGCAACCAGGTTCCAGCGCCGAAGAAGGCAAAAGGCGAGGTTTCCGGCGCTATCTCCTTCTCTCCCCAGAGCTAGTCGCGCAAAGCAAGCCGCTAAGCCGGCGACCGGCAAGAGAGCTACAACGAAGCATGCCGAACGGAGAAAATAGCAGCAGCTCATCTGTTCACACCTTGTTTCTGCCATGTGCTTGAACGCCAAGACGTTCGCGCTTCTGTGAGATGAAAGACGTCCTTCTGCATATGTGGTTGCTCACACCGGTGCACTTGTTAGTGTATCCATTCAGTCCTGGGCTGCGGGGCATTCAGAAGTGGCTCTGTGGAGACGTCTGCATAGAGGCAGCTGTCAGAACACGCACACTCGATTGTTCACCAAAACATATGCAGACGCGTCCTTAGCCTGTAGATTTGGATGCACAGAGTTCCCTGTGTTCGCAAGAGACAAGGGAATCGCGTCTGTGCGCACAGAAGCAATAGCGGACCGTTTCCCTCGGAGTGAACGCGAAAGAGCCGTCTATATACTCGCAGACACGCGAACGTGCCTCAATGCGGTCACAGAGGCAGCAGCTTTTGCACAGATGCTCCTGGTGATTCTGGCACTTTCCAGGCACACTCCTGAAAGTCGCGCACACTGCTGTTCACTCGCTAAACGACCTCTTGGGAAACACGTCTCCGGTCGACGGACCGCTCAGATTGCTTCTCGTGTAACTGTGAACTGTGTCAGCGCAGGGAATCCGTCTCTGTTGAGCAGATGTCAATCCTGCCTCGCCTTTGCTTTGTTGCCTCTACCAAGATGATTTCCCGTTTCTCTCTTCACTGGAGCAGGCAGACACAGCCAACGCACATCAAGTGTCAAGAGACACGCTCTGCTGAGCTCAACGCTTGTGCAGATGCACATGTGCGACGAAGTCAACACACGTGCTTGTGGAGAGAAAGAAAGGGACTCCCAGGCGTGTGGAGCGACGGGGAGAAAGAGCGGGCGCTGAGGAGCACAGTTTCAAACAGACTGTCTCCACACAAACAGGCACCTGTCTGCAGGTATCCTAGATCTTGATTCTTGAACTTGAGGAAACACGCGTCTGAGCAAAACTCCCAAACGCTTCCAGGAAAGACACAGGCTCTCCCACAAGCACACAAGTGTTTGCCCTCAGCTATAGATCAGGGACAAGCCTGTGAAGAGCAACCAAAGAGCTCGTCCGTCTTTCCCTCAATAGATGGGAGTAGGCGCGCTTGCGGATGTGTGCGTGTGTGTGGCCACGCGTTTGCTTAGGCATCAGTGTGTGAAAAGGTAGGTGCTTTTCTCTAGCTGCGTGTGCGTGCACGTGGTGCTGGGTGCACATCCCTGGGTGCTCGTGGAAAGGTTTCTGCATGGTTTTCGCTGAGGAATCGTGTGTGTGCACATGGACAAAGAGAAGGCGCAGCAACCAGGTTCCAGCGCCGAAGAAGGCAAAAGGCGAGGTTTCCGGCGCTATCTCCTTCTCTCCCCAGAGCTAGTCGCGCAAAGCAAGCCGCTAAGCCGGCGACCGGCAAGAGAGCTACAACGAAGCATGCCGAACGGAGAAAATAGCAGCAGCTCATCTGTTCACACCTTGTTTCTGCCATGTGCTTGAACGCCAAGACGTTCGCGCTTCTGTGAGATGAAAGACGTCCTTCTGCATATGTGGTTGCTCACACCGGTGCACTTGTTAGTGTATCCATTCAGTCCTGGGCTGCGGGGCATTCAGAAGTGGCTCTGTGGAGACGTCTGCATAGAGGCAGCTGTCAGAACACGCACACTCGATTGTTCACCAAAACATATGCAGACGCGTCCTTAGCCTGTAGATTTGGATGCACAGAGTTCCCTGTGTTCGCAAGAGACAAGGGAATCGCGTCTGTGCGCACAGAAGCAATAGCGGACCGTTTCCCTCGGAGTGAACGCGAAAGAGCCGTCTATATACTCGCAGACACGCGAACGTGCCTCAATGCGGTCACAGAGGCAGCAGCTTTTGCACAGATGCTCCTGGTGATTCTGGCACTTTCCAGGCACACTCCTGAAAGTCGCGCACACTGCTGTTCACTCGCTAAACGACCTCTTGGGAAACACGTCTCCGGTCGACGGACCGCTCAGATTGCTTCTCGTGTAACTGTGAACTGTGTCAGCGCAGGGAATCCGTCTCTGTTGAGCAGATGTCAATCCTGCCTCGCTTTTGCTTTGTTGCCTCTACCAAGATGATTTCCCGTTTCTCTCTTCACTGGAGCAGGCAGACACAGCCAACGCACATCAAGTGTCAAGAGACACGCTCTGCTGAGCTCAACGCTTGTGCAGATGCACATGTGCGACGAAGTCAACACACGTGCTTGTGGAGAGAAAGAAAGGGACTCCCAGGCGTGTGGAGCGACGGGGAGAAAGAGCGGGCGCTGAGGAACACAGTTTCAAACAGACTGTCTCCACACAAACAGGCACCTGTCTGCAGGTATCCTAGATCTTGATTCTTGAACTTGAGGAAACACGCGTCTGAGCAAAACTCCCAAACGCTTCCAGGAAAGACACAGGCTCTCCCACAAGCACACAAGTGTTTGCCCTCAGCTATAGATCAGGGACAAGCCTGTGAAGAGATGCCCTGCTATTCTTTCGCCTTATGGCATCATGTGTTTCGTTCCTCTTGGAGATCGATTGTTAAACGTCTTTCCTCGGGCGACTGTGAAGCATTTGCCAGCGGAGGAGAAGTAGCACGGAGCAGCATTCAGTACTGCCTACGAGTGTCTTTGCTACCCTACTAGCGGAGCTCCAAGAACAGGCACACATCTTCAGGTACCTTCCAAATGTGGATTCCCCTGCAGCCCCGTAGGCGGGCGTGCAGTACGCCAACCGTCAACGGACGTTTTTCCCCTCAAGCCTGTCAGGACGTTGCTCGTCCGTCTTTCCCTCAATAGATGGGAGTAGGCGCGCTTGCGGATGTGTGCGTGTGTGTGGCCACGCGTTTGCTTAGGCTTCAGTGTGTGAAAAGGTAGGTGCTTTTCTCTAGCTGCGTGTGCGTGCACGTGGTGCTGGGTGCACATCCCTGGGTGCTCGTGGAAAGGTTTCTGCATGGTTTTCGCTGAGGAATCGTGTGTGTGCACATGGACAAAGAGAAGGCGCAGCAACCAGGTTCCAGCGCCGAAGAAGGCAAAAGGCGAGGTTTCCGGCGCTATCTCCTTCTCTCCCCAGAGCTAGTCGCGCAAAGCAAGCCGCTAAGCCGGCGACCGGCAAGAGAGCTACAACGAAGCATGCCGAACGGAGAAAATAGCAGCAGCTCATCTGTTCACACCTTGTTTCTGCCATGTGCTTGAACGCCAAGACGTTCGCGCTTCTGTGAGATGAAAGACGTCCTTCTGCATATGTGGTTGCTCACACCGGTGCACTTGTTAGTGTATCCATTCAGTCCTGGGCTGCGGGGCATTCAGAAGTGGCTCTGTGGAGACGTCTGCATAGAGGCAGCTGTCAGAACACGCACACTCGATTGTTCACCAAAACATATGCAGACGCGTCCTTAGCCTGTAGATTTGGATGCACAGAGTTCCCTGTGTTCGCAAGAGACAAGGGAATCGCGTCTGTGCGCACAGAAGCAATAGCGGACCGTTTCCCTCGGAGTGAACGCGAAAGAGCCGTCTATATACTCGCAGACACGCGAACGTGCCTCAATGCGGTCACAGAGGCAGCAGCTTTTGCACAGATGCTCCTGGTGATTCTGGCACTTTCCAGGCACACTCCTGAAAGTCGCGCACACTGCTGTTCACTCGCTAAACGACCTCTTGGGAAACACGTCTCCGGTCGACGGACCGCTCAGATTGCTTCTCGTGTAACTGTGAACTGTGTCAGCGCAGGGAATCCGTCTCTGTTGAGCAGATGTCAATCCTGCCTCGCCTTTGCTTTGTTGCCTCTACCAAGATGATTTCCCGTTTCTCTCTTCACTGGAGCAGGCAGACACAGCCAACGCACATCAAGTGTCAAGAGACACGCTCTGCTGAGCTCAACGCTTGTGCAGATGCACATGTGCGACGAAGTCAACACACGTGCTTGTGGAGAGAAAGAAAGGGACTCCCAGGCGTGTGGAGCGACGGGGAGAAAGAGCGGGCGCTGAGGAGCACAGTTTCAAACAGACTGTCTCCACACAAACAGGCACCTGTCTGCAGGTATCCTAGATCTTGATTCTTGAACTTGAGGAAACACGCGTCTGAGCAAAACTCCCAAACGCTTCCAGGAAAGACACAGGCTCTCCCACAAGCACACAAGTGTTTGCCCTCAGCTATAGATCAGGGACAAGCCTGTGAAGAGCAACCAAAGAGCTCGTCCGTCTTTCCCTCAATAGATGGGAGTAGGCGCGCTTGCGGATGTGTGCGTGTGTGTGGCCACGCGTTTGCTTAGGCATCAGTGTGTGAAAAGGTAGGTGCTTTTCTCTAGCTGCGTGTGCGTGCACGTGGTGCTGGGTGCACATCCCTGGGTGCTCGTGGAAAGGTTTCTGCATGGTTTTCGCTGAGGAATCGTGTGTGTGCACATGGACAAAGAGAAGGCGCAGCAACCAGGTTCCAGCGCCGAAGAAGGCAAAAGGCGAGGTTTCCGGCGCTATCTCCTTCTCTCCCCAGAGCTAGTCGCGCAAAGCAAGCCGCTAAGCCGGCGACCGGCAAGAGAGCTACAACGAAGCATGCCGAACGGAGAAAATAGCAGCAGCTCATCTGTTCACACCTTGTTTCTGCCATGTGCTTGAACGCCAAGACGTTCGCGCTTCTGTGAGATGAAAGACGTCCTTCTGCATATGTGGTTGCTCACACCGGTGCACTTGTTAGTGTATCCATTCAGTCCTGGGCTGCGGGGCATTCAGAAGTGGCTCTGTGGAGACGTCTGCATAGAGGCAGCTGTCAGAACACGCACACTCGATTGTTCACCAAAACATATGCAGACGCGTCCTTAGCCTGTAGATTTGGATGCACAGAGTTCCCTGTGTTCGCAAGAGACAAGGGAATCGCGTCTGTGCGCACAGAAGCAATAGCGGACCGTTTCCCTCGGAGTGAACGCGAAAGAGCCGTCTATATACTCGCAGACACGCGAACGTGCCTCAATGCGGTCACAGAGGCAGCAGCTTTTGCACAGATGCTCCTGGTGATTCTGGCACTTTCCAGGCACACTCCTGAAAGTCGCGCACACTGCTGTTCACTCGCTAAACGACCTCTTGGGAAACACGTCTCCGGTCGACGGACCGCTCAGATTGCTTCTCGTGTAACTGTGAACTGTGTCAGCGCAGGGAATCCGTCTCTGTTGAGCAGATGTCAATCCTGCCTCGCTTTTGCTTTGTTGCCTCTACCAAGATGATTTCCCGTTTCTCTCTTCACTGGAGCAGGCAGACACAGCCAACGCACATCAAGTGTCAAGAGACACGCTCTGCTGAGCTCAACGCTTGTGCAGATGCACATGTGCGACGAAGTCAACACACGTGCTTGTGGAGAGAAAGAAAGGGACTCCCAGGCGTGTGGAGCGACGGGGAGAAAGAGCGGGCGCTGAGGAACACAGTTTCAAACAGACTGTCTCCACACAAACAGGCACCTGTCTGCAGGTATCCTAGATCTTGATTCTTGAACTTGAGGAAACACGCGTCTGAGCAAAACTCCCAAACGCTTCCAGGAAAGACACAGGCTCTCCCACAAGCACACAAGTGTTTGCCCTCAGCTATTGATCAGGGACAAGCCTGTGAAGAGCAACCAAAGAGCTCGTCCGTCTTTCCCTCAATAGATGGGAGTAGGCGCGCTTGC
The DNA here is from genome assembly GCF_037038585.1 of Patagioenas fasciata. Lineage (NCBI taxonomy): Eukaryota > Metazoa > Chordata > Aves > Columbiformes > Columbidae > Patagioenas > Patagioenas fasciata. The sequence goes on along the minus strand of NW_027288773.1, from coordinate 35,249 downwards.
GGATGTGTGCGTGTGTGTGGCCACGCGTTTGCTTAGGCATCAGTGTGTGAAAAGGTAGGTGCTTTTCTCTAGCTGCGTGTGCGTGCACGTGGTGCTGGGTGCACATCCCTGGGTGCTCGTGGAAAGGTTTCTGCATGGTTTTCGCTGAGGAATCGTGTGTGTGCACATGGACAAAGAGAAGGCGCAGCAACCAGGTTCCAGCGCCGAAGAAGGCAAAAGGCGAGGTTTCCGGCGCTATCTCCTTCTCTCCCCAGAGCTAGTCGCGCAAAGCAAGCCGCTAAGCCGGCGACCGGCAAGAGAGCTACAACGAAGCATGCCGAACGGAGAAAATAGCAGCAGCTCATCTGTTCACACCTTGTTTCTGCCATGTGCTTGAACGCCAAGACGTTCGCGCTTCTGTGAGATGAAAGACGTCCTTCTGCATATGTGGTTGCTCACACCGGTGCACTTGTTAGTGTATCCATTCAGTCCTGGGCTGCGGGGCATTCAGAAGTGGCTCTGTGGAGACGTCTGCATAGAGGCAGCTGTCAGAACACGCACACTCGATTGTTCACCAAAACATATGCAGACGCGTCCTTAGCCTGTAGATTTGGATGCACAGAGTTCCCTGTGTTCGCAAGAGACAAGGGAATCGCGTCTGTGCGCACAGAAGCAATAGCGGACCGTTTCCCTCGGAGTGAACGCGAAAGAGCCGTCTATATACTCGCAGACACGCGAACGTGCCTCAATGCGGTCACAGAGGCAGCAGCTTTTGCACAGATGCTCCTGGTGATTCTGGCACTTTCCAGGCACACTCCTGAAAGTCGCGCACACTGCTGTTCACTCGCTAAACGACCTCTTGGGAAACACGTCTCCGGTCGACGGACCGCTCAGATTGCTTCTCGTGTAACTGTGAACTGTGTCAGCGCAGGGAATCCGTCTCTGTTGAGCAGATGTCAATCCTGCCTCGCTTTTGCTTTGTTGCCTCTACCAAGATGATTTCCCGTTTCTCTCTTCACTGGAGCAGGCAGACACAGCCAACGCACATCAAGTGTCAAGAGACGCTCTGCTGAGCTCAACGCTTGTGCAGATGCACATGTGCGACGAAGTCAACACACGTGCTTGTGGAGAGAAAGAAAGGGACTCCCAGGCGTGTGGAGCGACGGGGAGAAAGAGCGGGCGCTGAGGAACACAGTTTCAAACAGACTGTCTCCACACAAACAGGCACCTGTCTGCAGGTATCCTAGATCTTGATTCTTGAACTTGAGGAAACACGCGTCTGAGCAAAACTCCCAAACGCTTCCAGGAAAGACACAGGCTCTCCCACAAGCACACAAGTGTTTGCCCTCAGCTATAGATCAGGGACAAGCCTGTGAAGAGCAACCAAAGAGCTCGTCCGTCTTTCTCTCAGTAGATGGGAGTAGGCGCGCTTGCGGATGTGTGCGTGTGTGTGGCCACGCGTTTGCTTAGGCATCAGTGTGTGAAAAGGTAGGTGCTTTTCTCTAGCTGCGTGTGCGTGCACGTGGTGCTGGGTGCACATCCCTGGGTGCTCGTGGAAAGGTTTCTGCATGGTTTTCGCTGAGGAATCGTGTGTGTGCACATGGACAAAGAGAAGGCGCAGCAACCAGGTTCCAGCGCCGAAGAAGGCAAAAGGCGAGGTTTCCGGCGCTATCTCCTTCTCTCCCCAGAGCTAGTCGCGCAAAGCAAGCCGCTAAGCCGGCGACCGGCAAGAGAGCTACAACGAAGCATGCCGAACGGAGAAAATAGCAGCAGCTCATCTGTTCACACCTTGTTTCTGCCATGTGCTTGAACGCCAAGACGTTCGCGCTTCTGTGAGATGAAAGACGTCCTTCTGCATATGTGGTTGCTCACACCGGTGCACTTGTTAGTGTATCCATTCAGTCCTGGGCTGCGGGGCATTCAGAAGTGGCTCTGTGGAGACGTCTGCATAGAGGCAGCTGTCAGAACACGCACACTCGATTGTTCACCAAAACATATGCAGACGCGTCCTTAGCCTGTAGATTTGGATGCACAGAGTTCCCTGTGTTCGCAAGAGACAAGGGAATCGCGTCTGTGCGCACAGAAGCAATAGCGGACCGTTTCCCTCGGAGTGAACGCGAAAGAGCCGTCTATATACTCGCAGACACGCGAACGTGCCTCAATGCGGTCACAGAGGCAGCAGCTTTTGCACAGATGCTCCTGGTGATTCTGGCACTTTCCAGGCACACTCCTGAAAGTCGCGCACACTGCTGTTCACTCGCTAAACGACCTCTTGGGAAACACGTCTCCGGTCGACGGACCGCTCAGATTGCTTCTCGTGTAACTGTGAACTGTGTCAGCGCAGGGAATCCGTCTCTGTTGAGCAGATGTCAATCCTGCCTCGCCTTTGCTTTGTTGCCTCTACCAAGATGATTTCCCGTTTCTCTCTTCACTGGAGCAGGCAGACACAGCCAACGCACATCAAGTGTCAAGAGACACGCTCTGCTGAGCTCAACGCTTGTGCAGATGCACATGTGCGACGAAGTCAACACACGTGCTTGTGGAGAGAAAGAAAGGGACTCCCAGGCGTGTGGAGCGACGGGGAGAAAGAGCGGGCGCTGAGGAACACAGTTTCAAACAGACTGTCTCCACACAAACAGGCACCTGTCTGCAGGTATCCTAGATCTTGATTCTTGAACTTGAGGAAACACGCGTCTGAGCAAAACTCCCAAACGCTTCCAGGAAAGACACAGGCTCTCCCACAAGCACACAAGTGTTTGCCCTCAGCTATAGATCAGGGACAAGCCTGTGAAGAGCAACCAAAGAGCTCGTCCGTCTTTCCCTCAATAGATGGGAGTAGGCGCGCTTGCGGATGTGTGCGTGTGTGTGGCCACGCGTTTGCTTAGGCATCAGTGTGTGAAAAGGTAGGTGCTTTTCTCTAGCTGCGTGTGCGTGCACGTGGTGCTGGGTGCACATCCCTGGGTGCTCGTGGAAAGGTTTCTGCATGGTTTTCGCTGAGGAATCGTGTGTGTGCACATGGACAAAGAGAAGGCGCAGCAACCAGGTTCCAGCGCCGAAGAAGGCAAAAGGCGAGGTTTCCGGCGCTATCTCCTTCTCTCCCCAGAGCTAGTCGCGCAAAGCAAGCCGCTAAGCCGGCGACCGGCAAGAGAGCTACAACGAAGCATGCCGAACGGAGAAAATAGCAGCAGCTCATCTGTTCACACCTTGTTTCTGCCATGTGCTTGAACGCCAAGACGTTCGCGCTTCTGTGAGATGAAAGACGTCCTTCTGCATATGTGGTTGCTCACACCGGTGCACTTGTTAGTGTATCCATTCAGTCCTGGGCTGCGGGGCATTCAGAAGTGGCTCTGTGGAGACGTCTGCATAGAGGCAGCTGTCAGAACACGCACACTCGATTGTTCACCAAAACATATGCAGACGCGTCCTTAGCCTGTAGATTTGGATGCACAGAGTTCCCTGTGTTCGCAAGAGACAAGGGAATCGCGTCTGTGCGCACAGAAGCAATAGCGGACCGTTTCCCTCGGAGTGAACGCGAAAGAGCCGTCTATATACTCGCAGACACGCGAACGTGCCTCAATGCGGTCACAGAGGCAGCAGCTTTTGCACAGATGCTCCTGGTGATTCTGGCACTTTCCAGGCACACTCCTGAAAGTCGCGCACACTGCTGTTCACTCGCTAAACGACCTCTTGGGAAACACGTCTCCGGTCGACGGACCGCTCAGATTGCTTCTCGTGTAACTGTGAACTGTGTCAGCGCAGGGAATCCGTCTCTGTTGAGCAGATGTCAATCCTGCCTCGCTTTTGCTTTGTTGCCTCTACCAAGATGATTTCCCGTTTCTCTCTTCACTGGAGCAGGCAGACACAGCCAACGCACATCAAGTGTCAAGAGACACGCTCTGCTGAGCTCAACGCTTGTGCAGATGCACATGTGCGACGAAGTCAACACACGTGCTTGTGGAGAGAAAGAAAGGGACTCCCAGGCGTGTGGAGCGACGGGGAGAAAGAGCGGGCGCTGAGGAACACAGTTTCAAACAGACTGTCTCCACACAAACAGGCACCTGTCTGCAGGTATCCTAGATCTTGATTCTTGAACTTGAGGAAACACGCGTCTGAGCAAAACTCCCAAACGCTTCCAGGAAAGACACAGGCTCTCCCACAAGCACACAAGTGTTTGCCCTCAGCTATAGATCAGGGACAAGCCTGTGAAGAGCAACCAAAGAGCTCGTCCGTCTTTCTCTCAGTAGATGGGAGTAGGCGCGCTTGCGGATGTGTGCGTGTGTGTGGCCACGCGTTTGCTTAGGCATCAGTGTGTGAAAAGGTAGGTGCTTTTCTCTAGCTGCGTGTGCGTGCACGTGGTGCTGGGTGCACATCCCTGGGTGCTCGTGGAAAGGTTTCTGCATGGTTTTCGCTGAGGAATCGTGTGTGTGCACATGGACAAAGAGAAGGCGCAGCAACCAGGTTCCAGCGCCGAAGAAGGCAAAAGGCGAGGTTTCCGGCGCTATCTCCTTCTCTCCCCAGAGCTAGTCGCGCAAAGCAAGCCGCTAAGCCGGCGACCGGCAAGAGAGCTACAACGAAGCATGCCGAACGGAGAAAATAGCAGCAGCTCATCTGTTCACACCTTGTTTCTGCCATGTGCTTGAACGCCAAGACGTTCGCGCTTCTGTGAGATGAAAGACGTCCTTCTGCATATGTGGTTGCTCACACCGGTGCACTTGTTAGTGTATCCATTCAGTCCTGGGCTGCGGGGCATTCAGAAGTGGCTCTGTGGAGACGTCTGCATAGAGGCAGCTGTCAGAACACGCACACTCGATTGTTCACCAAAACATATGCAGACGCGTCCTTAGCCTGTAGATTTGGATGCACAGAGTTCCCTGTGTTCGCAAGAGACAAGGGAATCGCGTCTGTGCGCACAGAAGCAATAGCGGACCGTTTCCCTCGGAGTGAACGCGAAAGAGCCGTCTATATACTCGCAGACACGCGAACGTGCCTCAATGCGGTCACAGAGGCAGCAGCTTTTGCACAGATGCTCCTGGTGATTCTGGCACTTTCCAGGCACACTCCTGAAAGTCGCGCACACTGCTGTTCACTCGCTAAACGACCTCTTGGGAAACACGTCTCCGGTCGACGGACCGCTCAGATTGCTTCTCGTGTAACTGTGAACTGTGTCAGCGCAGGGAATCCGTCTCTGTTGAGCAGATGTCAATCCTGCCTCGCCTTTGCTTTGTTGCCTCTACCAAGATGATTTCCCGTTTCTCTCTTCACTGGAGCAGGCAGACACAGCCAACGCACATCAAGTGTCAAGAGACACGCTCTGCTGAGCTCAACGCTTGTGCAGATGCACATGTGCGACGAAGTCAACACACGTGCTTGTGGAGAGAAAGAAAGGGACTCCCAGGCGTGTGGAGCGACGGGGAGAAAGAGCGGGCGCTGAGGAGCACAGTTTCAAACAGACTGTCTCCACACAAACAGGCACCTGTCTGCAGGTATCCTAGATCTTGATTCTTGAACTTGAGGAAACACGCGTCTGAGCAAAACTCCCAAACGCTTCCAGGAAAGACACAGGCTCTCCCACAAGCACACAAGTGTTTGCCCTCAGCTATAGATCAGGGACAAGCCTGTGAAGAGCAACCAAAGAGCTCGTCCGTCTTTCCCTCAATAGATGGGAGTAGGCGCGCTTGCGGATGTGTGCGTGTGTGTGGCCACGCGTTTGCTTAGGCATCAGTGTGTGAAAAGGTAGGTGCTTTTCTCTAGCTGCGTGTGCGTGCACGTGGTGCTGGGTGCACATCCCTGGGTGCTCGTGGAAAGGTTTCTGCATGGTTTTCGCTGAGGAATCGTGTGTGTGCACATGGACAAAGAGAAGGCGCAGCAACCAGGTTCCAGCGCCGAAGAAGGCAAAAGGCGAGGTTTCCGGCGCTATCTCCTTCTCTCCCCAGAGCTAGTCGCGCAAAGCAAGCCGCTAAGCCGGCGACCGGCAAGAGAGCTACAACGAAGCATGCCGAACGGAGAAAATAGCAGCAGCTCATCTGTTCACACCTTGTTTCTGCCATGTGCTTGAACGCCAAGACGTTCGCGCTTCTGTGAGATGAAAGACGTCCTTCTGCATATGTGGTTGCTCACACCGGTGCACTTGTTAGTGTATCCATTCAGTCCTGGGCTGCGGGGCATTCAGAAGTGGCTCTGTGGAGACGTCTGCATAGAGGCAGCTGTCAGAACACGCACACTCGATTGTTCACCAAAACATATGCAGACGCGTCCTTAGCCTGTAGATTTGGATGCACAGAGTTCCCTGTGTTCGCAAGAGACAAGGGAATCGCGTCTGTGCGCACAGAAGCAATAGCGGACCGTTTCCCTCGGAGTGAACGCGAAAGAGCCGTCTATATACTCGCAGACACGCGAACGTGCCTCAATGCGGTCACAGAGGCAGCAGCTTTTGCACAGATGCTCCTGGTGATTCTGGCACTTTCCAGGCACACTCCTGAAAGTCGCGCACACTGCTGTTCACTCGCTAAACGACCTCTTGGGAAACACGTCTCCGGTCGACGGACCGCTCAGATTGCTTCTCGTGTAACTGTGAACTGTGTCAGCGCAGGGAATCCGTCTCTGTTGAGCAGATGTCAATCCTGCCTCGCTTTTGCTTTGTTGCCTCTACCAAGATGATTTCCCGTTTCTCTCTTCACTGGAGCAGGCAGACACAGCCAACGCACATCAAGTGTCAAGAGACACGCTCTGCTGAGCTCAACGCTTGTGCAGATGCACATGTGCGACGAAGTCAACACACGTGCTTGTGGAGAGAAAGAAAGGGACTCCCAGGCGTGTGGAGCGACGGGGAGAAAGAGCGGGCGCTGAGGAACACAGTTTCAAACAGACTGTCTCCACACAAACAGGCACCTGTCTGCAGGTATCCTAGATCTTGATTCTTGAACTTGAGGAAACACGCGTCTGAGCAAAACTCCCAAACGCTTCCAGGAAAGACACAGGCTCTCCCACAAGCACACAAGTGTTTGCCCTCAGCTATAGATCAGGGACAAGCCTGTGAAGAGCAACCAAAGAGCTCGTCCGTCTTTCCCTCAATAGATGGGAGTAGGCGCGCTTGCGGATGTGTGCGTGTGTGTGGCCACGCGTTTGCTTAGGCATCAGTGTGTGAAAAGGTAGGTGCTTTTCTCTAGCTGCGTGTGCGTGCACGTGGTGCTGGGTGCACATCCCTGGGTGCTCGTGGAAAGGTTTCTGCATGGTTTTCGCTGAGGAATCGTGTGTGTGCACATGGACAAAGAGAAGGCGCAGCAACCAGGTTCCAGCGCCGAAGAAGGCAAAAGGCGAGGTTTCCGGCGCTATCTCCTTCTCTCCCCAGAGCTAGTCGCGCAAAGCAAGCCGCTAAGCCGGCGACCGGCAAGAGAGCTACAACGAAGCATGCCGAACGGAGAAAATAGCAGCAGCTCATCTGTTCACACCTTGTTTCTGCCATGTGCTTGAACGCCAAGACGTTCGCGCTTCTGTGAGATGAAAGACGTCCTTCTGCATATGTGGTTGCTCACACCGGTGCACTTGTTAGTGTATCCATTCAGTCCTGGGCTGCGGGGCATTCAGAAGTGGCTCTGTGGAGACGTCTGCATAGAGGCAGCTGTCAGAACACGCACACTCGATTGTTCACCAAAACATATGCAGACGCGTCCTTAGCCTGTAGATTTGGATGCACAGAGTTCCCTGTGTTCGCAAGAGACAAGGGAATCGCGTCTGTGCGCACAGAAGCAATAGCGGACCGTTTCCCTCGGAGTGAACGCGAAAGAGCCGTCTATATACTCGCAGACACGCGAACGTGCCTCAATGCGGTCACAGAGGCAGCAGCTTTTGCACAGATGCTCCTGGTGATTCTGGCACTTTCCAGGCACACTCCTGAAAGTCGCGCACACTGCTGTTCACTCGCTAAACGACCTCTTGGGAAACACGTCTCCGGTCGACGGACCGCTCAGATTGCTTCTCGTGTAACTGTGAACTGTGTCAGCGCAGGGAATCCGTCTCTGTTGAGCAGATGTCAATCCTGCCTCGCTTTTGCTTTGTTGCCTCTACCAAGATGATTTCCCGTTTCTCTCTTCACTGGAGCAGGCAGACACAGCCAACGCACATCAAGTGTCAAGAGACACGCTCTGCTGAGCTCAACGCTTGTGCAGATGCACATGTGCGACGAAGTCAACACACGTGCTTGTGGAGAGAAAGAAAGGGACTCCCAGGCGTGTGGAGCGACGGGGAGAAAGAGCGGGCGCTGAGGAACACAGTTTCAAACAGACTGTCTCCACACAAACAGGCACCTGTCTGCAGGTATCCTAGATCTTGATTCTTGAACTTGAGGAAACACGCGTCTGAGCAAAACTCCCAAACGCTTCCAGGAAAGACACAGGCTCTCCCACAAGCACACAAGTGTTTGCCCTCAGCTATAGATCAGGGACAAGCCTGTGAAGAGCAACCAAAGAGCTCGTCCGTCTTTCCCTCAATAGATGGGAGTAGGCGCGCTTGCGGATGTGTGCGTGTGTGTGGCCACGCGTTTGCTTAGGCATCAGTGTGTGAAAAGGTAGGTGCTTTTCTCTAGCTGCGTGTGCGTGCACGTGGTGCTGGGTGCACATCCCTGGGTGCTCGTGGAAAGGTTTCTGCATGGTTTTCGCTGAGGAATCGTGTGTGTGCACATGGACAAAGAGAAGGCGCAGCAACCAGGTTCCAGCGCCGAAGGCGGCAAAAGGCGAGGTTTCCGGCGCTATCTCCTTCTCTCCCCAGAGCTAGTCGCGCAAAGCAAGCCGCTAAGCCGGCGACCGGCAAGAGAGCTACAACGAAGCATGCCGAACGGAGAAAATAGCAGCAGCTCATCTGTTCACACCTTGTTTCTGCCATGTGCTTGAACGCCAAGACGTTCGCGCTTCTGTGAGATGAAAGACGTCCTTCTGCATATGTGGTTGCTCACACCGGTGCACTTGTTAGTGTATCCATTCAGTCCTGGGCTGCGGGGCATTCAGAAGTGGCTCTGTGGAGACGTCTGCATAGAGGCAGCTGTCAGAACACGCACACTCGATTGTTCACCAAAACATATGCAGACGCGTCCTTAGCCTGTAGATTTGGATGCACAGAGTTCCCTGTGTTCGCAAGAGACAAGGGAATCGCGTCTGTGCGCACAGAAGCAATAGCGGACCGTTTCCCTCGGAGTGAACGCGAAAGAGCCGTCTATATACTCGCAGACACGCGAACGTGCCTCAATGCGGTCACAGAGGCAGCAGCTTTTGCACAGATGCTCCTGGTGATTCTGGCACTTTCCAGGCACACTCCTGAAAGTCGCGCACACTGCTGTTCACTCGCTAAACGACCTCTTGGGAAACACGTCTCCGGTCGACGGACCGCTCAGATTGCTTCTCGTGTAACTGTGAACTCTGTCAGCGCAGGGAATCCGTCTCTGTTGAGCAGATGTCAATCCTGCCTCGCTTTTGCTTTGTTGCCTCTACCAAGATGATTTCCCGTTTCTCTCTTCACTGGAGCAGGCAGACACAGCCAACGCACATCAAGTGTCAAGAGACACGCTCTGCTGAGCTCAACGCTTGTGCAGATGCACATGTGCGACGAAGTCAACACACGTGCTTGTGGAGAGAAAGAAAGGGACTCCCAGGCGTGTGGAGCGACGGGGAGAAAGAGCGGGCGCTGAGGAGCACAGTTTCAAACAGACTGTCTCCACACAAACAGGCACCTGTCTGCAGGTATCCTAGATCTTGATTCTTGAACTTGAGGAAACACGCGTCTGAGCAAAACTCCCAAACGCTTCCAGGAAAGAAACAGGCTCTCCCACAAGCACACAAGTGTTTGCCCTCAGCTATAGATCAGGGACAAGCCTGTGAAGAGCAACCAAAGAGCTCGTCCGTCTTTCTCTCAGTAGATGGGAGTAGGCGCGCTTGCGGATGTGTGCGTGTGTGTGGCCACGCGTTTGCTTAGGCATCAGTGTGTGAAAAGGTAGGTGCTTTTCTCTAGCTGCGTGTGCGTGCACGTGGTGCTGGGTGCACATCCCTGGGTGCTCGTGGAAAGGTTTCTGCATGGTTTTCGCTGAGGAATCGTGTGTGTGCACATGGACAAAGAGAAGGCGCAGCAACCAGGTTCCAGCGCCGAAGAAGGCAAAAGGCGAGGTTTCCGGCGCTATCTCCTTCTCTCCCCAGAGCTAGTCGCGCAAAGCAAGCCGCTAAGCCGGCGACCGGCAAGAGAGCTACAACGAAGCATGCCGAACGGAGAAAATAGCAGCAGCTCATCTGTTCACACCTTGTTTCTGCCATGTGCTTGAACGCCAAGACGTTCGCGCTTCTGTGAGATGAAAGACGTCCTTCTGCATATGTGGTTGCTCACACCGGTGCACTTGTTAGTGTATCCATTCAGTCCTGGGCTGCGGGGCATTCAGAAGTGGCTCTGTGGAGACGTCTGCATAGAGGCAGCTGTCAGAACACGCACACTCGATTGTTCACCAAAACATATGCAGACGCGTCCTTAGCCTGTAGATTTGGATGCACAGAGTTCCCTGTGTTCGCAAGAGACAAGGGAATCGCGTCTGTGCGCACAGAAGCAATAGCGGACCGTTTCCCTCGGAGTGAACGCGAAAGAGCCGTCTATATACTCGCAGACACGCGAACGTGCCTCAATGCGGTCACAGAGGCAGCAGCTTTTGCACAGATGCTCCTGGTGATTCTGGCACTTTCCAGGCACACTCCTGAAAGTCGCGCACACTGCTGTTCACTCGCTAAACGACCTCTTGGGAAACACGTCTCCGGTCGACGGACCGCTCAGATTGCTTCTCGTGTAACTGTGAACTGTGTCAGCGCAGGGAATCCGTCTCTGTTGAGCAGATGTCAATCCTGCCTCGCCTTTGCTTTGTTGCCTCTACCAAGATGATTTCCCGTTTCTCTCTTCACTGGAGCAGGCAGACACAGCCAACGCACATCAAGTGTCAAGAGACACGCTCTGCTGAGCTCAACGCTTGTGCAGATGCACATGTGCGACGAAGTCAACACACGTGCTTGTGGAGAGAAAGAAAGGGACTCCCAGGCGTGTGGAGCGACGGGGAGAAAGAGCGGGCGCTGAGGAACACAGTTTCAAACAGACTGTCTCCACACAAACAGGCACCTGTCTGCAGGTATCCTAGATCTTGATTCTTGAACTTGAGGAAACACGCGTCTGAGCAAAACTCCCAAACGCTTCCAGGAAAGACACAGGCTCTCCCACAAGCACACAAGTGTTTGCCCTCAGCTATAGATCAGGGACAAGCCTGTGAAGAGCAACCAAAGAGCTCGTCCGTCTTTCCCTCAATAGATGGGAGTAGGCGCGCTTGCGGATGTGTGCGTGTGTGTGGCCACGCGTTTGCTTAGGCATCAGTGTGTGAAAAGGTAGGTGCTTTTCTCTAGCTGCGTGTGCGTGCACGTGGTGCTGGGTGCACATCCCTGGGTGCTCGTGGAAAGGTTTCTGCATGGTTTTCGCTGAGGAATCGTGTGTGTGCACATGGACAAAGAGAAGGCGCAGCAACCAGGTTCCAGCGCCGAAGGCGGCAAAAGGCGAGGTTTCCGGCGCTATCTCCTTCTCTCCCCAGAGCTAGTCGCGCAAAGCAAGCCGCTAAGCCGGCGACCGGCAAGAGAGCTACAACGAAGCATGCCGAACGGAGAAAATAGCAGCAGCTCATCTGTTCACACCTTGTTTCTGCCATGTGCTTGAACGCCAAGACGTTCGCGCTTCTGTGAGATGAAAGACGTCCTTCTGCATATGTGGTTGCTCACACCGGTGCACTTGTTAGTGTATCCATTCAGTCCTGGGCTGCGGGGCATTCAGAAGTGGCTCTGTGGAGACGTCTGCATAGAGGCAGCTGTCAGAACACGCACACTCGATTGTTCACCAAAACATATGCAGACGCGTCCTTAGCCTGTAGATTTGGATGCACAGAGTTCCCTGTGTTCGCAAGAGACAAGGGAATCGCGTCTGTGCGCACAGAAGCAATAGCGGACCGTTTCCCTCGGAGTGAACGCGAAAGAGCCGTCTATATACTCGCAGACACGCGAACGTGCCTCAATGCGGTCACAGAGGCAGCAGCTTTTGCACAGATGCTCCTGGTGATTCTGGCACTTTCCAGGCACACTCCTGAAAGTCGCGCACACTGCTGTTCACTCGCTAAACGACCTCTTGGGAAACACGTCTCCGGTCGACGGACCGCTCAGATTGCTTCTCGTGTAACTGTGAACTGTGTCAGCGCAGGGAATCCGTCTCTGTTGAGCAGATGTCAATCCTGCCTCGCTTTTGCTTTGTTGCCTCTACCAAGATGATTTCCCGTTTCTCTCTTCACTGGAGCAGGCAGACACAGCCAACGCACATCAAGTGTCAAGAGACACGCTCTGCTGAGCTCAACGCTTGTGCAGATGCACATGTGCGACGAAGTCAACACACGTGCTTGTGGAGAGAAAGAAAGGGACTCCCAGGCGTGTGGAGCGACGGGGAGAAAGAGCGGGCGCTGAGGAACACAGTTTCAAACAGACTGTCTCCACACAAACAGGCACCTGTCTGCAGGTATCCTAGATCTTGATTCTTGAACTTGAGGAAACACGCGTCTGAGCAAAACTCCCAAACGCTTCCAGGAAAGAAACAGGCTCTCCCACAAGCACACAAGTGTTTGCCCTCAGCTATAGATCAGGGACAAGCCTGTGAAGAGCAACCAAAGAGCTCGTCCGTCTTTCTCTCAGTAGATGGGAGTAGGCGCGCTTGCGGATGTGTGCGTGTGTGTGGCCACGCGTTTGCTTAGGCATCAGTGTGTGAAAAGGTAGGTGCTTTTCTCTAGCTGCGTGTGCGTGCACGTGGTGCTGGGTGCACATCCCTGGGTGCTCGTGGAAAGGTTTCTGCATGGTTTTCGCTGAGGAATCGTGTGTGTGCACATGGACAAAGAGAAGGCGCAGCAACCAGGTTCCAGCGCCGAAGAAGGCAAAAGGCGAGGTTTCCGGCGCTATCTCCTTCTCTCCCCAGAGCTAGTCGCGCAAAGCAAGCCGCTAAGCCGGCGACCGGCAAGAGAGCTACAACGAAGCATGCCGAACGGAGAAAATAGCAGCAGCTCATCTGTTCACACCTTGTTTCTGCCATGTGCTTGAACGCCAAGACGTTCGCGCTTCTGTGAGATGAAAGACGTCCTTCTGCATATGTGGTTGCTCACACCGGTGCACTTGTTAGTGTATCCATTCAGTCCTGGGCTGCGGGGCATTCAGAAGTGGCTCTGTGGAGACGTCTGCATAGAGGCAGCTGTCAGAACACGCACACTCGATTGTTCACCAAAACATATGCAGACGCGTCCTTAGCCTGTAGATTTGGATGCACAGAGTTCCCTGTGTTCGCAAGAGACAAGGGAATCGCGTCTGTGCGCACAGAAGCAATAGCGGACCGTTTCCCTCGGAGTGAACGCGAAAGAGCCGTCTATATACTCGCAGACACGCGAACGTGCCTCAATGCGGTCACAGAGGCAGCAGCTTTTGCACAGATGCTCCTGGTGATTCTGGCACTTTCCAGGCACACTCCTGAAAGTCGCGCACACTGCTGTTCACTCGCTAAACGACCTCTTGGGAAACACGTCTCCGGTCGACGGACCGCTCAGATTGCTTCTCGTGTAACTGTGAACTGTGTCAGCGCAGGGAATCCGTCTCTGTTGAGCAGATGTCAATCCTGCCTCGCTTTTGCTTTGTTGCCTCTACCAAGATGATTTCCCGTTTCTCTCTTCACTGGAGCAGGCAGACACAGCCAACGCACATCAAGTGTCAAGAGACACGCTCTGCTGAGCTCAACGCTTGTGCAGATGCACATGTGCGACGAAGTCAACACACGTGCTTGTGGAGAGAAAGAAAGGGACTCCCAGGCGTGTGGAGCGACGGGGAGAAAGAGCGGGCGCTGAGGAACACAGTTTCAAACAGACTGTCTCCACACAAACAGGCACCTGTCTGCAGGTATCCTAGATCTTGATTCTTGAACTTGAGGAAACACGCGTCTGAGCAAAACTCCCAAACGCTTCCAGGAAAGACACAGGCTCTCCCACAAGCACACAAGTGTTTGCCCTCAGCTATAGATCAGGGACAAGCCTGTGAAGAGCAACCAAAGAGCTCGTCCGTCTTTCCCTCAATAGATGGGAGTAGGCGCGCTTGCGGATGTGTGCGTGTGTGTGGCCACGCGTTTGCTTAGGCATCAGTGTGTGAAAAGGTAGGTGCTTTTCTCTAGCTGCGTGTGCGTGCACGTGGTGCTGGGTGCACATCCCTGGGTGCTCGTGGAAAGGTTTCTGCATGGTTTTCGCTGAGGAATCGTGTGTGTGCACATGGACAAAGAGAAGGCGCAGCAACCAGGTTCCAGCGCCGAAGAAGGCAAAAGGCGAGGTTTCCGGCGCTATCTCCTTCTCTCCCCAGAGCTAGTCGCGCAAAGCAAGCCGCTAAGCCGGCGACCGGCAAGAGAGCTACAACGAAGCATGCCGAACGGAGAAAATAGCAGCAGCTCATCTGTTCACACCTTGTTTCTGCCATGTGCTTGAACGCCAAGACGTTCGCGCTTCTGTGAGATGAAAGACGTCCTTCTGCATATGTGGTTGCTCACACCGGTGCACTTGTTAGTGTATCCATTCAGTCCTGGGCTGCGGGGCATTCAGAAGTGGCTCTGTGGAGACGTCTGCATAGAGGCAGCTGTCAGAACACGCACACTCGATTGTTCACCAAAACATATGCAGACGCGTCCTTAGCCTGTAGATTTGGATGCACAGAGTTCCCTGTGTTCGCAAGAGACAAGGGAATCGCGTCTGTGCGCACAGAAGCAATAGCGGACCGTTTCCCTCGGAGTGAACGCGAAAGAGCCGTCTATATACTCGCAGACACGCGAACGTGCCTCAATGCGGTCACAGAGGCAGCAGCTTTTGCACAGATGCTCCTGGTGATTCTGGCACTTTCCAGGCACACTCCTGAAAGTCGCGCACACTGCTGTTCACTCGCTAAACGACCTCTTGGGAAACACGTCTCCGGTCGACGGACCGCTCAGATTGCTTCTCGTGTAACTGTGAACTGTGTCAGCGCAGGGAATCCGTCTCTGTTGAGCAGATGTCAATCCTGCCTCGCCTTTGCTTTGTTGCCTCTACCAAGATGATTTCCCGTTTCTCTCTTCACTGGAGCAGGCAGACACAGCCAACGCACATCAAGTGTCAAGAGACACGCTCTGCTGAGCTCAACGCTTGTGCAGATGCACATGTGCGACGAAGTCAACACACGTGCTTGTGGAGAGAAAGAAAGGGACTCCCAGGCGTGTGGAGCGACGGGGAGAAAGAGCGGGCGCTGAGGAGCACAGTTTCAAACAGACTGTCTCCACACAAACAGGCACCTGTCTGCAGGTATCCTAGATCTTGATTCTTGAACTTGAGGAAACACGCGTCTGAGCAAAACTCCCAAACGCTTCCAGGAAAGACACAGGCTCTCCCACAAGCACACAAGTGTTTGCCCTCAGCTATAGATCAGGGACAAGCCTGTGAAGAGCAACCAAAGAGCTCGTCCGTCTTTCTCTCAGTAGATGGGAGTAGGCGCGCTTGCGGATGTGTGCGTGTGTGTGGCCACGCGTTTGCTTAGGCATCAGTGTGTGAAAAGGTAGGTGCTTTTCTCTAGCTGCGTGTGCGTGCACGTGGTGCTGGGTGCACATCCCTGGGTGCTCGTGGAAAGGTTTCTGCATGGTTTTCGCTGAGGAATCGTGTGTGTGCACATGGACAAAGAGAAGGCGCAGCAACCAGGTTCCAGCGCCGAAGAAGGCAAAAGGCGAGGTTTCCGGCGCTATCTCCTTCTCTCCCCAGAGCTAGTCGCGCAAAGCAAGCCGCTAAGCCGGCGACCGGCAAGAGAGCTACAACGAAGCATGCCGAACGGAGAAAATAGCAGCAGCTCATCTGTTCACACCTTGTTTCTGCCATGTGCTTGAACGCCAAGACGTTCGCGCTTCTGTGAGATGAAAGACGTCCTTCTGCATATGTGGTTGCTCACACCGGTGCACTTGTTAGTGTATCCATTCAGTCCTGGGCTGCGGGGCATTCAGAAGTGGCTCTGTGGAGACGTCTGCATAGAGGCAGCTGTCAGAACACGCACACTCGATTGTTCACCAAAACATATGCAGACGCGTCCTTAGCCTGTAGATTTGGATGCACAGAGTTCCCTGTGTTCGCAAGAGACAAGGGAATCGCGTCTGTGCGCACAGAAGCAATAGCGGACCGTTTCCCTCGGAGTGAACGCGAAAGAGCCGTCTATATACTCGCAGACACGCGAACGTGCCTCAATGCGGTCACAGAGGCAGCAGCTTTTGCACAGATGCTCCTGGTGATTCTGGCACTTTCCAGGCACACTCCTGAAAGTCGCGCACACTGCTGTTCACTCGCTAAACGACCTCTTGGGAAACACGTCTCCGGTCGACGGACCGCTCAGATTGCTTCTCGTGTAACTGTGAACTGTGTCAGCGCAGGGAATCCGTCTCTGTTGAGCAGATGTCAATCCTGCCTCGCTTTTGCTTTGTTGCCTCTACCAAGATGATTTCCCGTTTCTCTCTTCACTGGAGCAGGCAGACACAGCCAACGCACATCAAGTGTCAAGAGACACGCTCTGCTGAGCTCAACGCTTGTGCAGATGCACATGTGCGACGAAGTCAACACACGTGCTTGTGGAGAGAAAGAAAGGGACTCCCAGGCGTGTGGAGCGACGGGGAGAAAGAGCGGGCGCTGAGGAACACAGTTTCAAACAGACTGTCTCCACACAAACAGGCACCTGTCTGCAGGTATCCTAGATCTTGATTCTTGAACTTGAGGAAACACGCGTCTGAGCAAAACTCCCAAACGCTTCCAGGAAAGACACAGGCTCTCCCACAAGCACACAAGTGTTTGCCCTCAGCTATAGATCAGGGACAAGCCTGTGAAGAGCAACCAAAGAGCTCGTCCGTCTTTCCCTCAATAGATGGGAGTAGGCGCGCTTGCGGATGTGTGCGTGTGTGTGGCCACGCGTTTGCTTAGGCATCAGTGTGTGAAAAGGTAGGTGCTTTTCTCTAGCTGCGTGTGCGTGCACGTGGTGCTGGGTGCACATCCCTGGGTGCTCGTGGAAAGGTTTCTGCATGGTTTTCGCTGAGGAATCGTGTGTGTGCACATGGACAAAGAGAAGGCGCAGCAACCAGGTTCCAGCGCCGAAGAAGGCAAAAGGCGAGGTTTCCGGCGCTATCTCCTTCTCTCCCCAGAGCTAGTCGCGCAAAGCAAGCCGCTAAGCCGGCGACCGGCAAGAGAGCTACAACGAAGCATGCCGAACGGAGAAAATAGCAGCAGCTCATCTGTTCACACCTTGTTTCTGCCATGTGCTTGAACGCCAAGACGTTCGCGCTTCTGTGAGATGAAAGACGTCCTTCTGCATATGTGGTTGCTCACACCGGTGCACTTGTTAGTGTATCCATTCAGTCCTGGGCTGCGGGGCATTCAGAAGTGGCTCTGTGGAGACGTCTGCATAGAGGCAGCTGTCAGAACACGCACACTCGATTGTTCACCAAAACATATGCAGACGCGTCCTTAGCCTGTAGATTTGGATGCACAGAGTTCCCTGTGTTCGCAAGAGACAAGGGAATCGCGTCTGTGCGCACAGAAGCAATAGCGGACCGTTTCCCTCGGAGTGAACGCGAAAGAGCCGTCTATATACTCGCAGACACGCGAACGTGCCTCAATGCGGTCACAGAGGCAGCAGCTTTTGCACAGATGCTCCTGGTGATTCTGGCACTTTCCAGGCACACTCCTGAAAGTCGCGCACACTGCTGTTCACTCGCTAAACGACCTCTTGGGAAACACGTCTCCGGTCGACGGACCGCTCAGATTGCTTCTCGTGTAACTGTGAACTGTGTCAGCGCAGGGAATCCGTCTCTGTTGAGCAGATGTCAATCCTGCCTCGCTTTTGCTTTGTTGCCTCTACCAAGATGATTTCCCGTTTCTCTCTTCACTGGAGCAGGCAGACACAGCCAACGCACATCAAGTGTCAAGAGACACGCTCTGCTGAGCTCAACGCTTGTGCAGATGCACATGTGCGACGAAGTCAACACACGTGCTTGTGGAGAGAAAGAAAGGGACTCCCAGGCGTGTGGAGCGACGGGGAGAAAGAGCGGGCGCTGAGGAGCACAGTTTCAAACAGACTGTCTCCACACAAACAGGCACCTGTCTGCAGGTATCCTAGATCTTGATTCTTGAACTTGAGGAAACACGCGTCTGAGCAAAACTCCCAAACGCTTCCAGGAAAGACACAGGCTCTCCCACAAGCACACAAGTGTTTGCCCTCAGCTATAGATCAGGGACAAGCCTGTGAAGAGCAACCAAAGAGCTCGTCCGTCTTTCCCTCAATAGATGGGAGTAGGCGCGCTTGCGGATGTGTGCGTGTGTGTGGCCACGCGTTTGCTTAGGCATCAGTGTGTGAAAAGGTAGGTGCTTTTCTCTAGCTGCGTGTGCGTGCACGTGGTGCTGGGTGCACATCCCTGGGTGCTCGTGGAAAGGTTTCTGCATGGTTTTCGCTGAGGAATCGTGTGTGTGCACATGGACAAAGAGAAGGCGCAGCAACCAGGTTCCAGCGCCGAAGAAGGCAAAAGGCGAGGTTTCCGGCGCTATCTCCTTCTCTCCCCAGAGCTAGTCGCGCAAAGCAAGCCGCTAAGCCGGCGACCGGCAAGAGAGCTACAACGAAGCATGCCGAACGGAGAAAATAGCAGCAGCTCATCTGTTCACACCTTGTTTCTGCCATGTGCTTGAACGCCAAGACGTTCGCGCTTCTGTGAGATGAAAGACGTCCTTCTGCATATGTGGTTGCTCACACCGGTGCACTTGTTAGTGTATCCATTCAGTCCTGGGCTGCGGGGCATTCAGAAGTGGCTCTGTGGAGACGTCTGCATAGAGGCAGCTGTCAGAACACGCACACTCGATTGTTCACCAAAACATATGCAGACGCGTCCTTAGCCTGTAGATTTGGATGCACAGAGTTCCCTGTGTTCGCAAGAGACAAGGGAATCGCGTCTGTGCGCACAGAAGCAATAGCGGACCGTTTCCCTCGGAGTGAACGCGAAAGAGCCGTCTATATACTCGCAGACACGCGAACGTGCCTCAATGCGGTCACAGAGGCAGCAGCTTTTGCACAGATGCTCCTGGTGATTCTGGCACTTTCCAGGCACACTCCTGAAAGTCGCGCACACTGCTGTTCACTCGCTAAACGACCTCTTGGGAAACACGTCTCCGGTCGACGGACCGCTCAGATTGCTTCTCGTGTAACTGTGAACTGTGTCAGCGCAGGGAATCCGTCTCTGTTGAGCAGATGTCAATCCTGCCTCGCCTTTGCTTTGTTGCCTCTACCAAGATGATTTCCCGTTTCTCTCTTCACTGGAGCAGGCAGACACAGCCAACGCACATCAAGTGTCAAGAGACACGCTCTGCTGAGCTCAACGCTTGTGCAGATGCACATGTGCGACGAAGTCAACACACGTGCTTGTGGAGAGAAAGAAAGGGACTCCCAGGCGTGTGGAGCGACGGGGAGAAAGAGCGGGCGCTGAGGAACACAGTTTCAAACAGACTGTCTCCACACAAACAGGCACCTGTCTGCAGGTATCCTAGATCTTGATTCTTGAACTTGAGGAAACACGCGTCTGAGCAAAACTCCCAAACGCTTCCAGGAAAGACACAGGCTCTCCCACAAGCACACAAGTGTTTGCCCTCAGCTATAGATCAGGGACAAGCCTGTGAAGAGCAACCAAAGAGCTCGTCCGTCTTTCCCTCAATAGATGGGAGTAGGCGCGCTTGCGGATGTGTGCGTGTGTGTGGCCACGCGTTTGCTTAGGCATCAGTGTGTGAAAAGGTAGGTGCTTTTCTCTAGCTGCGTGTGCGTGCACGTGGTGCTGGGTGCACATCCCTGGGTGCTCGTGGAAAGGTTTCTGCATGGTTTTCGCTGAGGAATCGTGTGTGTGCACATGGACAAAGAGAAGGCGCAGCAACCAGGTTCCAGCGCCGAAGAAGGCAAAAGGCGAGGTTTCCGGCGCTATCTCCTTCTCTCCCCAGAGCTAGTCGCGCAAAGCAAGCCGCTAAGCCGGCGACCGGCAAGAGAGCTACAACGAAGCATGCCGAACGGAGAAAATAGCAGCAGCTCATCTGTTCACACCTTGTTTCTGCCATGTGCTTGAACGCCAAGACGTTCGCGCTTCTGTGAGATGAAAGACGTCCTTCTGCATATGTGGTTGCTCACACCGGTGCACTTGTTAGTGTATCCATTCAGTCCTGGGCTGCGGGGCATTCAGAAGTGGCTCTGTGGAGACGTCTGCATAGAGGCAGCTGTCAGAACACGCACACTCGATTGTTCACCAAAACATATGCAGACGCGTCCTTAGCCTGTAGATTTGGATGCACAGAGTTCCCTGTGTTCGCAAGAGACAAGGGAATCGCGTCTGTGCGCACAGAAGCAATAGCGGACCGTTTCCCTCGGAGTGAACGCGAAAGAGCCGTCTATATACTCGCAGACACGCGAACGTGCCTCAATGCGGTCACAGAGGCAGCAGCTTTTGCACAGATGCTCCTGGTGATTCTGGCACTTTCCAGGCACACTCCTGAAAGTCGCGCACACTGCTGTTCACTCGCTAAACGACCTCTTGGGAAACACGTCTCCGGTCGACGGACCGCTCAGATTGCTTCTCGTGTAACTGTGAACTGTGTCAGCGCAGGGAATCCGTCTCTGTTGAGCAGATGTCAATCCTGCCTCGCCTTTGCTTTGTTGCCTCTACCAAGATGATTTCCCGTTTCTCTCTTCACTGGAGCAGGCAGACACAGCCAACGCACATCAAGTGTCAAGAGACACGCTCTGCTGAGCTCAACGCTTGTGCAGATGCACATGTGCGACGAAGTCAACACACGTGCTTGTGGAGAGAAAGAAAGGGACTCCCAGGCGTGTGGAGCGACGGGGAGAAAGAGCGGGCGCTGAGGAACACAGTTTCAAACAGACTGTCTCCACACAAACAGGCACCTGTCTGCAGGTATCCTAGATCTTGATTCTTGAACTTGAGGAAACACGCGTCTGAGCAAAACTCCCAAACGCTTCCAGGAAAGACACAGGCTCTCCCACAAGCACACAAGTGTTTGCCCTCAGCTATAGATCAGGGACAAGCCTGTGAAGAGCAACCAAAGAGCTCGTCCGTCTTTCCCTCAATAGATGGGAGTAGGCGCGCTTGCG
The DNA here is from genome assembly GCF_037038585.1 of Patagioenas fasciata. Classification (NCBI taxonomy): domain Eukaryota; kingdom Metazoa; phylum Chordata; class Aves; order Columbiformes; family Columbidae; genus Patagioenas; species Patagioenas fasciata. The sequence continues at coordinate 14,025 of NW_027288773.1, read as the reverse complement.
GATGTGTGCGTGTGTGTGGCCACGCGTTTGCTTAGGCATCAGTGTGTGAAAAGGTAGGTGCTTTTCTCTAGCTGCGTGTGCGTGCACGTGGTGCTGGGTGCACATCCCTGGGTGCTCGTGGAAAGGTTTCTGCATGGTTTTCGCTGAGGAATCGTGTGTGTGCACATGGACAAAGAGAAGGCGCAGCAACCAGGTTCCAGCGCCGAAGAAGGCAAAAGGCGAGGTTTCCGGCGCTATCTCCTTCTCTCCCCAGAGCTAGTCGCGCAAAGCAAGCCGCTAAGCCGGCGACCGGCAAGAGAGCTACAACGAAGCATGCCGAACGGAGAAAATAGCAGCAGCTCATCTGTTCACACCTTGTTTCTGCCATGTGCTTGAACGCCAAGACGTTCGCGCTTCTGTGAGATGAAAGACGTCCTTCTGCATATGTGGTTGCTCACACCGGTGCACTTGTTAGTGTATCCATTCAGTCCTGGGCTGCGGGGCATTCAGAAGTGGCTCTGTGGAGACGTCTGCATAGAGGCAGCTGTCAGAACACGCACACTCGATTGTTCACCAAAACATATGCAGACGCGTCCTTAGCCTGTAGATTTGGATGCACAGAGTTCCCTGTGTTCGCAAGAGACAAGGGAATCGCGTCTGTGCGCACAGAAGCAATAGCGGACCGTTTCCCTCGGAGTGAACGCGAAAGAGCCGTCTATATACTCGCAGACACGCGAACGTGCCTCAATGCGGTCACAGAGGCAGCAGCTTTTGCACAGATGCTCCTGGTGATTCTGGCACTTTCCAGGCACACTCCTGAAAGTCGCGCACACTGCTGTTCACTCGCTAAACGACCTCTTGGGAAACACGTCTCCGGTCGACGGACCGCTCAGATTGCTTCTCGTGTAACTGTGAACTGTGTCAGCGCAGGGAATCCGTCTCTGTTGAGCAGATGTCAATCCTGCCTCGCCTTTGCTTTGTTGCCTCTACCAAGATGATTTCCCGTTTCTCTCTTCACTGGAGCAGGCAGACACAGCCAACGCACATCAAGTGTCAAGAGACACGCTCTGCTGAGCTCAACGCTTGTGCAGATGCACATGTGCGACGAAGTCAACACACGTGCTTGTGGAGAGAAAGAAAGGGACTCCCAGGCGTGTGGAGCGACGGGGAGAAAGAGCGGGCGCTGAGGAACACAGTTTCAAACAGACTGTCTCCACACAAACAGGCACCTGTCTGCAGGTATCCTAGATCTTGATTCTTGAACTTGAGGAAACACGCGTCTGAGCAAAACTCCCAAACGCTTCCAGGAAAGACACAGGCTCTCCCACAAGCACACAAGTGTTTGCCCTCAGCTATAGATCAGGGACAAGCCTGTGAAGAGCAACCAAAGAGCTCGTCCGTCTTTCCCTCAATAGATGGGAGTAGGCGCGCTTGCGGATGTGTGCGTGTGTGTGGCCACGCGTTTGCTTAGGCATCAGTGTGTGAAAAGGTAGGTGCTTTTCTCTAGCTGCGTGTGCGTGCACGTGGTGCTGGGTGCACATCCCTGGGTGCTCGTGGAAAGGTTTCTGCATGGTTTTCGCTGAGGAATCGTGTGTGTGCACATGGACAAAGAGAAGGCGCAGCAACCAGGTTCCAGCGCCGAAGAAGGCAAAAGGCGAGGTTTCCGGCGCTATCTCCTTCTCTCCCCAGAGCTAGTCGCGCAAAGCAAGCCGCTAAGCCGGCGACCGGCAAGAGAGCTACAACGAAGCATGCCGAACGGAGAAAATAGCAGCAGCTCATCTGTTCACACCTTGTTTCTGCCATGTGCTTGAACGCCAAGACGTTCGCGCTTCTGTGAGATGAAAGACGTCCTTCTGCATATGTGGTTGCTCACACCGGTGCACTTGTTAGTGTATCCATTCAGTCCTGGGCTGCGGGGCATTCAGAAGTGGCTCTGTGGAGACGTCTGCATAGAGGCAGCTGTCAGAACACGCACACTCGATTGTTCACCAAAACATATGCAGACGCGTCCTTAGCCTGTAGATTTGGATGCACAGAGTTCCCTGTGTTCGCAAGAGACAAGGGAATCGCGTCTGTGCGCACAGAAGCAATAGCGGACCGTTTCCCTCGGAGTGAACGCGAAAGAGCCGTCTATATACTCGCAGACACGCGAACGTGCCTCAATGCGGTCACAGAGGCAGCAGCTTTTGCACAGATGCTCCTGGTGATTCTGGCACTTTCCAGGCACACTCCTGAAAGTCGCGCACACTGCTGTTCACTCGCTAAACGACCTCTTGGGAAACACGTCTCCGGTCGACGGACCGCTCAGATTGCTTCTCGTGTAACTGTGAACTGTGTCAGCGCAGGGAATCCGTCTCTGTTGAGCAGATGTCAATCCTGCCTCGCCTTTGCTTTGTTGCCTCTACCAAGATGATTTCCCGTTTCTCTCTTCACTGGAGCAGGCAGACACAGCCAACGCACATCAAGTGTCAAGAGACACGCTCTGCTGAGCTCAACGCTTGTGCAGATGCACATGTGCGACGAAGTCAACACACGTGCTTGTGGAGAGAAAGAAAGGGACTCCCAGGCGTGTGGAGCGACGGGGAGAAAGAGCGGGCGCTGAGGAGCACAGTTTCAAACAGACTGTCTCCACACAAACAGGCACCTGTCTGCAGGTATCCTAGATCTTGATTCTTGAACTTGAGGAAACACGCGTCTGAGCAAAACTCCCAAACGCTTCCAGGAAAGACACAGGCTCTCCCACAAGCACACAAGTGTTTGCCCTCAGCTATAGATCAGGGACAAGCCTGTGAAGAGCAACCAAAGAGCTCGTCCGTCTTTCCCTCAATAGATGGGAGTAGGCGCGCTTGCGGATGTGTGCGTGTGTGTGGCCACGCGTTTGCTTAGGCATCAGTGTGTGAAAAGGTAGGTGCTTTTCTCTAGCTGCGTGTGCGTGCACGTGGTGCTGGGTGCACATCCCTGGGTGCTCGTGGAAAGGTTTCTGCATGGTTTTCGCTGAGGAATCGTGTGTGTGCACATGGACAAAGAGAAGGCGCAGCAACCAGGTTCCAGCGCCGAAGAAGGCAAAAGGCGAGGTTTCCGGCGCTATCTCCTTCTCTCCCCAGAGCTAGTCGCGCAAAGCAAGCCGCTAAGCCGGCGACCGGCAAGAGAGCTACAACGAAGCATGCCGAACGGAGAAAATAGCAGCAGCTCATCTGTTCACACCTTGTTTCTGCCATGTGCTTGAACGCCAAGACGTTCGCGCTTCTGTGAGATGAAAGACGTCCTTCTGCATATGTGGTTGCTCACACCGGTGCACTTGTTAGTGTATCCATTCAGTCCTGGGCTGCGGGGCATTCAGAAGTGGCTCTGTGGAGACGTCTGCATAGAGGCAGCTGTCAGAACACGCACACTCGATTGTTCACCAAAACATATGCAGACGCGTCCTTAGCCTGTAGATTTGGATGCACAGAGTTCCCTGTGTTCGCAAGAGACAAGGGAATCGCGTCTGTGCGCACAGAAGCAATAGCGGACCGTTTCCCTCGGAGTGAACGCGAAAGAGCCGTCTATATACTCGCAGACACGCGAACGTGCCTCAATGCGGTCACAGAGGCAGCAGCTTTTGCACAGATGCTCCTGGTGATTCTGGCACTTTCCAGGCACACTCCTGAAAGTCGCGCACACTGCTGTTCACTCGCTAAACGACCTCTTGGGAAACACGTCTCCGGTCGACGGACCGCTCAGATTGCTTCTCGTGTAACTGTGAACTGTGTCAGCGCAGGGAATCCGTCTCTGTTGAGCAGATGTCAATCCTGCCTCGCTTTTGCTTTGTTGCCTCTACCAAGATGATTTCCCGTTTCTCTCTTCACTGGAGCAGGCAGACACAGCCAACGCACATCAAGTGTCAAGAGACACGCTCTGCTGAGCTCAACGCTTGTGCAGATGCACATGTGCGACGAAGTCAACACACGTGCTTGTGGAGAGAAAGAAAGGGACTCCCAGGCGTGTGGAGCGACGGGGAGAAAGAGCGGGCGCTGAGGAACACAGTTTCAAACAGACTGTCTCCACACAAACAGGCACCTGTCTGCAGGTATCCTAGATCTTGATTCTTGAACTTGAGGAAACACGCGTCTGAGCAAAACTCCCAAACGCTTCCAGGAAAGACACAGGCTCTCCCACAAGCACACAAGTGTTTGCCCTCAGCTATAGATCAGGGACAAGCCTGTGAAGAGCAACCAAAGAGCTCGTCCGTCTTTCCCTCAATAGATGGGAGTAGGCGCGCTTGCGGATGTGTGCGTGTGTGTGGCCACGCGTTTGCTTAGGCATCAGTGTGTGAAAAGGTAGGTGCTTTTCTCTAGCTGCGTGTGCGTGCACGTGGTGCTGGGTGCACATCCCTGGGTGCTCGTGGAAAGGTTTCTGCATGGTTTTCGCTGAGGAATCGTGTGTGTGCACATGGACAAAGAGAAGGCGCAGCAACCAGGTTCCAGCGCCGAAGAAGGCAAAAGGCGAGGTTTCCGGCGCTATCTCCTTCTCTCCCCAGAGCTAGTCGCGCAAAGCAAGCCGCTAAGCCGGCGACCGGCAAGAGAGCTACAACGAAGCATGCCGAACGGAGAAAATAGCAGCAGCTCATCTGTTCACACCTTGTTTCTGCCATGTGCTTGAACGCCAAGACGTTCGCGCTTCTGTGAGATGAAAGACGTCCTTCTGCATATGTGGTTGCTCACACCGGTGCACTTGTTAGTGTATCCATTCAGTCCTGGGCTGCGGGGCATTCAGAAGTGGCTCTGTGGAGACGTCTGCATAGAGGCAGCTGTCAGAACACGCACACTCGATTGTTCACCAAAACATATGCAGACGCGTCCTTAGCCTGTAGATTTGGATGCACAGAGTTCCCTGTGTTCGCAAGAGACAAGGGAATCGCGTCTGTGCGCACAGAAGCAATAGCGGACCGTTTCCCTCGGAGTGAACGCGAAAGAGCCGTCTATATACTCGCAGACACGCGAACGTGCCTCAATGCGGTCACAGAGGCAGCAGCTTTTGCACAGATGCTCCTGGTGATTCTGGCACTTTCCAGGCACACTCCTGAAAGTCGCGCACACTGCTGTTCACTCGCTAAACGACCTCTTGGGAAACACGTCTCCGGTCGACGGACCGCTCAGATTGCTTCTCGTGTAACTGTGAACTGTGTCAGCGCAGGGAATCCGTCTCTGTTGAGCAGATGTCAATCCTGCCTCGCCTTTGCTTTGTTGCCTCTACCAAGATGATTTCCCGTTTCTCTCTTCACTGGAGCAGGCAGACACAGCCAACGCACATCAAGTGTCAAGAGACACGCTCTGCTGAGCTCAACGCTTGTGCAGATGCACATGTGCGACGAAGTCAACACACGTGCTTGTGGAGAGAAAGAAAGGGACTCCCAGGCGTGTGGAGCGACGGGGAGAAAGAGCGGGCGCTGAGGAGCACAGTTTCAAACAGACTGTCTCCACACAAACAGGCACCTGTCTGCAGGTATCCTAGATCTTGATTCTTGAACTTGAGGAAACACGCGTCTGAGCAAAACTCCCAAACGCTTCCAGGAAAGACACAGGCTCTCCCACAAGCACACAAGTGTTTGCCCTCAGCTATAGATCAGGGACAAGCCTGTGAAGAGCAACCAAAGAGCTCGTCCGTCTTTCTCTCAGTAGATGGGAGTAGGCGCGCTTGCGGATGTGTGCGTGTGTGTGGCCACGCGTTTGCTTAGGCATCAGTGTGTGAAAAGGTAGGTGCTTTTCTCTAGCTGCGTGTGCGTGCACGTGGTGCTGGGTGCACATCCCTGGGTGCTCGTGGAAAGGTTTCTGCATGGTTTTCGCTGAGGAATCGTGTGTGTGCACATGGACAAAGAGAAGGCGCAGCAACCAGGTTCCAGCGCCGAAGAAGGCAAAAGGCGAGGTTTCCGGCGCTATCTCCTTCTCTCCCCAGAGCTAGTCGCGCAAAGCAAGCCGCTAAGCCGGCGACCGGCAAGAGAGCTACAACGAAGCATGCCGAACGGAGAAAATAGCAGCAGCTCATCTGTTCACACCTTGTTTCTGCCATGTGCTTGAACGCCAAGACGTTCGCGCTTCTGTGAGATGAAAGACGTCCTTCTGCATATGTGGTTGCTCACACCGGTGCACTTGTTAGTGTATCCATTCAGTCCTGGGCTGCGGGGCATTCAGAAGTGGCTCTGTGGAGACGTCTGCATAGAGGCAGCTGTCAGAACACGCACACTCGATTGTTCACCAAAACATATGCAGACGCGTCCTTAGCCTGTAGATTTGGATGCACAGAGTTCCCTGTGTTCGCAAGAGACAAGGGAATCGCGTCTGTGCGCACAGAAGCAATAGCGGACCGTTTCCCTCGGAGTGAACGCGAAAGAGCCGTCTATATACTCGCAGACACGCGAACGTGCCTCAATGCGGTCACAGAGGCAGCAGCTTTTGCACAGATGCTCCTGGTGATTCTGGCACTTTCCAGGCACACTCCTGAAAGTCGCGCACACTGCTGTTCACTCGCTAAACGACCTCTTGGGAAACACGTCTCCGGTCGACGGACCGCTCAGATTGCTTCTCGTGTAACTGTGAACTGTGTCAGCGCAGGGAATCCGTCTCTGTTGAGCAGATGTCAATCCTGCCTCGCTTTTGCTTTGTTGCCTCTACCAAGATGATTTCCCGTTTCTCTCTTCACTGGAGCAGGCAGACACAGCCAACGCACATCAAGTGTCAAGAGACACGCTCTGCTGAGCTCAACGCTTGTGCAGATGCACATGTGCGACGAAGTCAACACACGTGCTTGTGGAGAGAAAGAAAGGGACTCCCAGGCGTGTGGAGCGACGGGGAGAAAGAGCGGGCGCTGAGGAACACAGTTTCAAACAGACTGTCTCCACACAAACAGGCACCTGTCTGCAGGTATCCTAGATCTTGATTCTTGAACTTGAGGAAACACGCGTCTGAGCAAAACTCCCAAACGCTTCCAGGAAAGACACAGGCTCTCCCACAAGCACACAAGTGTTTGCCCTCAGCTATAGATCAGGGACAAGCCTGTGAAGAGCAACCAAAGAGCTCGTCCGTCTTTCTCTCAGTAGATGGGAGTAGGCGCGCTTGCGGATGTGTGCGTGTGTGTGGCCACGCGTTTGCTTAGGCATCAGTGTGTGAAAAGGTAGGTGCTTTTCTCTAGCTGCGTGTGCGTGCACGTGGTGCTGGGTGCACATCCCTGGGTGCTCGTGGAAAGGTTTCTGCATGGTTTTCGCTGAGGAATCGTGTGTGTGCACATGGACAAAGAGAAGGCGCAGCAACCAGGTTCCAGCGCCGAAGAAGGCAAAAGGCGAGGTTTCCGGCGCTATCTCCTTCTCTCCCCAGAGCTAGTCGCGCAAAGCAAGCCGCTAAGCCGGCGACCGGCAAGAGAGCTACAACGAAGCATGCCGAACGGAGAAAATAGCAGCAGCTCATCTGTTCACACCTTGTTTCTGCCATGTGCTTGAACGCCAAGACGTTCGCGCTTCTGTGAGATGAAAGACGTCCTTCTGCATATGTGGTTGCTCACACCGGTGCACTTGTTAGTGTATCCATTCAGTCCTGGGCTGCGGGGCATTCAGAAGTGGCTCTGTGGAGACGTCTGCATAGAGGCAGCTGTCAGAACACGCACACTCGATTGTTCACCAAAACATATGCAGACGCGTCCTTAGCCTGTAGATTTGGATGCACAGAGTTCCCTGTGTTCGCAAGAGACAAGGGAATCGCGTCTGTGCGCACAGAAGCAATAGCGGACCGTTTCCCTCGGAGTGAACGCGAAAGAGCCGTCTATATACTCGCAGACACGCGAACGTGCCTCAATGCGGTCACAGAGGCAGCAGCTTTTGCACAGATGCTCCTGGTGATTCTGGCACTTTCCAGGCACACTCCTGAAAGTCGCGCACACTGCTGTTCACTCGCTAAACGACCTCTTGGGAAACACGTCTCCGGTCGACGGACCGCTCAGATTGCTTCTCGTGTAACTGTGAACTGTGTCAGCGCAGGGAATCCGTCTCTGTTGAGCAGATGTCAATCCTGCCTCGCCTTTGCTTTGTTGCCTCTACCAAGATGATTTCCCGTTTCTCTCTTCACTGGAGCAGGCAGACACAGCCAACGCACATCAAGTGTCAAGAGACACGCTCTGCTGAGCTCAACGCTTGTGCAGATGCACATGTGCGACGAAGTCAACACACGTGCTTGTGGAGAGAAAGAAAGGGACTCCCAGGCGTGTGGAGCGACGGGGAGAAAGAGCGGGCGCTGAGGAACACAGTTTCAAACAGACTGTCTCCACACAAACAGGCACCTGTCTGCAGGTATCCTAGATCTTGATTCTTGAACTTGAGGAAACACGCGTCTGAGCAAAACTCCCAAACGCTTCCAGGAAAGACACAGGCTCTCCCACAAGCACACAAGTGTTTGCCCTCAGCTATAGATCAGGGACAAGCCTGTGAAGAGCAACCAAAGAGCTCGTCCGTCTTTCCCTCAATAGATGGGAGTAGGCGCGCTTGCGGATGTGTGCGTGTGTGTGGCCACGCGTTTGCTTAGGCATCAGTGTGTGAAAAGGTAGGTGCTTTTCTCTAGCTGCGTGTGCGTGCACGTGGTGCTGGGTGCACATCCCTGGGTGCTCGTGGAAAGGTTTCTGCATGGTTTTCGCTGAGGAATCGTGTGTGTGCACATGGACAAAGAGAAGGCGCAGCAACCAGGTTCCAGCGCCGAAGAAGGCAAAAGGCGAGGTTTCCGGCGCTATCTCCTTCTCTCCCCAGAGCTAGTCGCGCAAAGCAAGCCGCTAAGCCGGCGACCGGCAAGAGAGCTACAACGAAGCATGCCGAACGGAGAAAATAGCAGCAGCTCATCTGTTCACACCTTGTTTCTGCCATGTGCTTGAACGCCAAGACGTTCGCGCTTCTGTGAGATGAAAGACGTCCTTCTGCATATGTGGTTGCTCACACCGGTGCACTTGTTAGTGTATCCATTCAGTCCTGGGCTGCGGGGCATTCAGAAGTGGCTCTGTGGAGACGTCTGCATAGAGGCAGCTGTCAGAACACGCACACTCGATTGTTCACCAAAACATATGCAGACGCGTCCTTAGCCTGTAGATTTGGATGCACAGAGTTCCCTGTGTTCGCAAGAGACAAGGGAATCGCGTCTGTGCGCACAGAAGCAATAGCGGACCGTTTCCCTCGGAGTGAACGCGAAAGAGCCGTCTATATACTCGCAGACACGCGAACGTGCCTCAATGCGGTCACAGAGGCAGCAGCTTTTGCACAGATGCTCCTGGTGATTCTGGCACTTTCCAGGCACACTCCTGAAAGTCGCGCACACTGCTGTTCACTCGCTAAACGACCTCTTGGGAAACACGTCTCCGGTCGACGGACCGCTCAGATTGCTTCTCGTGTAACTGTGAACTGTGTCAGCGCAGGGAATCCGTCTCTGTTGAGCAGATGTCAATCCTGCCTCGCCTTTGCTTTGTTGCCTCTACCAAGATGATTTCCCGTTTCTCTCTTCACTGGAGCAGGCAGACACAGCCAACGCACATCAAGTGTCAAGAGACACGCTCTGCTGAGCTCAACGCTTGTGCAGATGCACATGTGCGACGAAGTCAACACACGTGCTTGTGGAGAGAAAGAAAGGGACTCCCAGGCGTGTGGAGCGACGGGGAGAAAGAGCGGGCGCTGAGGAGCACAGTTTCAAACAGACTGTCTCCACACAAACAGGCACCTGTCTGCAGGTATCCTAGATCTTGATTCTTGAACTTGAGGAAACACGCGTCTGAGCAAAACTCCCAAACGCTTCCAGGAAAGACACAGGCTCTCCCACAAGCACACAAGTGTTTGCCCTCAGCTATAGATCAGGGACAAGCCTGTGAAGAGCAACCAAAGAGCTCGTCCGTCTTTCTCTCAGTAGATGGGAGTAGGCGCGCTTGCGGATGTGTGCGTGTGTGTGGCCACGCGTTTGCTTAGGCATCAGTGTGTGAAAAGGTAGGTGCTTTTCTCTAGCTGCGTGTGCGTGCACGTGGTGCTGGGTGCACATCCCTGGGTGCTCGTGGAAAGGTTTCTGCATGGTTTTCGCTGAGGAATCGTGTGTGTGCACATGGACAAAGAGAAGGCGCAGCAACCAGGTTCCAGCGCCGAAGAAGGCAAAAGGCGAGGTTTCCGGCGCTATCTCCTTCTCTCCCCAGAGCTAGTCGCGCAAAGCAAGCCGCTAAGCCGGCGACCGGCAAGAGAGCTACAACGAAGCATGCCGAACGGAGAAAATAGCAGCAGCTCATCTGTTCACACCTTGTTTCTGCCATGTGCTTGAACGCCAAGACGTTCGCGCTTCTGTGAGATGAAAGACGTCCTTCTGCATATGTGGTTGCTCACACCGGTGCACTTGTTAGTGTATCCATTCAGTCCTGGGCTGCGGGGCATTCAGAAGTGGCTCTGTGGAGACGTCTGCATAGAGGCAGCTGTCAGAACACGCACACTCGATTGTTCACCAAAACATATGCAGACGCGTCCTTAGCCTGTAGATTTGGATGCACAGAGTTCCCTGTGTTCGCAAGAGACAAGGGAATCGCGTCTGTGCGCACAGAAGCAATAGCGGACCGTTTCCCTCGGAGTGAACGCGAAAGAGCCGTCTATATACTCGCAGACACGCGAACGTGCCTCAATGCGGTCACAGAGGCAGCAGCTTTTGCACAGATGCTCCTGGTGATTCTGGCACTTTCCAGGCACACTCCTGAAAGTCGCGCACACTGCTGTTCACTCGCTAAACGACCTCTTGGGAAACACGTCTCCGGTCGACGGACCGCTCAGATTGCTTCTCGTGTAACTGTGAACTGTGTCAGCGCAGGGAATCCGTCTCTGTTGAGCAGATGTCAATCCTGCCTCGCCTTTGCTTTGTTGCCTCTACCAAGATGATTTCCCGTTTCTCTCTTCACTGGAGCAGGCAGACACAGCCAACGCACATCAAGTGTCAAGAGACACGCTCTGCTGAGCTCAACGCTTGTGCAGATGCACATGTGCGACGAAGTCAACACACGTGCTTGTGGAGAGAAAGAAAGGGACTCCCAGGCGTGTGGAGCGACGGGGAGAAAGAGCGGGCGCTGAGGAACACAGTTTCAAACAGACTGTCTCCACACAAACAGGCACCTGTCTGCAGGTATCCTAGATCTTGATTCTTGAACTTGAGGAAACACGCGTCTGAGCAAAACTCCCAAACGCTTCCAGGAAAGACACAGGCTCTCCCACAAGCACACAAGTGTTTGCCCTCAGCTATAGATCAGGGACAAGCCTGTGAAGAGCAACCAAAGAGCTCGTCCGTCTTTCCCTCAATAGATGGGAGTAGGCGCGCTTGCGGATGTGTGCGTGTGTGTGGCCACGCGTTTGCTTAGGCATCAGTGTGTGAAAAGGTAGGTGCTTTTCTCTAGCTGCGTGTGCGTGCACGTGGTGCTGGGTGCACATCCCTGGGTGCTCGTGGAAAGGTTTCTGCATGGTTTTCGCTGAGGAATCGTGTGTGTGCACATGGACAAAGAGAAGGCGCAGCAACCAGGTTCCAGCGCCGAAGAAGGCAAAAGGCGAGGTTTCCGGCGCTATCTCCTTCTCTCCCCAGAGCTAGTCGCGCAAAGCAAGCCGCTAAGCCGGCGACCGGCAAGAGAGCTACAACGAAGCATGCCGAACGGAGAAAATAGCAGCAGCTCATCTGTTCACACCTTGTTTCTGCCATGTGCTTGAACGCAAGACGTTCGCGCTTCTGTGAGATGAAAGACGTCCTTCTGCATATGTGGTTGCTCACACCGGTGCACTTGTTAGTGTATCCATTCAGTCCTGGGCTGCGGGGCATTCAGAAGTGGCTCTGTGGAGACGTCTGCATAGAGGCAGCTGTCAGAACACGCACACTCGATTGTTCACCAAAACATATGCAGACGCGTCCTTAGCCTGTAGATTTGGATGCACAGAGTTCCCTGTGTTCGCAAGAGACAAGGGAATCGCGTCTGTGCGCACAGAAGCAATAGCGGACCGTTTCCCTCGGAGTGAACGCGAAAGAGCCGTCTATATACTCGCAGACACGCGAACGTGCCTCAATGCGGTCACAGAGGCAGCAGCTTTTGCACAGATGCTCCTGGTGATTCTGGCACTTTCCAGGCACACTCCTGAAAGTCGCGCACACTGCTGTTCACTCGCTAAACGACCTCTTGGGAAACACGTCTCCGGTCGACGGACCGCTCAGATTGCTTCTCGTGTAACTGTGAACTGTGTCAGCGCAGGGAATCCGTCTCTGTTGAGCAGATGTCAATCCTGCCTCGCCTTTGCTTTGTTGCCTCTACCAAGATGATTTCCCGTTTCTCTCTTCACTGGAGCAGGCAGACACAGCCAACGCACATCAAGTGTCAAGAGACACGCTCTGCTGAGCTCAACGCTTGTGCAGATGCACATGTGCGACGAAGTCAACACACGTGCTTGTGGAGAGAAAGAAAGGGACTCCCAGGCGTGTGGAGCGACGGGGAGAAAGAGCGGGCGCTGAGGAACACAGTTTCAAACAGACTGTCTCCACACAAACAGGCACCTGTCTGCAGGTATCCTAGATCTTGATTCTTGAACTTGAGGAAACACGCGTCTGAGCAAAACTCCCAAACGCTTCCAGGAAAGACACAGGCTCTCCCACAAGCACACAAGTGTTTGCCCTCAGCTATAGATCAGGGACAAGCCTGTGAAGAGCAACCAAAGAGCTCGTCCGTCTTTCCCTCAATAGATGGGAGTAGGCGCGCTTGCGGATGTGTGCGTGTGTGTGGCCACGCGTTTGCTTAGGCATCAGTGTGTGAAAAGGTAGGTGCTTTTCTCTAGCTGCGTGTGCGTGCACGTGGTGCTGGGTGCACATCCCTGGGTGCTCGTGGAAAGGTTTCTGCATGGTTTTCGCTGAGGAATCGTGTGTGTGCACATGGACAAAGAGAAGGCGCAGCAACCAGGTTCCAGCGCCGAAGAAGGCAAAAGGCGAGGTTTCCGGCGCTATCTCCTTCTCTCCCCAGAGCTAGTCGCGCAAAGCAAGCCGCTAAGCCGGCGACCGGCAAGAGAGCTACAACGAAGCATGCCGAACGGAGAAAATAGCAGCAGCTCATCTGTTCACACCTTGTTTCTGCCATGTGCTTGAACGCCAAGACGTTCGCGCTTCTGTGAGATGAAAGACGTCCTTCTGCATATGTGGTTGCTCACACCGGTGCACTTGTTAGTGTATCCATTCAGTCCTGGGCTGCGGGGCATTCAGAAGTGGCTCTGTGGAGACGTCTGCATAGAGGCAGCTGTCAGAACACGCACACTCGATTGTTCACCAAAACATATGCAGACGCGTCCTTAGCCTGTAGATTTGGATGCACAGAGTTCCCTGTGTTCGCAAGAGACAAGGGAATCGCGTCTGTGCGCACAGAAGCAATAGCGGACCGTTTCCCTCGGAGTGAACGCGAAAGAGCCGTCTATATACTCGCAGACACGCGAACGTGCCTCAATGCGGTCACAGAGGCAGCAGCTTTTGCACAGATGCTCCTGGTGATTCTGGCACTTTCCAGGCACACTCCTGAAAGTCGCGCACACTGCTGTTCACTCGCTAAACGACCTCTTGGGAAACACGTCTCCGGTCGACGGACCGCTCAGATTGCTTCTCGTGTAACTGTGAACTGTGTCAGCGCAGGGAATCCGTCTCTGTTGAGCAGATGTCAATCCTGCCTCGCCTTTGCTTTGTTGCCTCTACCAAGATGATTTCCCGTTTCTCTCTTCACTGGAGCAGGCAGACACAGCCAACGCACATCAAGTGTCAAGAGACACGCTCTGCTGAGCTCAACGCTTGTGCAGATGCACATGTGCGACGAAGTCAACACACGTGCTTGTGGAGAGAAAGAAAGGGACTCCCAGGCGTGTGGAGCGACGGGGAGAAAGAGCGGGCGCTGAGGAACACAGTTTCAAACAGACTGTCTCCACACAAACAGGCACCTGTCTGCAGGTATCCTAGATCTTGATTCTTGAACTTGAGGAAACACGCGTCTGAGCAAAACTCCCAAACGCTTCCAGGAAAA